>NC_135412.1:15448532-15806032 GCF_051991245.1 Festucalex cinctus
CTCACTGTTGATTTGCGCTCTTCCAGGTGCTGCCGCATGACGATCTGATGGAGACCAAGAAGTCGCACAGGCAAGGCCACCGCAAGAAGGTGCTGCCTGAAATCTACCTGACGCGCCTTCTGTCTACCAAGGTAAGCTCCGCCCACTGACATCTGAGTGGATGTTTTCTCCTATGTTTATCGTAAACCTGCTTGTCTTTCCTTCCTTAGGGAACGCTTCAGAAGTTTCTAGATGACCTCTTCCAGGCTATCCTCAGCATCCCCCCCGAACGGCCCCCACTGGCCGTCAAATACTTCTTTGACTTTCTGGAGGAGCAGGCCGACAAGCGGGGCATCACCGACCCGGACACGCTACACATCTGGAAAACCAACAGGTGAGCAAAGTCATGCAAGTGTCGCGCTGGTTCTGGTGCAAGGTTTTCAAGGACTCCCCTTCCGTGCATGCGCAGTTTACCGCTGCGATTCTGGGTCAACATCCTGAAGAATCCCCAGTTTGTCTTTGACGTGGAAAAGACGGACCACATGGACGCGTGCCTGTCCGTCATCGCGCAGGCCTTCATCGACGCCTGCTCCGTGTCCGATCTGCAGCTGGGCAAGGTCAGTACATTCAGGAACTCATCAAATCTGCAGAGAATCGCTGCCGAACCAAACGCATCCTTACTTGTCAACAAAACAGATTGTCTACACTAGTATGTCTATAGACTATACTACTATGATTTTGTGAAATCCTATTTTGCTAATCTGGCACTGTGACACTTACGGATGTAACGATAAGGGCAATATCGTGGTATCGTGATTTTAAAACTGCCACAATATCGTCGTCGTCATGTTCACAATATTTAAAAGCAACACATCTGTTAAAAAAAGTCAGGTTGATTTCCATTTGTGCAGTTCTAGCACCCTCTAGTGGCTAGTTTATTAGTGGAATTTAATTTTCATTAGAGATGTTTTGGCCTTCTATGTTTAAAATCTATGCTAATTGTCAGATGAAGGGGAGCCTAATTTTCTTGTGAAGCGATCAATGTGTGCTTGCATTAGCAAGTAAATGCCTCAGTATTGTTATTATAGATTGTAGGTGGTTTATATGCATTGTTGTTATGTACAAAAGCACACTATTGTAATATTGTGATTTTTTTTTTTTTTTTAGTATGAGCTCTTTTTTTTTTCTTTTTTACAATATTGTGACCTTTTTTAAATATCACCAACCCTCTACAATATCGTGATAATTATCGTATCGTGACCTTCAAATCATGATAATTTCGTATTGTGATGTTTGTATATAGTTACATCCCGAGTGACACTGTCATGTGACACATAGTGACACACCCCCTTTCAAATCTGCAGCTAGCTAGTGTAACATGCACGAACACATGGGACAGACAGGAGGTGGATTCACTGGGAAAGTAAAAAAAAATAATAATAATAAAAAAGTAAATTATAGTTATAATGTAACATTAAAACGACGACTATTATGTTCCAACAATAATGTTACTCCAACTGCTATCTAATGCTGGCTAACTTATTGGTCATAGCATGGAGCCATAGTTGCCACTGTAATTGTGTTTGAAGTTGTTTTTCATCAAAAATATGAGGGAAAAAAATATGTGAAATAGTTTTTTGTATCCAAAATTTTCAACATAAACTGCTGACAAAAAATAAAAATAAAATAAAATGTCCTAACTAAAACTAGACTAAAATATTGACAGTTTTTGTTGACTAAAACTAGATGACTAAAATTTTCTTGGACTAAAATAAAGACTAAAATGCTCGATTTATAGTCGACTAAAAGTTGACTAAATAAAAATGGGATGAGGTTGACTAACTGTGACAAAAACTAACAAGTGTGACTGAAACTGGACTAAAACTGAGACTAATTTGTCTGATAAAATGAACACTAAGTCTACGCTTCCTTCCTTCAGAATGCCATATATAGCAATCAATCAATACGGGTAATTGATTGAAACAGAACCTTAAAAGCGCCACATTCCCTGAGCCAACCAACAAACCACACACACAAAATTATTCAGATAGACCAACCTCATTGCATGCATCAATGTGACTGAGATTTGAGTGATTCCTGCTTGCAGTTGGTCCACTTGGTCAGGTTCAGCATTTCCCCGAGCAAGCTGTCAGACACCAACGTGCAGTTTGGTGGCCGTGCACATGTGAGATTGCGGGTGGGGGTGCGCAAACTCTGACCTCTGCAATCCCCCGAGCCGTCAAAACTGTCAGCTCCGTCTACCTCACCTTGTCTCGTTTCAGGCTGGCACGCTGATCCAAGGTCACAAGCGCCACACATCCTGCTTGGGGCTGTGCACTAGTGTCTATGTGTGTGAGTGTGTCTAAGATCAAATGTGACTGTCTTCACTGTTCACAAATGTGTCTCATCCCTCCGACACTGTGACCCTGTGAACACGCTCTGCTTCCTGTCTCTTCCTGACTGACTTCCTTCCCTGGAGGGAATCCAACAGTCAGCAAATGATCATCCTCCTTCAATTCACTCCTTTACTCTCCTTGCACTTTTTTGTGTATTTTATTCATGGGGCTTCCTCAAGGAATTACACACATTTTTATTTTTTAATATGTACTGACATCAGGCAGAATCCCCGTACCTCAAAATCATCATTCGTCAGGAGACCAAAAAAAATTTTTTTTTTAAATGGTGCGTTCATTCAATCGTTAACATTGCATCATCAAAGACAGCAAGCCATTTTCAACATTTCTGATCAGCTGCATGCGGGGCGCCGCGCAGTGATACGAACGAACAGAAAAGTAGTGCCTGGCGGTAATGGCGTCTGACTTTTTTCAGAAAAGGAGTTTAATGATGCAAATGTATCACGCTTTTGAACCAAATTATTTTTAGAAGAAAAATGTTTTTATTTCCGTGACCCCAGCCAACTTGCTGGACTATTTTCCTCTCATCCAACACCGGACCAGAACTCGTGTCACAGAACGCTGTCAGGGGTAAGTCAGTGATGATCGCACACCACTGGAGGTGAGGATGAAATAGAGATTCATGTAAAAAAATCCGAACTATCCCTTTAAGTTTAGGTTAGACAGCTGATTTTTCTTAGTGAACATAGGCTCTTAGAGCATTTTAGCTTATTATGCGTGAAAATTAACTAATTTTAGGATTTACAAACTAAGTACGAAATAAAAGACAAATATTCTTAAAACAAGATTAATAATCTTAGAAATTCTGCTCTTGTATAGTAAATAATTCTTTTAACAAGATCAATAAGACTTTATGGCTTGATATAAGCGTTTAAGTCTAGGTTAGATAGCTTAAATTTCATTCAGAATTGTTATTTATCCAGTTATCTACTTAAAGCTGCACTTTGTAACAATTTGCCCCAATATATACTTAAAATAGCCTTTTTATTTGATCATTTATCACTGAAACACTTTTTAATTAGTAAATTAACATCATAGCTGTTCATAATGGGAAAAGCTAATAGTTTTCGGATAGAATTAGGGTTTGAATTTCCCAGTCTCTGTCTGCGGCTGTGACATCATGTGAAGAAGTTAAAATGTAGTTTCATTTTTTGGCCACAGGTGGCAGTAGCTATTTGAAATTCAGTTTTCTGCATTGAGTAGCTTTAACTCCATTAAAAGCTTGTTTAGCCAACAATTTTGAGCTTCCCACATTAAAAATTAAATCCTATCAAATAATCCACATTGTTAATAAATGTACCAGGTTGTAATTTCATTGTTTGAATACACTTCAATTGTCTGATATGACACCTGTATTTAGCCAAACCTAATTTTAGACGACCTATACACGTATGGGGGGGAAAAATGTATGGTCAACACACCTCCAAATTTTCTGGAAGTAGTGCACCAGCAGGGTCTGGATTAGCCACATCAAACGAAGCCATGCCCCCACCCCACGTTTCCACGGAAACCCTCTTATCTGGCACGATGCAAGCTCACGCAGGGGTGAGAGGTCACGGAGGGGGTTGGCAAACAGATGGGCTGACGGCAGGAAGTGACCTTGCGGACAGGAAACGGGAGACTTCGCTATCAGAAGGAGCCACTTTGCACACACACACACAAAAACATGTCACGGGACACAAATAACACATGACACACGAGTTGTGTCGTAAGCACATTTGCTGTGCCCCCCCCCAATTCGCCCGCATCCCTTGTCCTACTTCCTCCTCCACGTCCCGTTCCTCCGTTTGCCGTAGTCGCCATTAAAAGCCGAATGCGCCCACAACCGACTTTATGTTCTGCCTGAGTGAGCGTCAGCCAAGCAACAAGTGGAGAGTTGAGCACGCCGGAATTCATCCGTCAAGTTGGAAGACTTGGAAGTTGTTTGCATTGAAAGTTTGTCTTTTTGCAGGATTCTCCCACCAACAAGCTGCTGTACGCCAAAGAAATCCCCGAGTACAAGAAGAGGGTGCAGTGCTACTACCAACAGATCCAGGAAATGGCGCCACTCAGCGAGCAGGAGATGAACGCTCACCTGGCCGAGGAGTCTCGGGTGAGTCGCGGCCTCGCACGCGAAACACGCGCACACGTCAAGCTTTTTGGTCTGATGGCGAAACTGTTTTGCAGAAGTACAGAAATGAATTCAACACCAACCTGGCCTTGACGGAGATCTACAAATACGCCAAGAGATACAGAAACCAGGTAAGGAGTTCCTCGACATCGGCCGGCCCAAAACTGAAGCCATATTTGGACCAACGACCTTAGCCCATATTAGCCATTTTGACGACTATCCGTATCGTCTTTTTTTTTTTTTTTTTTTTTTTTTTTTTTTTTTAAATCTGACCGCCCAAAAAAGGTAAATCTAAAACCATTTTCATTTCAGGGTATTATTTATTTAAATTTTCAGTTAACGTTTTAAGAGATGCTACTGACCCTGTGAACCTTCTTAATATTTTGTTTTTGTTCGACATTAAAACAAATAAATTTCAAAGTTTAAGATTTCAGGTATTTTTAAATTTTGGGAAAAAAATATTTACTGTACAAAACTATAGAGAGCTATGGTTTTTACTTGTTTAATTTTACATTTAACTTTTTAACATTGGGAGCTCCCTGAACAAGGATTGTCTATTTAAAAAAAAAAAAAAATATATATATATATATATATATATATATATATATATATATGTTGAAAAGTCTGAAAAATTGTTGATAAACATGCTTTAAGTCTAGATTGGCATTTGTATTTTTTTTTATTTTTTTTTTACAACCCCTTTTTTTTTTCTTTTTTTTTTCATTCTGAAAATGAATATCGGCTCAAAATATCAGTTACCGGCCTTCTTGACTATTAATAATCGGCATCAGTACATCGGCCTTGAAAAAAAAAGTAACGATCTATCTCTAATTTGGACACACCGTCATGGAGATGCATCGAAAGAAGCAGCCAACTCCCCATCATGCTGAAAGCAGTTGTTGTAGTTAGCGCGTTTCTGTTCAACGAAAGGCGGCCATCTTGGGATAACGGGAGACCCCAAGTTGTTCTAAAATGCTTTGGCAGAAAATCCCACTTGACAAAGATCGGATGACACAAAAGAAAGCGAGGTTGTGGCTGCTTTTGACGTATGCAAAAAATGTAATCTTACAAGCACAACTGTATATTCTACACCTACACTAAAAGTGAGTGGTGAAAATCCACATAAAATTGACACACGCTGAAATGCATTGAAAAAATATATTTCCTGCATTTTCTATTTTATTTTTTACCCAAGTACAATCTTCAAAAAAGGCTGAAATTCGACTTTTTTTGCCGTGCTGTCGTCGTGTTCAGGTGGCGAACGCCCTGGAGTGCAACCCGACGGCGCGTCGCACTCAACTGCAGCACAAATTCGAGCAGGTGGTGGCCCTGGTGGAGGACAACATTTACGAGTGCTCCAGCGAGGCCTGAGTCTCCGGACGCTGGGGTGGGGGGGGGTTTGCGTGCCATCTGTTTCGCCGTCATTGCCGTCGTGCCAGGAGTGAAAGGTAGCGAGGAGGCCCACGTTCTTACGTTCTTGAAAGGCTTCCCGACGCGCGCGGCCCTGGATGAGACTTCCGTCGAGTTAGCGGGACTTGAAGCCCCGCCGGTCTTAATGCACTGAACCTTTCCCAGAGGGAACGAGCCAATGATGCACTGCACTGTATTATAATGTCCATAGCAATATTTATAGATGTGTTGTCATGCTTTGACGTGGCCGTCCGTCCGTCCTGTGCGGAGGCGACGGCGGTGATTCAAGTCGTCCGTAAAGCCTGCAACGTTCTCAGGTGTGACTCCCCACCGTCGGTGCTTTGAACTTTTTGTCCCAATGTGCTTTGCGGGTGACGTGGAGACGAGTGCAGCGGCTCACATGGGAAAAGTCGTCACAAGTATTTGAAGCCGTCCACGTGTCTTTCGGACCAAAATAGAGGGAAATGTACATTTATGACAAATGTGATCTGCGTATTATCTCAAGGCAAATCTCGTGCCATTTGAGTGTATTTGTGATGCCAAATGATTTGTGAGAGTGGGTGAAATAAATAAAAGTATTTAGGCTTTTCTTGTGTCTGTGCCACCGTTCTTTATTCTGCCAGATGTCACAGTGACCTCTTTTTGAAATTGTGGAATAAATTGTGCAATGTTTGATCGGCTATTAAGAAAGAGACGAGTGAAGGAGCTAGCGAAGCTGGAAGACTTCCCAAAATACTTGCAATCAACATTACAGAGCAACGCTGAGTGTGAAAGGAATCCAGGCAGGTTCGAACAGGTGGAGGGAAGCGTCAGGGGCCGTTACGTGATGTTCGAGTTTCTGCTTGGAGAAAGCGGAACATTTATGAGACCGTCGGTGAGGGCGGCCATGATGAGCGGATCAGAGACATTGGCACTGAAGTATAGTGTTAATTTCGTCAAAGAAAACTAAACAAAAATAAATTCGTCTGCGCACATTTTTCACTGGACTAAATAACTAGACGTTTATTTTTTATTTTTAAACTTCACACTGTCATGTGACACACCCCCTTTCAAATCTACAGCTAGCGAATGCAACATGCACATTCAAACACATGGGACAGACAGGAGGTGGATTCACGGTGAAAGATTTAAAAAAAAAAAAAAAAAATTAAAAAAAAAAATTATAGTTCTAATGTAACATTAATCCAACGGCTATAACATTCCAACAACAATGTCAATCCGACCGCTAACTCATGCTGGCTGATTTACTAGCGCATAGCATGGCGCCATAGCCACTTGTAGATATACAGTACTGTAATTGTGTGTCAAGTTGTGTTTCATCAAAAAATATTAGAGAAATTTCATGTGAAATAGTTTTAGATCCAAAATGTTCAACATTATCTGCTGACCAGAAAAATAAATAAAAAATACATATACAGGGATAAAACAATTGTCCTGACTAAAACTAGACTAAATCGTCGACAGTTTTTGTTGAGTAAAACTAGACAGATTAAATTATGTTTCCTTGGACTAAAGTAAAGACTAAAATGGAAGGTTTATAGTCCACGAAACATGGACCAAACAGTAAAAATAGGTAGAGATTGACTAACTATGATTAAAAACTAACAAGAGTGAGTGGAACTGGACTAAAACTGAGACTAAATTATAAAATGGCGGCTAAAATTAACACAAAACTGAAGAAACGACAGGAAGCAGATCTGGAGGTAGTGCAAATGAAGATGATTTTTTTTTTTTCTTTAGTAGTCAAGAGATGGACAAGATTAGAAATGAGCCCATCAGAGGGACAGCCAAGAGTTGGACACATCCAAAGGAGAGATGATGAGGATATCAGTAGTGCCGAGGATGACGCTGCCGGGAAAGAGAGTATAATGAAGTCCTAACCTAAGATAAGTTGACTTGATGAAGTGACGGAAGACATGAGGACAGTTGCATTCAAAAGATCAACTTCCATGGAAAAGTATGACACGCTGTGGCCACCCCGAACAAGACAAGACCAAAGGGAGAAGTTTGAGATTGAGAAGTGTAATGTTAGCTAAGTGTCAACAAGCATCTGGAGCCATTTAGAAGGCCTCATAACATAAAATGAAGAATAAAAATTCAGACAGTTGTTAAGCTTTGTTTACACTGCAAGACATTGAAGAAAAGACGCCACACGGCCTTTCCACAATCCACTGAATTATCTTTTGTATTTAGTTTTACTTTTTTATTTATAAGCAAAATAAAGATTTTTTGTTTTTTTATTTCCATTTATAGTTATTTTTTATATTAAAAAAAATTTTAACATCTGTTTTTACTCTTATTCACTCTTTCTTATTATTTTGGCTTTTTTTTTTTTTTTTTTTTTTTGGTCCTCTATAGTAATCAAGTTGTATTTCAAAGTCACTGTGTGTTACTGTATTGTAATGATGTCGAGTCACAAAGATGAGAGACATTTTGGTTGAAGAACTTTACTTCCTAACATGCAATAGTCACCATTCGCTTGCAAAAGCCAGCAACATCAAGCCGGACATTAAAATACAACAATCACTCACGTTACATGCAACTAACTTGATCGTTTGCGAATAATAAAAGAAAGGAGATGGTTGAATCACTATTCCTAACTAAAGGCATCCGACCAACAACCGTACATTATGGAACGTGTAATAAAGGGCAACAATTTACAACCTGAGCCGTGAGACATTCTTGGGTAGGGACGTAAGTCACGTTTTTTTGTTTTTGTTTTTTTTTTGTGGACGACTCACGTGTACTACAAACAACAACGGAGGAAGGACACGCCTGGAAAGATGGCCACTAGTTTGAAAATGGGAAGGTTGCTTATGTTTATGTCAAAATTGAAGAAACATTTTTTGGAGTCACAGCACAGTACTGAGAAGAAGAAAAAATAGCTTCATCATGTTTGAGCTACAACTGATGCAGGAGGCCCCGCCAAAACTCAAACAACAAAAGGCTGGACTTCGGCAGCAAAATAAATAAATAAATAGATAAACGAATAGATAAATGAAAACGGTAAGTGGCTTTTTGTTTTTGAAGGTTTGGTGCTGACACCTGGAAAAAGTGGCCTTTTGTGACAGATGTTTGAGAAGCTGTTCATGTGGCAGACCCGCCGATCCCCTCCACGGTTTCACTCATCCAGTAAAAAGTAACACAAGCGCACGTTCCAGCTTGCACGTGCTCTTCCACATGCTTTTAGTTTGGAAAAGCACGCCTTGCATCCACAGCTAATCAACAACAGGTGTGGGGGGGGTTTTCATACTGGAACTACAACTACTAAGAATCATGGGAAATGTAGTCCTACTGGGCTACAGACAGACAACGCAAGCTGAAATTATATCATGTCACGCTATGCATGCCCGTAACATTTCCAGATCCTGTCGTGCTCTTTTGTAAGTTTTACAGGTGAGACAAGGTGACCTCTGCAAATTATGTGCACCTTGTAGGCTCAATGATCTTTTTTGTTTTGATTTTAAACTCATGAAGGTTGAAACATTCAAGAAAAAAAAAAGCCTTGCCATGGCATTTAGAGATGCACATTATTAGCTTAAAAGTATAATAGCCTAAGTCATTCTTGACTTTGTGTCACAATACAAATGAAAAGAAGTTTCTTGATATTTGTATTGATTGTTAGCTGTGCAGCTGGCAAAGGCTAAATTGGAGGCAAAAACGTTCAACTACACAACTATGCTTGTAAGCTAGCAACATTTATTTGGCGTTCAGTCTACTAGCCCCCATCTTGTGGAAATATTTCTTGGATTTGAAAAATTGGCCTGACCTCCTATTATATTACGGGTTAAATTGACACATTTGGAAAATATACACAAAAGTTTTTTTGTTTTTTGTTTTTTTTGGTCAAGCAGACAAAGTTTAAAGCGACCATGTGTAATAGCTGACTAGGGATGTAACGATATCCAAATGTCACAATACGATATCATGATATGGTGGAGAGGTTGGTGATATTTAAAAACGGTCACAATATTGTAAAAAAAAAAAAAGCTCATACTTCAAAAAAAGCACAATATTGTGCTTTTGTACATAACAGCAATGTTATGTTATTATTATTATGTAATGTTGTTAATGCATGCACATATTGAGGTCCTCCGCATATTGACTTGCTTCACAGGCATATTACATTCATTCCCCTTCATCAGACAATTAGTGTTGATTTTAAACATAGAAGGGCCAAAACATCTATAATGAAAATTAAATTGCACTAAAAAACTAGCCATCAGAGGGTGCTAGAACTGCACAAATGGAAATCAACCTGACTTTTTTAATAGATGTGTTGCATTTAAATATCGTGAACATGACAACGACGATATTGTGGCAGTTTTGCTATCACGATATCATGCTTATTGTTACATCCCGATAGCTGACCACTTGCTATATCACAGAATGCAGCCAAAACGCATGCATTTTTTTTTTTAGCACATACACTATGGTGGCTCAGAAAGACCACTTTCGCAAGCAATTCTTATTTTGCGTGAGCGAACGAGCATTTCGGCGATCAGCGGCGACTTGGCAGCTGGTGAAAAACCGAGCGAGCCGGACTTAGCCGAAGCAGCTAACATAAGTGGCTAGTAGGAGTTAGTCGGAGACATAGGCTGGAGTGGCTAACAAGAGTGGCTAGTGGGAGAAGCTAGTAAAAACAAATAATAATAATAGTAAAAGCTTGCAAGAGCGACGTTCCAGTCCAGTCTGCCGACAGTGACGATGATGGCTTCTGAGATGGGAAACTTTGAGGGGATGGGGTGGGGGGGGTGCAAAGGAGGTCGAGAGAGACCGGGATGCGTGTCTCAAGCGGGGGCCACCTGACTGGAGGCGATTGACGAAGTCTGAGTTTTGGAAAGGGTCGAGGCCGATGCGTTGTCATCTTCGAACGGGTTCTTGCCACAGCACACGGTGGTGATCATGCAGTTGCGGAACTGAAGGAACAAAACAGTCATGCGAGACACCCCAGTCACCATGTTTACGTGACGTTTACGCCAAGCGGGGATTTGCTTACTTCGAATACATTTTGTGTGGAGAAAAAAATAAATAAATAATCTTTTTCTATTACCTGCTTGTTGAGCAGGATGTATATGACGGGGTTGTAGAGGGCGGCGCTTTTGGCGAAGAAGGCGGGCGCCGTCATGAAGACGGGCCCGAATTGGGCGCCCTGGTTGGCGAAGATGTACCAGGCCACGCTGGCGTAGGGCAGCCAGCACACCAGGAAGGAGATCACCATCACCACCACCATGCGGGTCACCTCCTTCTCGGCCCGCTGCGTGCTTTCCGACTCCTGCTGCTGCTGCGCCACCTGCGCGCCAACAACACGTACGCAAATGCTTCCCACCGCTCGCCGAATTTGAATTTGTGCTTTCTGCTCGTCAACCTTTTGTCGCAAGTCCTGCTTACACTTGTAACAAGGGTAGTTGAGGATGAAGGCATGAATTATGAAGGCTTAGTGGATTATTATTCATGAGGGTGACACAGTGAGGCAGCAGCCGGACGCTTCGGCTCCAAGCTGGCAAAAGCTTTTCCTGCTCTCCTCCGCTGTCCTTGAGAAAAGCGCGACTCGGGGGGCGGCCGCTGGCGACGCCTCCTTTCAACCTTTCGCAAGCCGGCCAAAAAAGCTTGCAGATTGCCACTTAGCTTGAAAAATTGTTGTGTTTTTTTTTTTTTATATGAGCCTCCACCAAATGTGTCACGTGATGGTTCAACATTTTTCCCAATGCAGATTCCCCTGCTATAATTCATCTTTCACAAATAGTTTTTCTGCAATCTTACTTTTTTTTTTCTTTTTTTTTTTTACCAGTTGTGTACCTTGTTATTAAAATCTATCAAGGTTTGAACACTGGGTCTTGAAACAGCTCAATGCAGAAAATTGAATTTTGAATCAGTACTGCCTCGTGTGGCCGAAAAATGAAACTGCACACTCCGTTCTTCCCGTACAAAATATGCACATGACGTCACATCCAATGTTTATTCTATTTATGTAATGTATTTATTTATTTATTTATGTATTTATTTATTTATTTATTCACTCGCCTATTTCTTATTAATTTACTGATGTAAACTTTATTTACTTGTCTACAAAAAATACTTGTATACTCAAAACTTTTGCTTTGCTATTGTTTTTCTTATCTTAATCCTTACCTGATGACCGATTTCTGTTTCATGTACAGCAATTTGTATACAACAATGCTCGTTTTTAAAGTGCTTTATAAATAAAGTTGTGTTGAGAGTCGCGTGTGTGTGTGTGTGTTACCGCTCTGACGGTGCACAGCAGGCGGCTGTAGCAGAAGAAGATGACGACGAGCGGGATGACGAAATGGAGGACGAACATGTAGATGACAAACGAGGCGTTGTTGATCTCTGGTTTTGGCGTGTAGTAGTCGATGCCGCACGAGCACTGCATTCCCTCGGGGATGTACCTGCGCACGCGCGCGCGCGCGCCCCCCCACACACCACTCAGGGCATTAGCACAATGGACACAATTGTGAGGTAAAAATAAATAAATAATCCACAATAATATGTTGGTTTTGATTTATAGTGAATCACAGCTATAATTCATTGAGCAATTATTGTTTGATTTGATGATTTTCATGAAATGTCTCACATTCCAAAACATGCACGTTCGCTCCACTGAAGACTCCAAATTGTCCGTTTGTCTCCATCAAAGTACATTTCATATTATTGTGGGAATGCTTTCATGTTGAGATTCTTTATTCTTAGTTATTATTACTATTTTTATAGCATTTTATTCTCCTTACTTTAATGCCAAGCTCATGCTAATTTAGCATGCTAAGTGTCAGGGTTACCTGTTTAACATCTCTTAAACATGACACAAAAAGGAGAGAAGACCCTCAATTCAGGGCTCGCGAGGAGAGAGGAGAGGAACTGACTGATGCAATTCACTCCTGCACTCTCTGCAGATTCCTCTCCTCACCCTCTCTATTTATTTGGTTTTCCACTCCCTTTCCACGCCCCTACTTACATGGGTGTTCCAACACTAAAAATGCAAATGCAAGGTATAGTTGGAACACAGTGTAGTTGTTTGTCTGTGTTGTGCATGTGAGTGGAAGATTGCTGAGTACGTGTGGTCAAGTTCGCAATCCTTTCTTAACAGAAAACAGGCGACCTCAGCAGACTGGCTCGAACCATTCTGCTGCGTTAGATGTTGTGGTTCTTCAGCTTTTTGAGTCATCTTTAAATAGCCAGGCTATGTGAATGTGAGTGGGAACCGAGAAAATCATTCTTCATTGCAAGCAGAATCAGTTCTTCATTGCAGCAAATGTATGATCACTTTTATGTATGATAATTATTCCTACACTAAGTTAGCATGCTAAGCTAATGTTAATGCTAAAATAATCTTAAGCTCATGCTTAGCTATGATAATGCTAAGCTAATGCTAAATTAGCACACTAAACTAATGCTAGTAGTTGTAAAAAGCAACTGTAACTCTAAAACTCTGTAATTGTCAGAAGCTGTACTTAAATGCATATTAAAACGCATATTGCAACAAAGTATGAAAATATTCAATGCAATGAAAATGCATTGCATGATTTAAAAAAAAAAGACACTGTACCATTATGTACAATTGGAAAGATTAATTCAGTAATTCTTACACAAAACCACTAGAGGGAGCCTGTGTGCCACTACACCAGGGGTGTCAAACTCATGTTAGCTCAGGGGCCGCATGGAGGAAAATATATTATCAAGTGGGCCGCATTGGTAAAATAACGGTATATAACTTAAAAACGATTGCCGTCAATTATATGCAGATTTTCGCTATTTGTGTGCCAGCCCTAAATTACGGAGCTCAACTGTAATCATATTGTTCCAAAAAATAATACAAATGGAACGCGGCAACACTGAGTTCCAGACTTGTTAAGTCTACCTGTTTTGCATATATATTGTTCCTAGAATGCATTGCGTGGCGCAGCTAATGACATTATAAGGACGCTAATCCTTGTCATATCTATTTGTGTTACCAGTAATTGAATTTGTCGTATTTAACACGTTTGTCAGTAATTGAATTTTTGTCGTTTTTAACACGTTTGGCAGTCTATGACTAAAAAAAATAATAATAATTGAACAAACTTTAAGTTGTGTGTAAAATAATGACATCCAGGACGATTGTCCCGTACAAGTTTCATTGCTCATCTGAGGACTGCTTGTGAAATTATAAATTTTATATATTTTGATTGTGGCCGGCTGATTAATTAGTCCGACATTACAATGTTTATTTATTTTTTTTAACTTTACAAAATTATCTCGCGGGCCGGATTAAACCCCTTTGCGGGCCTGATCCGGCCCGCGGGCCTTATGTTTGACACCCCTGCACTACACGATCCCCTGGCGAAGAGTTTTGAATGAAGCTAACCTGGTTTTGCGGGAGGAAGCTAGAGAAAGTCCCTGCAAGCGGACTCAAATTAGAGATTCTCACCCCAAAATTCCGAACCGGAACGTTCACATCAGAGAGTGAAAAAAAAAAAATGAACGTACCGCGACCATCCGAGCAGGGGTGGCATGGCGCAGGTCAAAGCCATGATCCACGTGAGCGCCAGGCCGCAGATGGCGTGCTTCTCCCCAAAGCGGAAGTTGCTCATCGGTTTGCACACCACCACGTAGCGCTCGATGGCCAAAACCACCAGCGACCACAGGGCCACCTCTCCTACAACAAGCACACACCAGCAACACGTGACAAAACACGACCACAACGCGACGACTCGTCCCGACCTCCGAGAGTGGCGAAGAATCCTTCCACGTTGCAGCCGGCCACGCCCAGCTTGAAGTAGCCGTGCAGGGAGGTGTAGAGCGTGACGGTGAAGCCCCCGAGCACCATGAAGAGATCGGCCACGGCCAGGTTGAGCAGCATGTAGTTGAGAGGCGTCCTCAGCTTCTTGTGCTTGAGCGTCACGTAGAGCGTCAGGAAGTTGATGGGGAAGGTGGTGACGATGAGGAAGAGCATGTACGCCGCCACCAGCGAGTACTTCCAAGGCTCGGCCAGGTAGTACTGCGGGTACTCGAAGGGGCTGCGCACCAGCCCCGTCTTGTTGGACATGGGCACGTAAAAGTTGGGGCCTTCCGTGCCGTTCATGACGAGACGCCGTGATGTTTTTCCGGCTCGGGGACGCGGGGTGAAGCCGAGCTCTAAGGCCCCCCCGAGGCGTCGCACCTCCTTTTAACGGAACGTGCGGATTAGGGACGCGCGCACACAAAAAAAAAAAAAAAAAAAAAAAAGGAATTAGTGCAATCCTCACTCCAGCGGAAAGAAGCTGAAGATGAAAAGTGGGGAGGTGTGAAGAAGCACTTGGAGGAGTTGCACCTTCCATCTGTTGACGTGATGGAACGATGACGGCAACCATTTGCGATGCATTCAAGAGCTGCTCGGTAACGATATCCTAACGTCACGATACGATATTATCACAATATTGTGGGGAGGTTGGTGGTATTATAAAAGGTCACAATTTTGTCAAAAAAAAAAAAAAGGCTCCAACAAAAAACAACTCACATTGAGCTTCTCCACATATTGACTTTCTTCACAGGCATATTACGTTCTCCTTCATCTGACAATTAGTGTAGATTTTCAACATAGAATGGCCAAAACATCCTTAATGAAAATTAAATTGCACTAAAAAACTAGCCACTAGAGGGTGCTAGAACTGCACAAATGCAAATCAACCTGACTTTTTTTTTTTTTTATCAGATGTGTTGCATTTATATATTGTGAACATGGCGACGACAATATTGTGGCAGTTTTAATATCACGATATTGCGCTTATCGTTACATCCCAACTAGAGAGTACTTTTTCCAAACTCGATCACTGATCAGATGAAAAATCCTGATGGAGAAAAGCCTATCAAACTTCACCAACTTGCTTTCATTGCTCCCCCCCCCCCCCCCAATTCATTCTGTTTTTATGCTAAGATATATCTTGATTTTCATCTTTTCATTTCATCTTGTATTTCAAGTGATGGAATGAATTTGCAGCCAAATCTTTGCAAATTGTTGTTTATTGATGAGTATAAAAATATGTTCTCATGCCTAAAAAAAAAAAAAACTTTTGACATGCTAGAATTTTATAAAACATATGCTACAGCTCTAGAATACAGTTGTGCGGAATCCAAGTCTTTGTTGACAAATTTGATGAGTAAAAAGAACGAAATGTACGACGACATGAATTTTTACACTCCCTTGAAAGTGCCACAATATGCAGGGATGGAAATGTGTAACTCGGGAGAAATGGACAGCCAGCGTCTTTTGCGAACGTGGAGGCGTGTACAGCAAATTCGTATCTGGCCGCAGTGCAGTGGCGACGTTGAGTGTGGAAGGGCTGATATTGTCCTTCAGGTTGATTCATCGATAGGTCGCCGACAGAACGGACAGCAGTTGTGCTGAAGCAGCAGAAGTTCGTAGTCTTCGCTGTGGAACATCTGACGAGAAACAAAAGCACATAAACACTCTTCAGTTCACAACGTTAGCAAAGAGGCGTTTCTTGCTAGCTAGCTAGCTAGCTAGCACGTCAAAAGTTTGTGAAGTAAGGCTACATTCAAATCTTGCTCTCCCCAACAGAACACTTCAGAGTCTGTACTTTGTTACATTTTAGCGGCGCACATGACGCGCGTACCTTGAAGCAGGTGGGACACATGGTGATGCTGACGTCAGGAAGCAGCGAGCGGAAGTACTCCCACTTGAGCGGCGCCGGCCAACGCTTGATCAGGACGTCCCTCCGGCTCATGGAGCGCAGCACCGAGCGATTCACCTTGACGGGGACAAAGTGCGAGCCGCCTTGCTGTTGGGAGGAAAACAAGTCAGGCGCTTCGCTCGTGATTTCACCTCGCCAGCTGCTCGCTCCTTTCTTACCTCAAAGATCATTTTGGGTGTGAACGGGTCTTCCTCCGCATCATCCAATTCGTCATCCATCTTTAACACCTGCGTATCTGAAAGAGCACAAGTCATGTTGAAGCGCACGTGGAAATTCAACAGTCAAAATGTGATTGGATGGTTCACGTTTAGCAAGAGCTTGGCCTAAGTAAACACTGTAAGAGTATTGGGTGAAACGTGGACTTTTTAGTGGCCAAGAAATGTTTACCATGATTTTGTGTCCAAAAGACAAACGTGAAGACGATGTGGGGGGATAATTGTATGTTTCAGCAATACAGTACAAAAACGGACGCGAGTGTTAAGTTGTCTTTTCTTTACTCCAATTTAGGGGTGTGCAATTAATTATAATTCAATTACAATTTGAATTATTACACTCCACAATTACAAAATCAGCATAATCGTTAAAAAAAAAGATGCTTATTACTAATTTTGAGTTGTTTAAATGTATACATTTGTACCTTTTTAAATTTCAAAATGGCTTAAATTTTGTTTCATCCAAAAGGAACTTGCAGAATTATAGTGTTTCAAAGAATTTTACTTGTCTTAATATTTTTTATGTTTAAACATTTTCTTGTTTTGTGCGTCATTAACAGTTCTCTATCGATCTCTATTCTTCTTTGCTCTTCTAAATATACAGTCTTCCCTCGCTGTAACGCGGTTCACTTTTCGCGGTCTCGCTGTATCGCGGATTTTTTTTAAGTGCAATTTTGCATTTTTTTTTACAGTAATATACCCATTTTTATAAAATTTATGAAGGTTTGAACATTGTCAATGTTTGAACAAGAGAGAAATGTGAGAACATGTAAATGCCTCAATGATAAAAGTGTATAAATTGTGCGGTCGGGGATTTTAGAGCCTTAAAACATTTATAAGAGTTGTAAAACATAAAGCTAACTACTTTGCGGATTTCATTTATTGCGGGTATTTTTTGGAACCTAACCCCAGCGGAAAACGATGGAACACTGTACGCAACAAGTGCATCTTTTTCTTCGTATCCTTCTCGAATGCACAGCAATGTCCAATAGCAAATGCTACCGCCACCTAGTGATACATACAATTCAATGCACATCCATTTTAACACAAGAAACGAATCAATGCTTTTAAGCTCTTTTAAACTAAATCTTAATACATACGTTTAACTTCAAATAACTGCTAATAATCACTATGAAATTAAAGAATATAGAATAGAAAGAAAATAGAATTATTAATTATTAATTTGTTCCAATAATTTTGAGCCTGCGGAAATGATGGCACTTACACATAAAAACATAACATGCTAATTCCGTATTTATGGGAAATGTCTGAAATAAAATCCCCCAAATTCTAGTTGCCTGGTACATTTCATCCTGTCTTGTAGCATATTTTGCTTGTAATTACCCGTACATTGTAAAATCCCAGCGTGCTCCACTTTTAAAGAGCTTAAATGTTGAAAACGCCACATCAGTTGTTTGTGTCATTGGCAACAAGAAAGTGGCTCAGTGCCCTTGAGCGTCTGCTGGCTAATGCAGGTTAATCTCGCCGCTCGGTCCGCGCTTGCGGCTCTCAGAGGGTTAGTGTCATTAAAATGAGACACGCTAACCCTATTAGCTCCACAGCTAAGATGACTTAGCGGCGACAGCTTAACTAGCGAGGCACAATCCAGGCCACAGCTGACCACGCCGCCTCATATACATGACGGAGCCCAGTGCCGCCGTGCGTTAAGGCTCCCGGAATGAAGGGTAAAGAATATTTCGGGTACCGTTGTCCATATGCTGCCAGTGCGCATCCGTCTGCTCCGTGTGAGGAACTTCCAGGTCGATAAGTGACACGGCCTCCTCGTCACTGACGCCTTCCTCCAAGTAGAACTGCACTAGCGGCAGCACCTCTGCGCACACAACCGCTTGCTAGGTTACAAATCCACAATCACATCTGTCAGCCATGTTCAGCTTCAAGAGGAACCGAAGATGCACCTGCAACTTTTCCAGCTCAACGTTGACGTTCTTGCGCAGTTTACTGTAAGGAACTGAGCGACAACCTTCACAACAATCGTTTTGATGCATAAATGGGCCCACACATTTCTTGGTTCAATTACAATTGGGCCACTTGTTGCTATTTTGTTCACACCTGACCATACCCGACATTAATCTTAAAAAAAAATAAAGACATTTTCAATGAAGCAACCCCCTTCGCTCCCAGCTGTTTTACTGGATTTTGACTGATTTTGCAAGGCCCACAGAATATTATGTTCTATTGCTATAAAAACATGGAATCTATCAAAAGAAAGAGTCTCTTCTTTCAACAGTATATTTGTATCTGCTTACATTTTGCAGCAATTAGCATTAGAATATAGCTAGGTTTCATCAATATTCACAAACCTGTTGAAAACACTAGGAAAAAGAGCTTGTTGCAACGTGGCACTGGCTGATCTCTTATACTCTGTTGCCACCTGCTGGCCATTTTTTGTAATAACTACGATTGCTTTAAGCAACCTCTTCATCTCAGAAGCTGTATCAAAAGCTTCTGTATGCTCTCGCACAGAACATAAAAAAACGTATAAATACGTTTTTGGGAGTGCAGTACAAAGTATTAAAAAAATGTAATTACAAATTTTTGGGTTTGAATGAGTTAACAATCCGATGCAGAATTTGTACATGAAAGGGCGACAACGCTATAACAAGCTCTCTAAATCGTGCGTGACAAAAACTACAATGGACTCCTCAATGTACCCTAACAGCATGTTTCTGTACATAAAAATTTTGGATTTAAGAAAAAACTTTTGTGGGCATCATTCCATGCAGTGTGAATGTAACCTGTTATGTTGCTTTTTAAAGTCACAGCTTGCCATAGAGTTTAAAAAAAAAAAAAGGCATTTTCTCGCCTTTTCTCTTAGCTAAGTGAGTGTGAAAAAGGATAAGTATGTGTGTGTATGTGCGGAAGGGGGAGGGGTCGGCTGCCGGGCATGCAGGAGCAGAGCGACAAACTAAAAAAAAAAAATAATGTATACATTGACCTCACACTGAACTATGCTGATTTATTGACAATATGTTATAATTGGCGGGCTGTCACCAAAAGTACAAAACTATCCTGAAAAGTACAGTGGACTTTTTGAATAATTAATTGACCAGATTTTGAGGAATCCTTTTGATATTCAGTCATTTATTATGGCAAACTAAGCATTTGTCTATTCCACAATTCATTCTTGGGCCTTTATCTTTGTGAAATCTACACACATTATGTTTGAAATGTTTGCTAATCTGAGGAGTCACTTTTGGGGCAATTTAGTGAACTAAGAAAGACTTCTTTGTTTGAAGGCTGTTCACAAAGTCAGTCAATTCTTTTGGCAAAACGGCCAAATACAATCACAAGTCATTGTTCTGTCTTCATCTCGTGAGATCTGCCTTTGACTTTCAAACGTTTGCCCCATTTCCAAGCCACAAATGCCATAAATGAGGCATCTTCCCCCGACGGATCCGATTTGCCGCTGATGTACCATTAAGAGCCGGAGGTGCTGTGTGTGCTGCACTCACCATACGATGAGGCGGAATAAATGAAAGGCTGCTTGCAGTTGAGGCACGCCGTCCCCTGGTTGTTCAACAGCGGCTTGTTGGAGCAGCGGTAACACATCAGGGCTTCCGTCAGTTCCTTTTTCACCACAGGCGCAAGGAAAACAAAAGCAAAAAAGCGTCACTACATGAGCAAAACCTGTTTGAATGCTGCTTGAAAGGCACGTGAACGGAAGCTGAATGAAGTGCTGCGGAACAAACCTCGCTGTCGTGGAAAGGTTTGGCCCGGATGGTGAGGCTGTCCAGTTCTATGCACTCCTGAAAGCGAGACGGAATGTACAGCTTCTGGAGCTTCTCGTAACAAAGTCTGGCCAACTTATAGGCACCCAGTTTTCGACTTTGCTTGGCCAAAGCGTACAAGGTGTTACTTGGAAGGAGGTCAAGGGAAAAAAAAGCAATAAGAGGTGAGATGTCAACCATACACAACCAGCAACGCAAAGCTATTTTTGGGCAAATTGTTACAAAGTGCAGCTTTAACTTTAAAAGGCCACTGCATTGGCAGAACACTTCGCTCAGACAAAAACCTTTCCTGCATGCACGTGTAGCACAGTTTTGTTTTGTTTTTTAATTAGTATGCCGGGCCCCGCTTATAAAATGTTGGAAACAGTGGAGTGAGATTAAGATTGCAGCTGTTCGGCCATCACCGTGGCGGGCAACGGAAAAAAAAAAATTAAAATTCTTGAAAAAAAAAAATGCAAATATGCAATATGTGGGGGTCAACTAAATACATTCTTGCTCTTTAACAAGCAAAATTATTAATAAGAAAAACAAAACAAAACAAAACAGATAAACCACCAGTAAGTGTTTTCTAAGGAAAAAAAAAAAACATACACAGTATACAACATTTAAAAAATATAGTCACAAAATCTGTCAACAGGCGAATCTGCGGGTGTCCACTTTATATCAAAGTGAGAAGTGTTAGTGCAAAATAAAGTGCAGTTTGACGCAACAGGAAACCGCAATCACGAAAATAAACATATTTCCAAACGAATGCCATTTTAGACTGTGTATTTTTATATTTGCACAAACATTGTCATCACCGCATGCGGCACCGGCACTGTCACATCACCCGAAGGCCCCCCAGCCGCACTGGATGAAAGCGGCAAGCTGTCCCGATGTTGACAGGCCGCCTCCAGTGTTTCGTTGAAGGGAAGGATACACTTTAAAGATGCCTGGTGGTGGCTTGTCCTTGGGGAGGTTGCTCAGGAGGAACCTGCAGATGTTGAAGAGCGTCTCGGGCATGAGGGAACTGAAGGGCTCATCCTAGAAGCAAATTGCCATTCACATTATCAATGTGAGCGAAACGAGCAAAAATACTGCCGGGATGTGATCACAACAAAGCGCAAATGTGTCACAACAAAACTAACAGTGACAAGCTATCTTTTTAATTTCTTTCTTTATAATACCCCTTTTGGACCGGTTAAATGTTCAAGCAGAGCAACCATCTTTTCAATTCACAGAGGCAAAAATAGAAAAAAGTTCAGTAGGTTGCAAATCAACTCTGATGGATTTGCAGCCTTACAGGAAGCCGACCATCAATAGTGCAGCTCCTCACCCCTGGGAGCCGTTCTAATCTGAAAACCAGGCTAGTCCCGGCAGCTGGCAAAGTCCTGCCTGTTCTTACCGTGTAGCGCTGAATCGGGTGGTAGACATGGTAGAGCTCCGCAAGAGTCTGGAAATGTTGAAACTTTTTCAGCATTTCGTCTCGCTGATCTTCATTTTCTGTTGCAGGCGAATGCAGATGTTAAACAGATTACAATGAAAGTAGAGATGCCTCCAGACGTTGCAAGCCTCACCTCTGGCGATGTCAAGACACTGCATGGAGAGCATCCAGTAATAATAGCCGGCGTCATCAAACCTCCTCTCCACTACTGCATTCTGGGTAAGCTGCTCCAACACTTTGACAGCTTCGTTCTGTCTCCCGGCCTTGTGAAACGCTAGTCGACGACGGAACACGGGATTGTTACTGCCCATTTAGGACCACTGCATTTAAGTAGCTAATTTCATCCACCTCAGATTATTTCTTTGTTCATCTTGGACGTCTTAAAGAGGGCAAACAGCCTTTTGCGTTGTTTTGCAATGCTCTCATCTCAGCGCAAAGGAATTTGGCAAAGGCAAATGTACTTGAAAGGCGTCAATGCGTGTGTGCTATTGTTATTGTTGCTATCAGTGTAATTAGAAGCAGCTTGATGGACTGCAGCCCACCAGAAATCCTGCCCGGAAAACCACATCTGGGGGTCCAGATATACTGATGTCTCTTATGAAGCGGTCCAACCATTCACCAGAAACACATTCAAACATACTCAACAGAGTTTAGATAAGCTTGATAGAGAGATAGCACGTTGACTTATCTGTCTGTCTGTACTGTCCTACCTTGAGGCTCATGAAAAAAGTTCAAAGGTCATAAATGGGAGCTTCAGGGTAAGGAGAGATGTGGATGGGGTGATGTAGCGTAGCCGTCTTTCCTCAGGTATAGCGTACGTATGGTACAACAACAATGATCAAGTGCTTCCTTCCATCAATGTTTTTTCCCCCCCCGGATAACACGGATGTACTCCCTCTAATACAGCGGTTCTCAAACTGGGGTTTCCCCAGTCTTGGCTTGTGGCTCCCCAAAATTATCAGATAAAAAAAATGTCGAAATAAAACAACATTCCAAACCAATGATTACCAAACCATTAGCTTTGGGCCAAGTAAGAGCTCTGTGGGATGTATAATCATATAAATCTGACAACCCTTCAACAAGATGTCGTGGCAGTGAAACAACAAAAGGCGCACAGAATGAAAGTGCAATTTAATTTGAGGAACAAAAGGCAATTTTTTTTTCTGCTTAGAGAACCAACGTCATTCTTGTAAGATTCCAACTTTTTATCCTGACCAAGTACATGTTTGCAAAGATGACAACTTTTCCTTGATTGTCAAAATGTTTTTTTTTCTTGAAATTAGGAAATGTGTGAATTCTACAACCACTGTCACACATGGACTGGCCAGAAGAGAAACCACAACTTCGTCCCACTTGCAAAATTGGGAATGAGCTGGAAAAGTCAAATGTCACAATCGATAGGCTCGTTGAAACAACACATGTTGAGGAAAGGAGCAGAAATAAAAGCTCAAATTGATGAGGCTTTTGTTTGGCTCGGTCGTATGAATGAAAATGTAAAAAGTGAAAAAATCCCTCAAATATGTGCATGTTTTCTGCAGCCACGAGACAGACCAGAGCCACAGGCTCAATTACAGTCAGTAGTTAAAACAAAACTGGCTCACTTCCCTCACTAAAACACACAAAATCAACAAAATGCAAAATGCCAGCAATCAGACCTGCTCAGGCACGAACGTGGATTTCACGGTGACACAGAGCAGGCCGATTTTGTACAAGAGGAACTGTGCCTGCTGAGATCACAATTGTAAAACTATGAGCTGATTACAACGATGGGTACAGTCAGTAATCATCATCAGAGCTGCTTCGGAGGCCCGCTGATGAGAAGCATGCGTACATGCCGCTCAGCTGCCAGACGGCGCAGTTCACTCCTGCTCAGCTTTGGCAAAGAGGATCATGTTCTCCAGTGGATGTGCACCATTTTGGAACAAGTCGGGAAAACTCTTGGGGCTTTATGACTGCTTACATGCAAAAACGCTCCATTTCCCATGAAACAAAGACTAACATACGGACAGAGGAATAAATAAATGAGAGAGGACACAAACTCACCTTTTTGTGCTTCCTCAAATCGGTCGTTCTCAGCCAGCCACTGAGCGTAAGGCACAAAGACATCATTTTTATACTGAGGATGCTTCTCTGCCAGTGAGAAGGCCTGAGAAGAAAAAAAAACAAAAAACAATGCACAGTCTCTCGATGATAATTTGGCAAGTGGGCACATGAAATGCATGGCGCAGCAATCGATAGGTAGCTGAGTGTTAAGTGACAGAATTTCACACTCAGAACTGTTTGAATGACGCACTGTGCACATGCTAGTATGCACCGACAGCCACTAATGAATGTAAATATCAACTCACATATAACCATATAGGATGAGTACAATGGAAATGTGAGTCCAATTATGTCTGTCATGTTACGGATATAGAAACAGTTCAGCTTGTTCATTCCTTATTTTCACTTAATAGGGTCAAATACTAAAATCTTGCTCATTACAAATCATGACCAATTCGGTTGCAGCACACAAACCACATGAAATGAAATGAAATCTTTCTGTCTTGTCTCAGCAGTATTGTATCCTCCTGACTACCAGCAATTCAAAATTGTCCTCTGTAGTGGACATTTTTAACTCATTCACTCCCAGGACATTTTTGCCGTTTTACTGGATTTTGACTGATTTTGCAAGGCCCATAGCATATTGTGTCCTATTGATAAAAAAAATAAAATAAAAAATAAATTTTTTTTTAAAAAAAACTACCAAAAGAAAGATTAAAGTCTCTTCTTTCATCAGGAAAAAAAGTGTATTTTTAGTTGTTTCCATTTTGCATCAATTAGCATTAGAACATTGCTAAGTTTCATCATTATTCACAAATCTGTTTAAAATAGTGGGGAAAAAAAGAGATTTTTGATCTCTTATACTCTGCTGCCATCTGCTGGCCGTTTTTGTAATAACTACCATTGCTTCAGTTCAGAGGTTGCATCAAAACCAAAACGTATATTTACATCTTTGGGAGCATGGTAATATTTAAAATAGAACGTATTTATACGTTTTTGGGAGTAAATGAGTTAAACCTGAATATCTCCTTACCCAGTGAATCTGTTTGAATTAACTCCTTTGTGCACTATAGAGGACATTCAGAGCTTTCCAATGATACCAAATGTGTAGGGGTGGGGCTTTTCTACCTTTGATTGCATCATAAAAGAAAATGGCTTCCTTCAGTGCAAGCACTTTTTAGGCAAGAGGAAAAGTAAGTGTACTGTGTAAAATTTTTTATTGAACAAATTTAGGCTTTAAATGTTGTTAGCATGTTTTCTATAAGACTCTTAAGAACACATTAAAGTATTGTTTGAATTATTTTAACTGTACTGGACCCTAGCATTTAAGTTAAAAAAAAATGTCCTCTGTAGTGGACTGGACACATCATAGCTTTTTTTTTTTTTTTTTTATTTTTATTTTGCAGTATTCCAGTTACTTCACAAAGATTGGGGAATATCAAAATAAAGATGACTGGACAATATTTTTTCCCTGGTAGTCAGGAGGATATGCACTGATTGTGGAATGTGATTGGAAGTATAACAGAGCCGGAAGATTTTGATGTGCTTGAACGTTTTGTGCTTTTCTAATCCCAACGTAGGCGGGATGAAAAACTCTGAAGCACTTGTAGCAGCTTAGAAGATAATTAGGCTTATGTTATTAAAATTCAGGTTACTTTTCAAGAGCTATGACCAAACAGTCATTGTGTATGTGTTTCCATCCTTCAGCACCATCCCATGTAGGCGGCAGACTAAAGACAATTTACACATCGAGCAGGTGAGAAGTAAAAGTGGGAGACCTCGTCCCAGTGCTGGGTTTCCACGTGTAGCTGCACCAGGGCCTGCAAGTCCCCCATCTTGGAATAAGTCTCTGAGGCGTAGCCGTGATGTTTCAGCTTCTTAAAATAGAAAGCGCATTTTGCCAGTGGTTCTCGTTCAGCTTTGTCCAGCTTACGAGCCAAGTCGATCAGCCTGGATGAAAGAGCAAAAGAAGATTTTATTCATCTATCCTTTATCTATCCTTCCCTCCTTCCTCTCTTTAGTTTTTCCTCTGGTCTCTTGAGATCTCTACTTTGTTGGAATTTAGAGGTTTCTGGGGTTGGCCAAAGACTCTGATATTGTAACCATGTGGAAGGCAGGAAGTGTTTGGTTGGTGCTGGATTTTATTTTGAATTATCTTTCTTTTCTTTTTATCTTTTCTGACCTTTTCTCTGGTCTCCTGACCGTCTGAACCTCACGACTCTGCCGAGACTCTGAAGTATCCGGTTAAGGTGAAGGGTAATGGGATTTTTATTAGGTTTTAGGTGAATTAATGAATATAAATGTACATGTATTTCCACGCACATACGCACACACGTGTAAAAAAAAAAAAAAAAAAAAAAAGAGAGCAATGATGATAAGACGTTGAATCGGTAAGACTACCGAATGAACAATTCTGAGCTCTCTCTTGGATGCAATATGGCATCATTTATTTATTTATTTTTATTTTTTTACCACATTCACTTTAGAAGGTTAAAAACATGTTTCCAGCACATCCTTGAGCACAACTAAACAACTGCATCAATGGAGAAAAAAGAATTGCCTCAAACTAAGCCAAGATGTGGCATTCACAAGACCCAGACAACCTCGAACCTCATTCAAAAGTGTTTTGTGCAATTCCAAATGAATCTGAAAAGATACCTACATGTCCGCCCAGCCATGCTCTCCCAAAACGTCGATGGCTTTAAGATTCTCTCCGGCTGAGATGTACATCTCTGCCGCTGCCTGGGGCTCCTTGCTGCACTTGGCCCAGTCGGCCTGCTTGGCCATGAGGATGCGAGACGTCTTGGGGTCCGCCGCACCGACATAGTCCTGCAATGTGCAAAGAAAGTGACTTACAGTCATGGGGGGAAAAAAAAATCTTAACTCAGATTTTCTTGATAGTCACCAAAATAACTGGGAATAGAATTAAGCTGAAGTATGTTAAATGCAACATCAAATAAGAAGAATTCAGCGACATTTTGTTGTTTTCATGGCAATCTAACTTTAGTGTTGCCAGGCATGACAACAATAATAATTATTTCCGTGACCGTTGACGCATGCGCCAACTGATGCTTTATCCCACCCAAGACGGACACGTGACGGTCAAGTCGGAGACAGGAGGCGGCCGGAGCTCCTCCGGTTCCGGCGTGCGTCCTAACTAAAACATTCAGCCTCTGGCAGCAGATGGCCGCACGGCCGCATAAATATAGAGCAGCTACATCAAACACACATCACACAATTTGACACACAAGCAAGTCGTCATCTGCTTGGCCAATACAAACGTGCCGCCGATGATCAAAGACTTCACATGCACGTAAACAGGAGAAAAAAAAAAAAAAGCATCAACTTGTTTTTCCCCAACTCCAACCGCCCGCCAATGAATTCATGTGAAAGCAGATGCTCCATTTCCAACTCCGAGGATAGCTTTGTGCTATGAAAGAATACATGCGAAAACGCATACTGTCTTGTCATGTCATGTGCTGTTCGTATGATTTGTGAGGGCTGATTCATGAGGAGAGAGGGCAGGTAGTGTTAATTTTATCCTCCATTTTTAAAATGAGTCTCAGTTTTAGTCCAATTTCAATCACGCTTGTTAGTTTTTCATCATAGTTATTCAACCTCATCCCGTTTTTATTTAGTCCTTTTTTAGTCAACTATAAATGTAGCATTTTAGTCTTTATTTTAGTCCAAGAAAAAATAATTGTATTCGTCTGGATTTAGTCAACAAAAACTGTCAACATTTTAGTCTGTTTTAGTCATTTAACCCCAGTATTTCTTTTTTTGTCAGTAGATTATGTTGAACATTTCAGATCTAAAACTATTCCACGTAAAATTTTCTCTCATCTTTTTGATGAAAAACAACATAACGCACAATTACAGTCAACAAGTGGCTACTATGGCGCCATGCTATGAGCTAGTAAATTAGCCAGTATTAGCTAGTGGTTGGATTAACATTATTGTTGGAACATTATAGCCGTTAGATAAATTTTGCATTATAACTATAAATTAACTTTTTTTTTTAACCTTTCACCGTGAATCCACCTTCTGTCCGTCCCAATTGTTTGTGCATGTTGCATTCGCTAGATGCAAATTTAAAAGGGGGTGTCACATGACAGATTAGCAGAGACCAGATTTGACAAAATAATATTTTTTGTCTTGTTTTTGTTCCTGAACTAAATTGTCCATAAATTTTAGTCCAGTTTTTATTAAGTGAAGTACATTTTCGTCTTATCTTCATTAGTCGACGAAAATGCGTACTGATTTAGTTCCAGTTATTGTTTATTAATGAGGGTTTTAGTCCTGTCGAATCTGGTTTTAGTCCAGTGAAAAATGTGTGTTGACGAAATTGTTTTTGTTTAGTTTCTGTTGACGAAATTAACACTACGAGCAGGCTATAAAACAAGCTTTAAAGTTGCTGCACAAAAGTTAAAATCGCTACTGCCACCTGTGGCCAAAAAATGAAACTGCACACTTTTTTCTTCACGTACACAATGCACACATCTGCAGACAGAGGGCAGGAAATTCAAACCCGTATCCAGTATGAAAACTATTGGTTTGCAGGAGTACCCATTGTGAACACTTAAGGCGCTAATCTACTAATTACAAGATGTTTCCATCATAAATTATTAAATAAAATGGCTAATGTAAAGATATTTACAATTGTTACATAGAGCAGCTTTAAGGCGGCAAAACGGCACATGTGAACAAACATGATGGCAACGTGATCATCATTTTTTTGTTTGTTTGTCTTTTGCATGGAGCACTCATTTTATCACCTTGGCGTAGTCGAACATGCGCAGGTCAGTGTACATGCCCAAAGCTTTGGGTTCCTGGCCGGCACGCTTGTAGAGCTTGGCCGCCTCGTGGAATTTCCCCTGGTAGGCGTAGATGTCGGCCAGGAACAAGTCGTTGTCGTTCTCGCCCCTCTTCTTCCTCGCCTGCAAACCAGACGACGCAAGCCATAAACATGTAGCGTATTTATGACCTTTGCAGAGAGACACACTTTCATCTCACTCTTTCAAGTCCAGTCAACTTTTTGAGTGCACATCAATACGATTCATGACACAAAGAATTTTACATTCACCGCCAAGTTCATGTGCGTTATGTCGCAACGAATTTGATGGTGTTTCCTCTTGTTGGTTGGTGTCTGTTTCATTCTGTCAACTTTGACAAAAGCACAAGCTATGTCTTTTACCTCAATACTGTTGATGAGCTCCAGGTAGCGTAGGTCTTGGATTCGAATGAAGGCCTGGAAAGCAGAGGAGATATTTACATGCTGCCTGCTGCTACACACACAAATGTGGCACAAACAAACACTAAATGGACACATTGCTTGTATCAGTGGTTCTCATTTTTCTCATCCAGAAGGACCAATAAGCACAAATATATTTGTGGAGGACTGCATGGAAGGACTGCATGCTTCAAGCAGACCAAGAGAAGCTCATCCATGCTTTTATCTCCAGCAGACTAGATTATTGTAACGGTCTTCTGACTGGACTCTCTCAAAAGAACATGAGACAATTGCAGCTCATTCAGAATGCTGCAGCTCGAGTTCTGACCAAAACAAAGAGATCAGAACATATTACACCAGTACTTAAGGATTTACACTGGCTCCCAGTCAGCTGTAGAATCGATTTTAAAGTTCTGCTACTCGTCTATAAATCACTAAATGGTTTGGGTCCTGAATATATCCAAGAAATGCTTATTGAGTACAAACCCAGCAGGGCTCTGAGATCTACAGACTTGGGCCAACTAGTGGAACCCAGAGTTCGAAGCAAACATGGTGAAGCTGCATTTAGCTATTATGCTGCACGCAGATGGAATCGGCTGCCAACAGAAGTGAAGTCAGCCCCGAGTGTAAATGCTTTTAAATCCAGGTTAAAAACTTTGCTTTTTTCTTATACCTTTGATTAGGGCCATGTTGAGAAAGGGGAACTTGCCTTCTTAGCAATGTCAAAATCAAGACCCTCCAGAGCTTCAGTGGCCAAATCCCTCCAGTCGCTGTCTGTCACACCTAAACAGGCAATTTGGTGGGCCTCCTTAAACATCTTCCTCTCCAGGTACTGGTACATGGGTGCGGACTGGGAGGAGATCGCAGCAGAAAACATCGGTAAATGTAAATGCCTAAAACTACCTGCATGAGATGAAGAAGACTCAAGCCTGCCATCCTGACACACTCACCTGTGGGACCTCCACGGCAGACATGGAATAGACATGGAGGCAGAAGATTTTGGAGCCGTTAAAGCCCACCATGAAGCCTTGCATCTTCTGCTGGTGTACGGGGAAGTTGCTAGCTTTGATGTTCAGGTAGCCGTTGCCAGAGAAGCACAGCATCACCTCACACTGAGTGTTCCAGGCCACACTGTTAGCGTTAGGCTCCTGCAGGGACAGCAACAACAAAAAAGCTTGAGAAAAAAAAAAAAAAGAACAACACATTCCCTTATAAACTATCACATACAGAGGATGTAAATTGTAAATGTCAGCTTTTTGTGGTATAAAAGAAAAGAGACCATAATAAATCATTTATACAATTAATGTGACCTATTAGATGTACAAGTCAATTGATTAAAGAGTTGAGAGGGCAAGTAAAAAATAAACCACTGACATAATTACAATGCTGTCTGCAGCCAGGTCAGCACTGCCAATGAGAATCTGTTCTCAAAGGCCTTACCTGGATAAATAAAGGTTACAACTCTTACAACTGTTCACTGGGAGTCACCACAAACCTGCCACAAATTAAAGTGCCTCTGACTAACTCTAAATAAAGTTCAGATGCTTTTAGTAGGCTTTTCCAGACATTTATGTACAAGCTATGGTCAGAAGAGCGCTTCCACAGTATCAGTTAGAGCTTCAAACGTATCAGTCGGGAGAAGGATACACATAAAAATTCCCAATGAAATTATCGTACAATATTGACATTGAAAAGACCCGGACTTCCCTTCAACAATCATGAAGTTCTGAAATGATGTACAAAAAAAAAAAAAAAACTGCCATTAGAACACAGGGGTGTGTTGACTTTTGACAGTCAACGTCACTATGGAAATGAACGTTCAAATGTGTCAAGCAGCAACCGCGCTGCTCGCTGACCTGAAAAAGAAGTTCTTTGCTGATGATGTCGTAGACCAGCAGAGTATTGTGCTCGTCCACCGCGGCCAGCTTTTTCCGCGACGCGCTCATGTCCAGACATCGCACTGATGTTGACAACTTCAGCAGCGTGATAGGAAAGGGGTTGTCGACAAAAATCTTTAAGATCTACAAGAAAAATAATCCATTGTAAAGCATCAATGTATTAAAGTCATATAGCAAGTTGCTAGTTGTACTAACTGAAATCTTTGTCAAAAATGTAAAGTGTGGTTTGATTGGACACTGGTGTGTACTTTTTTGTGATTAGGGAGGAAAAAATGATTGAACGATTTCGAGGTTCGCAATCATCCACTTATTTCTGACTCCCCAATCACGAGAAAGGGACTATTATAAAGTAGACCTAGCAAGTACCTAAAAAGTTCACCAAAAATCCTGTCACATCAATTCAGGAGTCGAGAATGAGTGCGTTCCCGACGCTCAATTGCAAGAACAACGAACACTACGTGATTTTTGACGACGTTACAAATGTCCTTACACAACCATATCATCCAAGTCGTGCATTGACTGGTTATTTGTCTTTTTCCTTTTTTTCAAAGATCTGGAAATACTCACAGCGCCGTTTTTTAAGCCCACCAGAAGGCCTTCTCGGCCTGGCGGCCCGCCGATCACTTTGATGTAGCGAATGAGCGACTCCATAAGCCATTCTTTTTCTTTGACGCTGGAGAAGGACAGACACTGAAGCCTCTTCTCCTGTAAAACACATCAGCGTGAAGCGCTTCACTTGATAACACGTCACAGTGTGTAAATCACCTGCCTTATTTCCTTTAAGTATCTTTTTCAGGGGGAGGGATTCATCAACACCTAACAAATCTTGCCAGACTGCCCTTTTATTAAAACAAGAGTACAAACAGGACGCTGCAAAGATAAACAAAGACTTGCTTTGACGTCGAGCCCCACATCCCATATGAGCGCAGCCCATTTGGAGTGTCTAAAAGCTGTCTGAGGGATCAAACGTGAACATGCGCCTTTTGAGGAAAATCAGAATGATTTAAAAGGAAGTAACCTATGTGTTATGGCAGCTTCTCCTCCCCAAGAGTGTCTGTCAAACACACAGAGACAAGAAACAGCGGCTGGATCTGCTTCATGTGGTCCCTTTCCTTCACTCAAGACTTACTTTTTAGAGTTGAGGAGTGTTAAAAGAAGTATCGCAACAGGGCCTGCGCAGCATTTACAAACCACATGGAAACTTTGGGGAAACACAACATGTTGTTTTTCCCCTCCTCCGGGGCTCATTGAATTTCTTTATGCTTGCTCTCAGTCAAATCATTTTGCACAAACAGCCACTCAAGTAGTACTCAAAAGCAACAAAAGAAGTTGTGTAGCCCTTCGAACCTGACACAGGACGATGTGATTGGAGCAGACCACCAGCAAGTTGCACTCAAACTTCTTGCAGATTTTCTCTTTGATGCGATAGTGCAAGTCCGAAGAGTCGTCGGAGACAAGCTCGTAGATGATTATCTTCTCGGGCAGCTGGATGGCCAGCCGGTTTTTGTAGATGGCGATTTTCTTCACCAGCTCGCCACACTTAATTCTCACTGAAGAAGAAAAAGAACAAGGAGAGAGAAAGAGCAAGAGAGTATTTGGAGGTCAGGGTTCAATTTTACTGTCCTGCAAGATATGTTACCTTGATGCTCTTTTTTTTTTTTTTTTTTTTAAATGAAACGATTAAATGCATTAACTGGAAAACTGAAATACTAGGTGTCAATTTATTTATTTATTTATTTTAAGTCATAAAGAAACTAATATGGAGAAGTATAGACCTGAATATTAGTTTAAAAATAAAGTGGAAAAACATTTCAAACATTAAATATAAGTATAACCTTGAATGTCAGTTAGGTCAGTTAAAATATGTCAGTTAAAATAATGGTGCAATGATGATAAGGGTGATAAGGACGATAAGATTATATATATATATATATATATATATATATATATATATATATATATATATATATATATATATATATATATATATATATATATATATATATATATATATATATATATATATATATATATATATATATATATATATATATATATATATATATATAAATAAATGTTCATCTTTTAAATCTCTTGATGTATTTTAGCCTTTGTATGTAGTTTTTGGTGTTTTTGTTTTGACGCATAAAAATGAAATGCGTCATGGAAAATTGTGAGATGTGAGTAAGAGGAGGTGGGGACACAAAAGTTCAAGCTTCTGGTGATGTTTGCTGTTTGAACTTTAGGAGTGACCAATAAATGCACTCATTCAAATATCTCACTGTGAAGTTGTTTTTTAAAGAAATATATTTCATATCACCAGCCTCTTAAAATAATGCCCCAAGTCATATTTTGACAAGAAAATATATATATTTGGTTTAAAAATAATCGGCTACATTGTTCATTAATTAAACAGATCATTCAATTATATGCTGAAGTGAAATTATTAATACATATAATGAGAAAGTGGTTCCGTTTTTCCTGTTTTCTGAAAATATAAAAAAATATATGTGGGCAATTATTTTAGGAGGCTGACAGTATGTAGGTGTATCCTACAGGGTGATTGGGGAAAAGAAAAGAAAAGAAAAAAAAAAAGTTCCCATTTCCACTCATATGGACCACGACAAGCCATCCATCTCTTGGGGATGTGCCATTCAGTCACTCAGCAATGTCAATAACAAAATGGGAAGGCGTGAAAATTCAATCTTCAACTTGCAAGCACTGACAAATGGCCAGATTCAACATTCCTGCTACAGCAAAGAATGAATCTTGTCTGAAAAACCTGTCTGAAATCCTACAATATGATTTCAATTAGGTGCAAACGCATAAAAACGTGAGATCAAAACACAACCAATGAATAATATGAGTATTTTTTGAAAATACTCATTAAAAAAAAAAAAAAAAAGGACTAACAAGTTTGACAATTGCTGTGGTTGATTGTTAAAACAAAAATGCAACCTTTTCCTTCAGTGATGAGGTGCTGGACAATGACATCAGTCATGTTGTCTCGATAAGCGTAGCGATCCTTATAGAGGCCGTGAACTGTACTGAAGTTGAGCTGGTAGCAGGCGATCGTCCCATCTTGGCAGCCCATCACCTACAGAACAAACAACAATGCAATGTAGCAGCGCATCTCATTAACACCTCCAAGAAAAGACTGCAAGAGTGGGAGAATGTTCCTGTGCTTGGAACATCCACACAGACAAAGTGAAACTTTGTCTCAATTCTCTCCGCAATGCATCATCGCTTACGGCTTAACATAGTAGCAAGCAAGCTGTATAGGTGTTAAAGTGCATAATAAAACCACTGTCTTTGAAAAGGCATTGTTGTGTCAGTCAGTTTATAAATTTCACACATTGATCCACGGGAATAAACTCACCATAAAATTGGAGTCCGGCTTGACCCGGCAGGCGCACACCCTGGAATTCTGCTCGCCAATGACGCCCAGTCGCACGCCATCTTTGGTGTAGAGCGAGGCCTGCTTGTCGGAGCCGCCCATTACGATGTACTCGCCCTTGGAGAAGTAACTGACGCAACACGGGTCGTAGGAGAGTGTCCTGTCCTTTCCAATCTGACAGACAAAACAGGAAACAGGGAGGGAGGACAACAATTGAAAAGGCATCCCTTTGATTTGTTGCTCAGGCCCCCGGCCAACATTTGACACCGTCTTCTAATTCAACACCACATCCCTCCATCCTTTTAAGAGTGGCTTGAAAAAATAAATAAAACAGAGAGACCTAGACAGACAAAAATAAAGTGCATCTTGATTTGAAGTAGCTTCTGTCTTAGTGTTCAAAATCCATGTGCACAGCTCAGTATTAATTACACACCTCTACACATCTGTTTCTACGCTCTGTGGGGGGAAAAAAAAGGGGAAAAAAAACAGCCTGACAACCCACAGATGATTCTTATTCACTGCACACAATTCTTGGCTTTGTAATTCAAACTGAATGTTCAGTGAAAAAATAAATAAATAAGTAGGCCAACGACAGTATATGAGCCCATGGCATGGAAGCAAAGTAATGAACAGTGCATAGTTGTGTTCAATTACAGCATTTCCCCCGGGGAGTTTAGGAGGGAGGCGAGACAGCGAGGGGCCATGAAATCATAGCAGGGCCAGCTCACACTCACTCCAGCTATTCCATTTCAACAGGAGACCACCTAACTTTAAAAATAATTAGCTTGCAAATGACGATTGCAGGGGCGTGCTACTTGGGACACTCACCTGCTTTCCACTGAGTTGATAGAAGGAAAGGTTCTGACCCCAGTCAGCTATGGCCAGAACGTCATGTTGCTCATCCCTCCACAAACACAGCAAAGAAAATATGTTCATTTATCTTATGGTACATCTTTTTATGGCTACATAATCTTACAAACAACTCGTGCTGAGTAGCCTGTGGGCCTATTCTAAAAATAGCTCAACATTGATCAGACATGGTAATTTCCAAGTAATGTTGTATAGAAGTGGTCATTTAAAAATGGAAACATGCAAATATTTATAGAAATCAAATCATGCTAATCGATGTTTGTCTGTTTCCTGCCTTGTTAAATCATTGTTGAAAATTATGGTGAGAAAACCTGAACATCATCAATATCTTCACAATGGTGGAATATTTATAATTAATTTAATAATTAATAATTATTATATAATTATTTAGAATTAATAATAACAACGTAAGTAGATGTTAAATGGGAAAATTTGTTATTTCAGAAGCAGGCTTGACTTTTTTGCTGACCCGTGCTTGAGAGTGAAGTGACAAGAAACGTTATGAAAAACTCAATATACGGATAGTGTCTAATTTATTATAATATGTCCAACTCCAAAATAAATCTTAGAATCAAATGATTTTAACTTCTCATCCGTGATGTCTTCCCGCCACCCTCAAGGTCCAAAGACCCATGTCTATCTGCTGCCATCTATTGGCCCTAAACGGAATTTCCTTTCTGAAATGCTCTAGACTAGAGCCAGTGTGACTCAATTTCCATCCAGTTCAACTCAGATTATACTAACTTGGAAGGGTTCCATGCGATGGACCAGACGGGAGCGGAACAGATGCCCGAGCGGTCAATCTTGACCTTTTCCTCGCCGTTCTTGTTGCGAATGCTCACCACTCCATTCATCATACCGAGAGCAAGGTACTGCCCGTCGTTCGTCCACCTGTTTTGACACCGAGCGGTCAACACAAACGCGCTTCACAAGTTAACAACGGAAGCAGCGTTCACTCACCCACAGCATGTTATTTTGCTGCTCACTTTGTGTTTGTTCACCGACTTTTGCTCCGGCGACCAAAGGCCTACAACAGTAAGCAGGTATAGTGACGTGACCAAATTTTAGAAAAGACGCTACATCAGTACGAAGCCCAGTGTCGACGTAAACTCAACAGGCACTGACCGAAGTCACCCGAGGAACAGGATGCGAGTTGGTGAGTGACTGGGTTGTAGGCAACACACTGGATCGAGTCGTAGTGCCTACAAACGTTCACACAGTAAAAGACATGAGAAAGCCACATCGTAAAACATTTAACACCAGCGTCAAACTATCATTATATTGCATAATATTTAACTAAACAATCATTATTGTACAGTATATGGCTAAAAAGTGGTGTGATGTTACACTTACGTGTACTTTAAAATACCCTCCAATTTAGATGTCCAAATTATTATGCTTTTGTCTGCTGAGCCAGAGGCAAATCTTTTACCTGCAGAAAGAAAAAAATGCAGTTAGCAAGACAAGAGGAGCAGCCAGCAAAGGAAAAAAAAAATCAAAAAAGGAAAATGATCATTACCGTCCTTGGCATAAGCAACACAGTAGACTACATCTTTGTGTCCTTTTAAAGGTTGAATAATGGTTCCATCTGTGGTGTCATACACCTGCAAAAAAGAAACACAGCAAGCATTGCTGAAAGTGATCGATCAAAGTAGACCTAAATGAATAAATTTCATTCATACAGCACTTTTCACAGATACGACTAAGTGCTTATTTACTATAGTGCAGACACGGGTCCATGGACCACAAGTGATCAGTGTCCCATGAGTAGTATACAAATAAGATTGTTAACAGGATACAGTTTGAATGCATTTGTCAAAAATATGTTGAACGGTCAAATCTTACCAGAACATGAAGGCCTGCTGCCACTATGAGTTGGGTGCCATCTGGTTTGAAGGCCAAGTCATAAACGCTGCAAGGAAACAATTGTACTAAAACTCCAGTTCAAAATAGATACTTTATTTCTAAAATGCAAGAGTAAAATTAATAGAAACAACACGTCACAATATTTACTTGATGATTCATCTTCACATAAGGAAACACAGCCATGGAATTAGAATGCTTAAGTGTTATTTTTAAAAGCCGTATCAATTTAGATGCGTCCGTTGACAACTTGTTGTCAATCATGGCTGCCCTCATAAAATTGACAAGCTTTACCATAAACTGAAAGATGTTTACCATTTCAAAACAATATAAATTAGCAGGCCAGGCATAAAGCCACCATGCTTATGTGTCTTTTCTCCTGTTAAAACTCCACACAGGAAGGGTGGAACTGAGATTGGTCAAATTTTACATTAATAGCTTGTTTTCTTTTGAAGAATGAAAAGATGCCGATATTTGAATGATTATACAATGATAACACTACAATGAAATTCGCTATTAATTGCATGGGTTCCATCTGAAAAGTTCAGGGAGTCATTTTTTGCTAGAACTGTGCAAATGTGTTCACTTGACTTAAGTTAGACTTCGGTTAAAAGCAATTCGCGAGCCACTAGCAGTAGCTTAGCTGCACTGTGTACGCTTATGGACTGGACTTTTTTTTTTTTTTTTTTTTTTTCACTTTTGGAACACAAGTCAAGAAAACAATGTGGGAAGCTTTCGTAGATAGCGACAATGGAACGGATCTGGCCCGCGTGCCATGCAATTGGTAACCCTACCTGCCACTTGCTAACCTCTCAATGTTAGCATTGACTGGACGTCTTACTGCGTCACACTGCGCAATATATGCATGTCATGTATGTAGCATATCTGGATGGTCCACAACTGTGATTTACCGATTGGTTTTGTGTTGTTTGACGGAGTCTCAGTCGTGTTGCACTGTGCTAATTTCCAGGAGCTAGTTGGCGTAGCAGCGGTTGGCATAGCAACCGCAGTTGCTAATCGCGCGCGTCGCATCCGTCTGATGACGATGACGCAAACGCCACGCAAAAACGCTCACCAATGCTGACGTGTTGTTTCTTTCCATACCAGGACGGCTCTCATTTCTTGACAGGTTCCAGGGATCAACAGGTTGTTTGCCTGCTCAGTCGCTCATGTTGGCTTCTCTTGTCACGACTCCCTGACAGCGCGCAGACGCAGACTCACTTCCTGCTTCACACTTCCTGCTCGCTCAGTCGATCGCGTCGTCAAAGCTAACCTCGCCAGCAGATGCTAAGCGGGCTCTCACATTGATTCAGATCGACCGACTCGACTTTGCTGTTGATTGTACCAGGGATCTAAAAGTAAGTTCATTTGGAACTGATTGTTTTTAGACGTACATCCTGGGAAAGCAAAGATTTTCGTATCAATTTGAGCGACACTACAGCCGCGCTTTGGGAGGGCTCTTCTTCGTCCGGCATTCTGCATCTGCAATGTCGAAGCGACGTTAGAGTGCCCCATGTGGTGTTGTAGGCGAACACGCAGCTGCGCATGCGTAGTAAACGTACAAGTGGAGGGAAAGGGAAGACGTCCATATTTCGTAAGCTCATTGTGCAAACTAGTTGAACAGTTCAGCGCACTAATAGAACAAATGTGTCTTACTAGTAGCTTAATGTGTTTCCCACTACTAGAAACGTGATAAGTGGCCTCCTTGGGGAATTTTCTCAAAAATGTGTGAATGATTCAAATAAAATCCTCCATAACAAATGCATTCACAATAAATCTGTTGCAATTGATGAGTGGTGTACATGAGCTATTTTTACTGCTTTCCACACCAATTCTGTTCCATTTGTGCTATACAAGCCGTGTTTTTCAGGCAGGTTTAATGGTCATTTTGATGCGTGGACCCCTCTGAATTTCTTATGAGCTGATTGATGGATATTATGAACTAAAACTTGTCAGATAATCAGAGAAGGACTTTCAATTTTTTTCAGACACAAAACACTCAATTTCTCTTGACCTCATCGTTCATTTTTGAGTATTCTAGCTGTGTAGGACTCAGGCTGAGGTGGCCATTCCAACCACACAGCATTTTGACATGTTTGGGGAATTCTATCACATTGCATGATTGAGTAATGACTTTGAACTGGATAGAATATCGAAAAATGCTCAGGCTGCTTCCCGTAGAGCTATTTGCGTAATTCAATATTCAAAATGTTTCTTTACAATATCTTCTATGTGCCCCCAGTCATCTGAAATTTTTGACTTGACTTCTGCTTTATGGTCGAGGTTTACTACGAGCATGGTACCTTGATACTTTCCTAGTGAATAATAAGCGTCAGTTACCAGTTTATTCTCAAAATTATGATGCAAAATTTCCAGTGTGGGGTATTTCCACAATTTAATTCCAATTGAAATTGAGCAGAAACTTCCCTGAAATTGACTGAAATCTTCCACTTGTGTGTTGTGTGCAAGCCTGACTGGTACTGGAAGTCTACGTGTTGGAAGCAACATGAATTTGTGTGCATGCTGCCAGTGCCACAAAATGCCTCACGGTTGGACCAGAGAGGTTCGGCAGCGGCGAGCGGGCAAGACAGCGGGAAGAGTGGACGTGTACATCACCAGGTAACCCCTTCCATCCGGCCAACAGCATTACCATGGCTGTCCCATGCCCAACTAAGCGCATATTTGTGTTTTGAAGTCCCCACGGACGGACCTTTCGATCGAGAGCTTCTCTGCGAGCGTTCCTTGTGAAAAACGCTCACGGCGTAGACATCAACCTCTTTGATTTTACAAGCTCCCTGCAGTGTCTCCCTGTTGGAGAGAAACAGACAAGCAATGGGCAGCAGGACATTCCGGAAGACGCATCCAAAATACTGGCTCCACCTCCTAAAGAATCTACAAGTGCAAGTTCCTCCCTCACATGTATGTCTGTGGAGCAGACGAACTTTGAGAGCCAAACGGCTTGTGAACATGCAACGGCGGTGCATGAACATGCAGAACATGAGGACGCTTGCCCACTGAGGCTGGAGCTTCCAAAACAGACTCACGTCGGGCATCCGGACGTGGACGCCGTGGAGGAAGGTGAAGAGGAACGGAAGGTTGTCCTCCAGGCCCAACAGGAGCAATTGCTGTCTGACCTGACTGCTGGGTACGGCGCAGAAAAAGTGGCAAATTCCAAAAATAGTAAGTAGTCACTTGGACATTATGTCAACATAACAGACTTTTGCACTTTTCCTAACGTATATTTGTATGAGTAGAGTCCAAAAATTGTGAAGATAAACGGAAAACGAGCCCTTACTTCAGCAGGAAACCTCTGGCAGATGGTAATGTGTCAGACTTGAATAATTGTGCGGGAATGATGACACGTTTCTGAGCAAATGTCATCCCAAACGTGTGAAGGTCCCGGACCCCCTCGAAGAAAAGCCTTCAAGAAGTGGACACCTCCTCGTTCTCCTTTCAACCTTGTTCAAGAAATCCTTTTCCATAATGTCTGGAAACTGCTGGTTGCAACCATCTTTCTCAACAAGACAAGTGGTAAGCTTCAACACACAGAAATTATACAGTTACCCCACCATATTTTGCAGAAATCTAAGGTTTATAGGATTTTTTTTTACAGTAATATTGTCCAGTATGGAAAAGATAAATATTGACTAACATGCAGTAAGAAGTCAATATGTAGCGGTATATAACTAAATGAGTTTTCTTGTCTTTTCATTCTGTTGAGTCATTTGGCTTCTGGTAAAATGGCGCGTTCTCAGGTGGCTCACTTTTCATTTGCTTTCAATCGTAACAATGGCCCCTGGAGCATCCGGCACGCTAACTGTCCAACATAATGTAAACCCTGTACTGGGATGGACTCTCGTAGCCCGTTTTCACCTGCATGTCACTCGTACTTTTGAGTGGCAAAAGCTAAAGCGTTCTCCAGTGGCACCTCAAAGAAACAAAGCATGACATAGGGGAAATGCTTTGAAATATTTCAACCAACTTTTGTGAAATGTCAGTCGAAAAGTTGATGTCATTTTTCATTTAAACAAGTTGATTTAAAAAAAAAAAAATCGACATGGTGGAACTTTGTTGGATGGACTGGCTAATATGTTGACTTTCTTTTACTCAGTGTAACAGCGTGGACGAGCTCTTTTGCCACTGAAATACTGTTGCTAACACGTTGTTGTGTACTAGCAGCAGGCTAGCCATCATGATTTGCTAAATAAGCAAACTTTTTGTCCGTATATATATATATGTTGTGAGAAAACATCTGATGGAAACCTGATGGAGGTTTCCTTACAAGTGGCTACTTCATCTCTGGTTAATTTATGACATCCTCCTCATCCCACAATGACCAAAATTGCCAAAATAAAAAAATCCAAGTGAAATTAAAAATAAAAACTTTAGGCCAAATCCACTAAGAATGCTCTGCGTCCCCTCAACAGCACCAAAATTTGCTTCACATCTGCACCCACATCTTCCACCCTGTTAACGTCCTTTTCACTGAGGATATTGTTCTAATGATATATCAACACAAACACGGCCACAGTTTGACAGTCGGGAGCAAATTTGCACCTGATTTACCACACACGGCAATGGATTTGCGGCAAGAACGGTAGTTTAGTAACAGTTGCGAGAAAAATGAAATTAACACAAAGCGGGCTTAATGACGCAGAAGGTGCAAAAGCGTTTTTCCTCATTTAGCGCCATTTAGCTTTGGAGAGGATGACGACATACAGTAATTTATTCATTCATTCAACTCATTCACTCCTAGCCATTTTCACTGAAACAACCCCCTTCTCTACCAGCTGTTTTACTTGATTTTGAGTGGCTTGCAAGGCACACTGAATATTGTGTTCTATTGATATAAAAACATGGAACCTAGCCAAAGAAAGGTTAGTCTTTTCTTTCATCAGGAAAAAATAATATATTTCTATCTGTTTCCGTTTCGCAGCAAACAGGTAGTGGATTTGACTCTTTGTATTTTGCTGTGGAACTGCAATAAAGGTGGTGGTGGTGGGGGAGGTTAAAGGACCACTGATTGTCACGTCCTTTTAAGTGGTTTGAAATTCGTTCTGCGCATTTCACCCATCCACTGAGGGTGCGGTGAGCAGCAGCAGGGGCTTGCACTCGGTGATCATTTGGTGATCAAACCCCACTATTCCAACCTGTAATGCTGCTGTTGTTGACGGAAAAGTGTCTCGTACGTGTTGTGTGAATGCTGCAGGCAAGACGGCCATTCCGCTGCTTTGGCATTTCTTCGAGCTGTACCCGTCTGCAGAGGTGGCCCGCCAAGCCAACCGTGAGGTCATGGCAGAACTCCTCAAGCCGCTCGGCCTCTTTGCGCTTCGGGCCAAAATCCTCATCAGATTCTCAGGTGAGTGAAATTTTAGTCTTGGAAATAAATCGGATGAAAGGTTATGGAGGAACAAAACTCCCAAAATTCAAAATAAATAAATGACTAAAAGTGAAAATACAAATGAACATAAAAAAATATATATAATTCAAAAATTATATTTAAAAAATATAAATAGAAATAATTTTTTATTTTCACTTTGTCATTATTTTGTCATTTATCTATTTAGTCATTTATTTATTTATTTACTCATTTATTTATTTAGTTATTTATTTACTCATTTATTTATTTTGAATTTTGGCAGTTTTAGGCCGTACTGCCAAGTCGAAATGTTATTCAAATGAGTGGGCGGTCCTAAGCGTGTGTTGGGGTGGCCTCAGCCATTGCAAACTGCCTGTCATTGGTCGGTTGAGCAGCTCGGCGAACAAGGAAATCGCGTCGGCTTGCAATGAAGAGCTCCAGCAATGGACGACTATCGTGTCCACTGTCTGCTCTCACTTGTCTAGCAACTCAAGTCGCAAGTTGAGGTGCTAGAGTTGCTGGAGCTCTCCATTGCAAGCCGACAAGACTTCCTTGTTCGCCGAGCTGCTCACTCGACCAATGACAGGCAGTTTGCAACGGCTGAGTCCAACCCAAGACACGCTTAGGACCGCCCACTCATTTGAATAACATTTCGACTTGGCAGTACAGTCCAAAACTGCCAAAATTAATAAATAAATGAATGACTAAATAAGTAAATGACAAAGTAAACATAAAAACGGATTTATTTCCATTTATATTTAGTTTTTTATATTTTTAAATTATATTTGTTTATATTCATTTTTATTTTCACTTTGTCATTTATTTATTTATTTGAATTTTTTGCAGTTTTGGACCTCCTTACTTTTGGGCCTAGACACTATTATCTATATTTTTGTGCTGTATTTTGGAGAGCAAAAATATTTTGGTGGTGGTATTTGTTGGAAGAAATTTGCATTGTATTTGTGTGAAAGTAGCATACACGTAGGTGCTGACTTTCTATGTGATCATTCACCGTTGACCTCGTGTCGTTTTTTTGCAGACGAATATTTGAGCAAAAAGTGGCGTTACCCCATCGAGTTGCACGGCATCGGCAAGTACGGCAACGATTCCTACAGGATCTTCTGTGTGGAAGAATGGAGACAGGCCAGTCCTCACTTGAATTTCAACTTTTTGGAAGAGTAGTCACAGCGGGAAGTCGTGATGACAATGTTCTTGCTGTGTTTTGTTCAAGGTGACGCCTGATGATCACATGTTGAATAAATATCACGCCTGGCTGTGGGAAAACCAGGAGGCGCTGGGAATCTGAACAAGCGTGAAGAACTGTCCGTGTGAACGCTTCCACTCATCATAGGTCATTTTTATTCAGATGTTGGAACAGACTCCAACAGACAATAAAATCTTGTTTTTTTTAACAGGTTGCTCTGTCTCAGATGTTTATCAAATTTGTTTTTAGACTGATAAAAAGACTTGGACATTGTGTACTACCAAATCAGAGCACATGAAGGTGAAAACACGATTTAATTTTTCACAAGCTAAATATAAATGGACACAGCAGTGCTCGTTGTAGACTAATGAGGAGTTACAAATATAGGCCAATCAGATTACTGAAGGTCATGACTAATTTTGCTGCACGTGCAACATTTTGTACATTTTGTATGCTGTTGTTTCAAAGTAAATAAAGTTTGAGTTTGAATTCTCTTTGTGCCCTTTAATCGGTGAAATTTCAGTATTCTCAAGATCTTGGCAATAAATGCATAAAAGGTTTGCGTATCTTGTCGACAAACAAAGGACTTTAGGTGAAACCAGTGCATTTGTTGCCTTTATTGAAAAAGCTGAGAATTAACTTAAGGATCCAAACGCAAAATCTGCACATGATTGTTGCTAACAACACAAGCTACATCGGATGGACGCATGTGTGCAAAGGGACAACTTGGAAATTTCAACAGCGATGTCAACATCAAGTCAAATCATAGTGTATGTTGGAAATGCCGGTATTGCTTCATTAGGCCTCCCCAGATGTCACATGGGGTACATTTTTTTCCATTTTGCTCATAATATAAATTTCGCATTGCCTGCTTCAAACTGCCTGGCCAACGTTGTCGTCTTCGACCTTAATGTTTTGCAATAATGTCCACTCCATTTGCCTACCTGACGTTCCTGGAAGGATGATCTTGTGTATTTTGTGAACCTGATTGATCATGTGGACACAAATGAGCATTGATAATCCAGCCACAATTTGAAAAATGTTATCCATGTCACATCTGGGGCTTCAAAGGGTACAAAAAAAAAAAAAAAAAGGCAACAAAAACAGCTTGCATCGTCACAAGTGCATCGTGAGCAAAGCTTGTCGCCTGCTATTCTGCATCCGATCGTCTTCCATGCCAAAGACGAGAAATAAATACATTTCATGTACTACCTATCTATGTACCGTGTGTTTTATTTCAGTGTCATGCATTTTAACAAAAAGGGTCAAAACATTCGTGCTTAAGTCGTGATGAGTTTCGCTGCATCATGAACAAGAGTGGACAAGATGATGTGCTCATTTTCCCTACTGATGACTCAGCATCGGGAGCAACTGGGACTTCAACTTCTTGCTCAATGGTACTTGAACATGGCCACAGTAGAATAGATAGAATCCACAACCACTGGGTTGAGAGTTTGACGATATATCGATATCGCGATACTTTGTCTCCCGATGTATTATCATTACGCCTAAACAAGTATTGCGACATATGTAGTTAATATACAGCCACTCTAACAGCTCCATTTGTTCATTACTTATTGAGCAATTACTTGGCAGACGCCTCATAAGAACAGCGGTGAAATGTACGGAACTCTTATAGCGAAGAAGACTTATGAGCTTACTTTTACTTGTGTAAGACATCTGTCCAACAACTGACTGTTTTGCATTCGTTTTTATGAAAAACGTGTATTATACCTTTTAAAACATATGTTCTGTTTAGACTTTTTGAAACACGTAATTTCTGAGGAATATTGATTTAATATTTAAGTAATTTATTTACTTTTGCAATGTTACACAAATAGTGTCACAGTGTATAAAATGAAACAATTGACTATGTAACTGACTGACATGTTGCATGACAGTAGTGTTTAAAGGGATTAAATGGCTGTATTTCGGCAAACCTACATTTTTCTACTGTCGATTATAAAAAATTAAAAAAACGAGACGGGGCAAAAAGTATTCTATTCTATTCTGTCATTTGGTAGATTTGGCTTATATAAAATTATTGAACGTAATATCGCGTGTGTATTGAAACTTTTGAAATTTTCTAAAATGGCTGGTAGTGAAAGAGTTAAAGGTATTAACATATTATAATATTAACATTTTACTGCTGAAAATGGTTCATTGAGTCAAGTATCCATTTAAGAAAGACAAATTTGCTCACAGAAAGTGGTCTCTGTTAAGTAGACAATTGTAGCTATTTGTTTAAAAAAAATACACTAAAGTACTGTGAAGATGACACCAGTTTTAATATTGTGTTTGAATTGAGTTTTATCGTAGATTATCGTGGATTTATTACCTGACCAATATATTGATAATCGCGGTATCGTCATATCATGAGATAATCATTATCGTGAGCCTTGTATCGCATATCGTATCGGAAGGTACGCAGAGGTTCCCACCCATAGTTGGGAGACTACCACTCTACCACTGAGCCACGCCACCCCAATGATAAGATTTTGATTGCGTGCAGAGAGGAGGGGAACAAATAAATGTATAAATAAATAATAAATAAATAAATAAATAAAGCAGCGGCTTTGTAAATACAGTCGATGATTTAAACAATCAGTAGTGGTGCTTGCACAAACCTCCAACCCGACACAGTCCAGGTCGTGAATTCAGTTAAATTCCTTCCAAGCGGGTGCAGCTTCATCTTGTCTTCAAGCATGCTGTTGCGTTCTGGCGTGGTCGTACTGATGCCTACGGAAAGCAGGAAGGGTCTTTCGGGCGACTCCCCCGAGCCAAAGCCAGCGTTTCGGGCCTCCCTCCGCCTCGCATCCTAGCGGCCCTTGAGGAACCCGTCCAGCATGTAGTCTCCTTTCTCCGTCAGCCAGTAGCCGGCCATGGCGGCCACGCCGCCGATGAAGATGGCGGTAAACACCATGTCGCCTTTGGCGGCCAGCGTGGCCAGGGCGCAGATGACCGCGCCGAAGAACATCTGCTGCAGAACCAGGACCTCGTCGTCCGTCATGTCGTCAAACAGGCCCTTCTCCGGACCGGCTGGAGGGGACGTCGGCAAACCACAAACAAACGTCAAGCGGGCGAACCCGACGGACGGGAGGGAGAGCGAGCTCGCGTGCCGACATACCGGGAGGCTTGTTCTCAACGCAGATGCTGTCTCGCCGGATGAAGCCGTCGGCGCAGTCGCAGTGGAAGGAGCCCACCTCGTTGATGCAGGCCTCGTTGAGGCCCGGGCACGCCATGCCGCCCTCGCTGCATTCGTCCACATCTGCCACAAGACAGAGGAGAGCGGGCTAAGCAGTGCCAATTTTTACTTCAAGTGTCTTTTACGCAAGAGCATTACAGGAATGCCTCCAACTAAAATATGTTCATATAGTTTAGGATGTTGTGCATCTTTGGGAGCAATCACTTTGGATCTTTAATCAACTGTTTGAGAATGCGGGGTAGGTTGTGCCATTAGTCAGAATTCAGCGAGGTAAATTGTGCCATAGGGATGTAATAAGGGATGTAATAAGGGCAATATCGTGATATTAAACTGCCACAATATCATCGTCGTCATGTTCACAATATTTAAAAGCACCACATTTGTTAAAGAAAGTCAGGTTGCTTTGTGCAGTTCTAGCGCCCTATGGCGGCTAGTTTTTTTTAGTGCAGTTTAACTTTCATTAGGAATGTTTTGGCCCTTCTATGTTTAAAATGTGCGCTAATTGTCAGATGAAAGGGAACGTAATATGCCTGTGAACCGAGTCAATATGTGGAGGAGCTCAATGTGTTCGTGCATTAACAAATAAGGGCGTCAATATTAATTGTTATTATAGATTGTAGTTTGTTGAAATTAATCTTTATGTACAAAAGCACAATATTGTGGGTTTTTTTTTCATATGAGCTCTTTTTGTCGCCAAACTCCTCACAATATCGTGATTATTATCATATTGTGAGCTTCATATCATCATGATATTGTATTGTGATGTTTGGGTATCGTTACATCCCTATTGATAAATAAAGTAAAAAAGTTAATCTCAAAATCAATACTATATAAAAGGAAGAGAAATGCAATACAAAACTTTGATTGAATGTAAGAATACAGTTTATAAGTATTATAACAATAACATACAATAAAGTAATACAGAGTAAATAATCACATTTTAGGTCCTTTGCCCTCAAATTACCCCAAGCCCACCATTTTGAAAACAATGCATCCCCCAGCTGTTTTGAGCCAGCATCATGCTAACCATAAGACTCATGATGTAGCTAAAGCACAACATGTGAACTGCTTTCAAAGTTGTCTGTAATTGTTCAAACACAGCCATCAAAAAATGTATTCATAGAAATTTTACTTTATAGGGAAAAAAATAAATCTTATATGTGCTTAAATCTCAAGCAATGTGTCTGCCATTTTAACCAGACGAGCAAAATGGATGTCTCTTCAAAAATATGTGGTCACATGACCAACTTCTTCGATGGTTTTCTAAATAACAGGGTTGAAAGTCTGCCATCTAGTGGACAAGCATTGAATTGTTCTGCCTGCCACTATACTACACTGTGTGTTGCTGGCCGATATAGACCAACAATAAATCATCCTTTTCGGAGGAATGGGATCATTTCTCGTGTACTTGACACTGACAGTATTTAGCAATCAGTAGCGGACATATTGGAAGACATCTCATGAAAACTTTGAAAACATGAAAGTAAGTCGTGGCATGACAGCTGAGATTATTAGTGTTTCAAAATCTACAAGCAAATGAAATGCTTACCAAGACACTTGGCTCCTTTCAGCTTGTAACCTCGTGCACATTTCTTGCAGCGGGCAGGACCGCTGCCCATGCAGCCCACACAAGCCTGGTCACAACCTGGAAAGAGCGGAAGCTATGCTAGCCCAAAAGTGATTGAGGGAAAAAATAATAAAAACACACACAAAACGCCCTGGACACACGAACGTTAAACTGAGTAATGGTCGAGTGAGCCGGAGCAGTCACTGCCTACCTCTGCAGTCGTAAGAGCCGTCCGTGTTGTGACAGTACGTGTTGGAAGGGCAGCGCGAGAGCTCCGTGCCGCACTCGTCCACGTCTATAAGGACAACACGAGAGCGGCGGGATGAGACGCGTCCGGTTAGAAGGCGTCGGTGCGCGACCGCAGCTCACTCACCAACGCACTTGTTGTCGTGAAGCATCCAGCCTGCTTTGCAGTCCAGGCATTTGTAGTCCTGCGGTCCAGAGCACTTGGAGCACGAGTAGAAGCAGGCTGGGGACAAAAAACACCAACATTGTCCCACAAATGAGTAAAATGTGAGTGTTTTTTTTTTTTGGGGGGGGGGGCATTTTGTGTGCTATCGCCTGAAGAACATCTATTCAGTCACGAGGAATCTTTGGGGAAACCCTTCTCCAATTGGCTGACAACTTTCAGTTGAAAATATTGTCTTGTTCGGGCTGAAATTCCGACTAGTCTCCGAGCCGATGCGTCAAAATTGCTGTGACGTTTCAAAAGACATGACGTGGCCTAAAAACTCCTTAAAATAGCACAAACGTAACTTTATTGTTGACATGGGTAGTAGAAAAGCTCATTTACGTTTGTCGTCAATTGACCTTACCGTGGCACGCGCCTCCCCACTCACATTTTGCGGACAAGCAGCTGGCTCAGACATTGTTCGGCAAGATTAGCGAAACATTATACGCTCTTAATGGCAAAGTTGTCAGATCTTCCTTGTGATTTCTCAGTCAAGTATTTTCAAGACGCCGATATTTCTCTTCGAAGCAAGCAAAGGAGACTTTAAATTTTTTAGTGAAGGGAATCTTCACTCCCTCACCATGCAAATTTGTCCAAAAACAAAAGGAAATACGCATCGCTGCACTGCTACAGATGTAAGGAAAGAACCAATTTGCCTCTCACTTCGACCGATTGTCGGCAAAACAAATGTTTTTGGACATTATTCCTGTCAAGCAAAGTAAGAATGAATTTATATTACACCTTGTCGTTTCAATATTTTGTTGGCATTTATAGTAAATAGTAAGTCAACAAATGTGTGGACGGTTAGCTACCCGGAGCTATCGTTAGCCTTTGGCTAAATACAATAATGGAGAAAATTACCTTAGCGCAGACGTAGTGGTTTCTGGTCATTTTGGAGGGATTTAACTGGTCGTGTGTGCAAAGTTTGTTCTGTTGGCATTTATAGTAAATAGTAAGTCAACAAACGTGTGTACGGTTAGCTACACGGAGCTATCGTTAGCCTTTGGCTAAATACAACAATGGAGAACATAGCTTCGTGCAGACGTAGTAGTTTCTGGTCATTTTGAAGGGATTTGACGATAGTCGTGTGTGTGTGTGTGTGTGTGTGTGTGTGTGTGTGTGTGTGGGTGTGGTCTTCCAGAAAGTTTGATCCAGCGCAGACATTTTTCGTAGTTGTTGAGGGTTTAGGGAAGGGAATAAACCGGACAGTATCTCTCTCGAGTCTCCCTTACACAAGCCGTGACTACAGCAGGACGCCGGTTAGTCGATCGGGATAACGGCTAGCACTCTTACACAAGCCATGACTACAGCATTTAACCATTTTGTTGATTTTTTTTTCTTGGCTTTGAACAACCACGCAATGTACTACCTGAAGCTGGATTGCTTTTGTTTGTTCGCAGCACAACGCACACGCCATCGCAGATTTACTAGGTCATGTGGGTGTGGTTTACGGTAAGGTCAATTGGGAATAGATTTGCTGTGGAGGATTTTTGAGGCGCTTGACGTGCTGAGTCCAAGTTTTGGAGAAAATTCCACCATTCGAGTGGCCACTCGTCACATCGCTCCACGAACGGGCTCAAATGAGAGCGGCCGTATTTAAATGAAAGTGAAAGCGGAAGAAATCAGGCACCTGCGCAGGCTCCAGGGGTGGCGTTGGCACTTCTGTCCACATAGTAGCCCTCAGCACAGTCCTGGCAGAGCGGGCCCGCGTATCCGGGGTCACACACGCATTGGCCGTCGCCCACACGAGTGCCCTCACCCTCGCAGCGGCCCAAACCGCCGCACACACCGCCGGGGCCAGACGGACACGCTGGATGGGAAAAGCGCCGGCGTGTTATGTTACCTTTTTGATGAGAACAAAGGGGCCGGGGCGGCAGCTGACCTTTGCAGTCGGGTCCGAAGTGTCCGCGGGGACAGCACAGCCTCAACTGCTCCATGCACAGCCACTCCGACAGGTCGGGCGCCTCCCGCTGCCTACGGCAAAAATGCCTGATGTATCAAAGGTTGCGATTCACTGCTGCCTTGACTTACGAGTTGATGTGCTTCCGCGAGCATGCTGGGAACTCGACTCACTCGGATCTCAACTTTACCCAGTGAAACCAACGCGAATGCCGTCCATCCATTCCAGAAACAGTGTTCCCTCGTCTATCACGGGTTCATCTTTTGCAGCCTTGATGTTTCGTGGATTTTTTTAAAGCGTGCTTTTTGGTTTGTTTATTTTTTTTTGTCTTGGCGTGGCCCTCGCTCTCGAACCCTACGTCCGACCGCGGACATACAAGCATCCACAGATTCGTCTCGAGACCTTTCCAACGATGTCCCGTCACTCCACAACATTGCATTCCAGAGATAGAAAATATATACTGTGCTGTATAATAAATACATTTTAAAAAAATGACTGTAAATGAAAAAAAAAAAAAGATATGATGAATAAAATAGCATTCATAATAAACTAAAAATCATACAAAAACCAAAAAATATACACAGTATAATAAATGAAAAAAATATATACTGTGCCGTATAATACATAAATTAAAGAAAATCATACTTTTAATGAAAAAAAATGAATGTAAATGAAAAAAGGAACATATATGATGAATGAAAAACCATTTATAATAAACTAAAAATCATACCAAAACAAAAACAACCTAATAAACAAAAAAATATATATATACACACACACACACCGGTATTTTTTTTTTCCCATTATCGCGAAAGTACTGGAGAAACAACCTACTAAAATTGAATGGCAAATTTGTTGTTTAATTGATTTTTTTAACTTTAATTTTAATTAACTTAATCATAACTGTTTTTTGTCTGTTTTGCCGAACTGAATAATTTATATATCTTTTTGTGGACGGAAATTCAGTTTAGAAATTACTGGGCTGCCATTTTAGCCATTATTCATGCTTTCTGATTCAAGAGTATGTAAATGTGTTCCTGCCACACCAGAGGGGGGGAAAAAAAAGTTCAACATCAAAATATAACGTGATCATTTTTGTGAAAATGTGCATAGTTTGACTTCAGATTCAGGTTACTGTGCAAAAAATGGGTTATTACTATTATTATCATTTTATTTATTTGTTTAACGGACCAAGCGACAGGTTTTATCTCATTGGGGCACTTGTAAGTCAAGGTAGCAGCGTAGTTAGCAGAAAAAAAAAACATTTTTGGGGAAGATTGGAGTTGTCCCCACTGTGAGCTATTTGAAGGCCACGTTTCCGTGGTTACCTGTGGAACCACCACGTCTCCACCTGGTCCTCGATCTGCTCCAGCAGGCGGTTGCATTCAAAGTCGGCTTTGTCGCACGCACTCTCCACAATCTCCAGGAGACGAGTCTCGCTGCAACAAGTCAACAAAAACTTTTATTGACCCCATTCAATTCAATTCAAAGGGTTTGGACGGAACAAGTGATCGGTGGTACACCACGCAGTACTTCACTTTTTGGCCCATGGTTTGATCATTTTCACTGTGTTTTTTTTTTTCTTATCAGCAAAAAATGCATTTTAAGTGCAATGATTTTGACTTCAACTTTGAGTGTGATTTCAACACAGCCTTTTTAATTGCTTAGCTGAAAACTGCTTTTCCTATTTCATTGTCTACTTTTGCTGTTCCAAACAAACTCCCAAAGCCTAACTGGATTGGCTGCAGTTGTAGTGACTGACCTGCTTGCATACTTGGCCAACTTGTCTTCCTCCCAGGCCGTGTTGCCTCCCCCAAAGTTCTTGTTGGCCGTCCTCTCCAAGCCCTAGAAAGGAGGAAGGCCACTCATGACAAGGCGACCGATGATGAGACGACGACGTGCACAAAAACGCCACCTCGGTACCTTGATGAAACTCTCCGCCAGTTTCTGGCATGTGTGGCACGGCGCCGTGCGGACGGTGATGAGCGACAGCGCCGACAGAAGCATCAGAGCGGGCAGGAAAGGCCAGGCCTGCCGCATGATGCTTCAGAGACAATACACACAGAAAACACAAACAAGTAGTACCAGTAAAAAAAAAAAAAAATAGTCATGCGCAGAGACAATGTGCAGATTTTGAGAGCTTAGCATCTAGATCTTGCAGTCAGCTATCAGGTGACATAAGGCTTCAATAAAACCTGTGCTTTACTGTTTCCCAGCATTCATTATTGAAACAAGGCACCGTTTTAAATACAATTTTAAAAAAAATCTCACAAATAACCATAAGTCAGTACAAGTTAAGTACACCGTATCTCCTGAAACCAAAACAATATTTGAAGACAACTATTCTGCTGCATGAATGGACAAAGTGTTTATGTTGTGGAGTGTAGTCCCAGGCAAGCGTCTTCAAGAATATGGGCTGCTAAGAGGGTTGAACCATTTTGAAATATTGTCATTGATTATTTGGGGCAGTCCTCTGACAGTCCTCTTCTGTTGTATTTTTTTTTTTTTTTTAAACAAACACAGCACAAGCAATACATTCATCAATAAACAATATCAGGTTTGTTAAGACTTAAATGTTTTGGTTGTAAAGGTTAAGTTTACGCTAAAATAAAGAAATGTGTTTAAGAAATTAAATTAATAGGGAAGGCAGCTTATCTGCCTCAGAAGAGTTCACCAATTTTGACTTGAAGTCACTAAAAAAAAAAAAAAAAGCAAACAAATCTGTTGCTTTAACAAGCTGACTTTTCATGTTTCGCGAAACAGTGATATGTACGTTAACATCATGTGAACTGCACTCAACGTGAGACCGACGAAATAATTATCAGCCTAAAGTAAACAATGTCAGAGTGCTTTTTGTTTCCCAAATTGCATCCTTTTACATTGCGATCAATGCGATGTGTATGATTCCGAAGCCAGTTCGAGATTCAAGAGGGTTTCATTTCCGTGTAACAGGGTACACGGTGCCTCTAGAAGTTTCTGCAAGACCTGCCTTGGCCCAAGTAAATGCCGTCATCATCATCATCTATCCTAATCTTCGCCAGCTCCCGTGTGAGTCAGCACAGCATCAGCAACCGAAGCTCCATGTTTAGCTCCATTCCGGTTAACTTGTAGATTTTTTTTTTATTTTTATTTTTTGGTATTGGACAAGGAGCAACTAAATGGGCCGCTGCTGCCGCGAGCTCATAAAAGAAGCAGCGTAATTTAGCTGTTAGCCGCAGCGGTTCTTACCTCGATAGGTCCGAGCCGGAACTTCTCCTTGTCCTCGCTTCGTCCTTTCGTGTTGCACACGCAAAAGGCACAAAGTCATATTGTAAGAAGATGCCCTGTGAACCACACTCGCTGTGCAGCCATCGCCGTGGAAAAACTTGTTCGAATTACACGATAGGACGTCTGGAACATTGAATAGACGCCAAGAGATTCCTGATAAAGGGCTAGCGCATTTAGCGGCAGTGGCATGTGTGGTTGGCATCAGCGACTTCACTTCCGCTTATGCCGCGGCATCAGTTACGTCACTTCACTTATGCCACAACTGCCTTTTTTTGTCAATGTTTTTTTCTTTTTTCTTTCAATGTTTATTTTTTTTTGTAAATCTAGTCATCATATTAAACCCAGAGATATAATATCTGGTTTTGAAACAGAAAATAAGCAACAGTTGCTCAAGTCTCAGCTAACAACCAATAGCTCAGCTCAACTTAAAAAAATAAATAAATAAAAAATAGGCTAGCTGTAATTGGTCATTGCCTGAGAAACTGTGACGTCATCTTTAGGTGGCAGTAAGTGGCAAAATGTCCATCATTTTGAAAATGACATCACAGTCATGACGCATTTGGCACTTCCAGTGCCCAGCATTGTCTTGGTTCAAGCTTGGCTCAGTTGGTAGAGCAACAAGAGAACGTTGGCATCAGGAGTCAGTCGAGGAGAAATTATTGTGTACTTCTCATATTCCTTTTCTTTTTGGCCATCAGCAAGAAGTTGAAACCCATCTGATGGGATTATTTCTTTTTTTTTTTTCTTTTTTTTTTTAAATCGTCTGACGTGAGCCATCGCCTTCTATCACCTTGGACCTCTTGTCCTTTGCATTGGAGGCAGCAGCGAGCGCAGTTTGCGGGCCAACTGCCGCGCCAGCCACATGGACAACCCCTTTGCCAGAAGTCTGCGCCAACAGCGCCACCAAAAGTTCCCTTTGGTCCCCCGCAGGCCTCCCAGCTCCCAGATGAGGCCGCCCAAGTTGCGCGGGAGGCAGTAGCGAGGGACGTCTCGCAAGGCTTCGGGGATGTCCCCGCTGCGGCCCATTCCGCGGAAGTAGACCAAGGCCACGCCTCCGCCTTTGCGCTGGCGCAGCGCCGCCTCCAAGCAGGTCAGAGCGGCCGCGAACACGGGTTCGATGACGGTGGAGGGCTCGTTCTCCATCGCCGGCGTTTGACACTTTCCCCGTCGTGCGGCGCCGCGTGGGGAATCGCCGCCGCTGCGCGCACGCCGCCTCCACTTGCCGTTGGCCTCGGGACTCCAGACGATCAAGACGTTTCCTTGCGCCTCCCGCACGGCCTCCCACTGCCCGTACAGCCACGGCAGCGGGCCCAGGTCCGCTACGCCGCTCTCGGCGTCCGCCCGCTTCTGCGAGCTCGCCGAGCACAGGGCCACGTGGACGGTGGCGCTCAGATCCCCCCGGAGCAGGGAAGCCAGGGCGCACGTGGCCGAAATGTGTGCCGACAGCTCCGACGAGCACACCAGCAGTACCGGCTTCTGGATGGACAGCCAAGCTAACCGTGGGAAAAGAGGAGAGGAAAGTAAGTGTTGCTATTTGAGCAAACGACGCGACTCAACTCGACAATTCCGTGACCCCGACCTTCGGACTCCCCTGTCATTCTTATCCAGGGCCGTTTTTAGGCGCCGCAGATAATTTTGACTGAACCAGAAACAACATGACTATAGTACAAATAAGAGGAATCAGGTGAAAAATAAAGGTGAGCATGTGGCTATTTGAGAAGCTGTTGGCAATGACTGCCCCACTGCACTCGAGCATTTCAGCAACAGAGACTCTCCACACTTCACTTTTTAGCTACTGCTAACAGCATTGAATATAGTGTTCCCAGTCCACGCTACTTCATTGTTCGGTTATTTGTGGATTCACTCGATCGCGGATTTTCATTTGTGACATTGGTAAACCGGTTTCTGCTTAAGGTAAGCCAAACTTCATCATTAGTTTGGTCGTAATTCTACATTTTCTATGCTAAAAGTTACATTTATTAAGTGTATCAAGTGTTTAGAAGGGTTAATAGAGGTGCAACCCCCCCCCCCCGCCGAAATAATTATAAAATTATTTAAAAAAAAAAAAAAAAAAAAGGCAATTCGCAGAAATTCGCTTGGAATTTATCACCAGTGAAAAGTAAGGGAACACTGTCAAGTTATTGTTAAAAGCATTTGATAGCTCAAAAAAAAAAAAAAAAAAAGTCAAGCAAAACGGAAGCCAAGATGCCACAACATCAATTATATTTCTTTTTCAGCTGCCGTTTAGGATTTTTTCTAAAAAATACATTGTGCATGTGTGTTATTTTATAGCAAAAAAAAAAAAAAAAAATCAAAAGAACTAAAGACACCTACAAAGTACGGAAATAAATGTTTGAAATTTAGAGATTACTAAAGTTAGTAAATTTGCGTAATAATTCATTCAATGTATCTTAATCGAAAATGACTCACTTTATGACAACACAGTAACCTTTTTTTCTGCATACAGTTTTTCGTACAGTTTATATATATATATCTATTTTTTGTTTGTTTAATTTTATAAAAATGCTTCATTTGTTTGTGTACCATATTAAAATACTGACGGAAATAACACTGCAAGTCTAATGATGAATTTAGCTTTTCCACAGTAATGTATTCCTTGTATATCTGTCCATCTGCGCATCTCCTAGGCCCTAGGAGATGCGCAGGACCTAGGGGCTAAGCCCCCCGCTTTCAATGAAACCTAGTGACGCCCCTGGATTTACCGTATTTTTACGGCCATAAGACGCATTTTAGTCTTCAATTTTCTGAAAAATCGATGGATGCACCTTTTGCGTGCACAAGTTCCAAAATCTGTAAATGTTGTTGTGCAACTTCAGTAAGCGCTCCGCTTGACTGACTGCATGGGAGGCATTTCTGTGGACACGACACATTGCTTATATATAGCAAATGCGGCCCTGGTTGAGGACTGGCAGGCATGATAAGAACCTGAAAGATGATGTCTTGGTGCTTTGTGAATGGATTATGCATGCTTGGGATAACGTGTCTGCGCTGTTGTTCGAGCTAAGAAATTTTTTTTTTATTTTTTTTTATTTTATGAGTTGAAGATGCCAGAATTTGCACATAATTTTATGTTTTTGTCTGTCTGATGCCACTGTTTTGAAAAAAAAACAACACTAACACTTTATGTTCAAGCAGTTACTCAGTACTTGAGTATTCTTTTCAACGGATATTTTTATTTTATTTTTTTTTACTTGAATTGTTTTATGACTACTTCTTACTGTTACATGAGTAATATTCGGAGGTAAATATGGTGCAAAAATAACTTGTAAAAAAAAATTATACCTGTAGAAAAAATATAAATTTGTATCCGTAAGAGTCATTATTTGTACCTGTAAAAAATGTACCTGTAAAAAATGTACCTGTAAAAAAAATTGTACTGGTAAAAAAAAAAGAAAAAAAAAAAAGAAAATGTGTAATAAAAAAAATTGTATGTAAAAAATCTGTAAATTAAAAAAAAATGTACGAAAAAAAAAATTGTGCCTGTAGAAAAAAAATGTAAATTTGTTCCTGTAGAAATGACAACTTGTAGTCAAAGAAGTCGCCACTAGGTCGCCACGTGACTTTTGCACCAAATTTCTCGCTACAGATGTAGCAGAAAGATTCGTACTTGTAGGTCAGTGATTTGTACGTTTAAAGAAGGGGGCGGGCTCTGGAGGATTTGGGGGGCTGAAGCTCAACCTCATTGGTTGAGCGAACGACAGTGGGTTAATCTCAAAACAGGTACAATTTTTGTATTTTTTTACGTATTTTTTTTTTTTTAAATGTACAGATTTGTTTTTTAAACGAATTATACAAATACTAATTTATACTTTTTTCTACAGGTACATTATTTTTTATTTTTTTTACAAGTTACTTTTGCACCATATTTACCTTCATCGTAACATTATTTTGAAGTAACGCTACTCTTACTTGCCAACTTTTTGGCGAGTCTACCCACCTCTGTAAACGATGCAACTAACCTGTAGCTCCCTTTTTGGTGAGCGAGTGGAGAAAAAAGGCCAAAAGTGCAAGCATGTGGAGAAAAATGACAGCCGCCGCCGCTTGCGCGCCCCATCTGCTGCGAGTGTCTGCACAAACAAAAGGATGAAAGAATGAGTTGAGCAACAATCTGGACTCACAACTGCAATCGGGGTCACACTCACCGTTCGGACACAGAATTCTCCGTCCGTGAAGTGCGGGAAAGGACTGCCACACCTGCACAAGTTCAAGCCGTGAGCCAACAAAGTAAAAGTCGCGTTTTGCATCAGCGACAGACGGGCACTTCTTCAAAGTTACCTGCATGCACGTGAGCTCGGCAGGCCAATCCAGAGGAACCGTGACTCTGCCCTCAGACGCCGCGTCCTGACGAACGGCAAACACAATTCGGAACTTCAATGAAGTCGGACACGGACGTGCTTTCTTGACGTTCACAACTCACCACCGTGACTGCCCAGATGGGCCCTCGGGACGCGCAGTCGCTTCGGCTCGGTACGCACAGCTGAGCCGAGAATGTGGCCGGCGCCAAAGACTCGATGTGCACGGACAGCGCGCGTGGGCCAGCTTCCAGGGAAACGTGCCATGACGACATATCTGCAACACAGAGGCCACGCGTCAGGTGTGCTGACTCGGAGCCGCGACCAGACAGCACACCACCTGGATGACGACGCTGCGTACTCTGGATCACAACGGCATCAACACTTGCACGCCCACTAAGTATGTTCTTGACCCCGGCCAAGAATGAATAGCCTCATTTAATCTAAGTCAGTTCTGAAATTAAGGTACATGAAGGCACTTCAGGAGGTACATGAGATTTTAAAATATATTTTATATGGAACATTTTTGGCAAAAATATCTTTACAATAGCCTTTTTATTTAACCATTTGTGACTGAGAGATCTTCTAATTAGTAGATTAAGACCTTAGCTGTTCACAAACTCTAGCAAATAATTTTCAAACTGGATTGGGGTTTGAATTTCCTGTCCTCTGTCAGTGGATGCGACGTCATCTGCATTCTTTGGCTTTTTGCGCACCATGAGAGTTAACATTGTTTTGGTGCTTTGTGGTGCTGTATTTTGTGTTATGAATTTGATGTTTATTCTATATATTTATTTATTTACTCACCTACTTCTTGTTATTTATTTCATTGATGTAAATTCCATTTACTTGTATACTTGTTTTGTTCTTGTTTTACTTCTTTACTGCATGACTGATTTCTGTTCCATGTACAGCAATACTTGTTTTAAAGTGCTTTATAAATAAAGTTGTGTGTTGTGTATGTGAAGAAGGGTATGTGCAGTTTAAGCTCCATTTTGAACAGCACTAATGCTGTCCCATAAACACACGCACGCACACACAATGAAGGCTTGTACAGTTTGGAAACCTGCCAACGTTAGCTTTGAGTAGATTAATAGCTATTCTGGGCTCCTCCCACACACTCCCAAAAAAAAAAAAAAAAAAAAAAAAAAAAACGCATTCTAGGTTCTTAGAAAACTCTCCTTTGGTGTGATTGGTTGTGTGAATGCTTATTTACACAGTTGTATATTTGAATTTACAATTGTCTGGAAAAAGCCCACCCCCCTCACGCAAAGTCACCTGGGACAGGCTCTTGCTGCCCCGTAACCAGAACGAGGACAAGCCAAATTGAAAAATGGATCAGAACGGAAGCCTACTTGGGATGTATGCTTCTCTAAACCCGCAACAAACGACTTTGACTTACCAGAAAGCAAAAAAAAAACAAAAAAAAGTCTCGAGTGAACTCACCAGGCTGGAAGGGGCAAGAGATGTTGTAGCTGCCATGCAGGGAAAACTACAAGCACAAAACAATGCAGGAAACAAACAAAAAACATTGTCATCCTTGTCCCTTTGTTTCCTTTTAGGAACAATAAAACAAGTTTGACCTGATCACATGACATTTGTGTTGGATGGTTCTCACCTTGACACACATCTGAGGGTGTTTGTCCACTGCTGAGATGTTGAATATCTAAAAAGGGACACGTCAGCCTTCATGAGTTCACCTCCAATTAATAAACACATAAAGATGGATAAGAAGCAACCGGCGAGATAGAATGCTGAGTACCAGGTCCGAGCCGTCTTCCCACGAGTCGAGGGTGGAGTTGAGCAGGTGCGTGCAGACGTGTTGGCGACGCCTCCAGCAGAGGGTAGCCACCACGGGGAAGGTTCGGGCGGGACACTCGGAGCGCCAAATCAAAGTGGACTCGTACAGTGTGACCGTGGAGGACAGCCACACGTCTCCCACGTCTGCGTGTCGACGTTATTAAACATAAACACCCGCCCAAGCCAAAACAATGTGGAGCTAACTCATCAATCGTCGAGCGTACTCACCTGGCAAAGGGATGTTTTGTAACGGACACATGCTTTTGCGGAGGGTGTCGCCGTGCAGGAAATAAACCTGCCGACACAAGAGGGAATTCTTCAGTTCATTCTTCAGTGCCCACTTCCAAACAGGCTGCCAACATAGCTCGCCGGCGGCGCGGCTTAAAATCATTTGCTCACAAATGAGCATTTATTCATTACATAACTCTCTGCTGCGCATATCTACTACACCAGTGTTGTACAGTGACCGGCAGAACACTTCAATGCTCTTCCACTAGAGGGCGCAATCTGCCCATTCAAATAATTAAGCACAAACTGCTTCACACAGGAAACGCAAGTGTTGCCAACTTGGCGACTTTGTCGCTAAATCTGGCGACTTTCCAAAGCCTCTTGGTGACTTTTTTTATTTTGTCAAAAGTAACTAGCAACAAATCTTGCGACGTTTTCTGGTGTTCTCTGTCTTTTACTCACTTGTTGCGTCTCCCACTACGTAATCCTACAACGGCCATTACAATCACATGCAAATAGCTAATTATACAAATGAGGCGATGATGTCATTGAGTGACTGCTAGCGACTTTTACGACAGCAATACTTTCCTGACTGAGAAGTTGGCAGCACTGCAAGTAAAGCAGACAAACCCAATGTCACTGACACACACACACTGAAGCGCTAGCATACTTAACACTAGAGGATTGATTCAAAACAAAACTAATCAATAAAATAAAGTCAATGAAAGATATGACAATAAAATATCAAATTCAATTCATAGCAAATTTAAAAAGTTAGCAACAAAAAGAGAAAATAAACAACTAAAATGATGCACTAAAAAGGACAAAAAGGAGAATAAAAAGACTTCAAAATATCAATTTCAGAAGATATGGTATAATAACATTACATCCAAAGCTAGGATAAAAAACAAGTTTGATGTTTGCCTTTAGAAAATATAGAGAAAAGCAGCCACTGTCAAACGCTCAGAAAGTTTTGTTGCTGTTGCCAATCATACAAAACATCTTTAAAGTGACAAAAGTGCCAACATTTCACATGGAGGAAGTCCATAAACTTTTGGGGACATATGGGTTGAATGATAATGTCTCATGAGAGTTTTTCTCATGTCGAATATGTTCCTTCAATAAAGCCGGAGAAACATTGAGCAAAAAAGAGACGGGCAAGACTGTGTGTTTGTGTGCTTCCAGATGAACGTTCTTCCTTCCGCCAGATGGCAGAAGGTCAAATCAAGCCTGTTGCTATTCACACAACAGAATCACGCTAACGTCAGCTCATTAGGTCTACGTTTCACATTCAAGCTCCATTTGTGAGCAAACCGAGACAAGATCATCATCATCCTGATTGGACTTTTTGTTTGGGGGTGTGTCTTTGGCCGAACAGACGATGGCAAACAGAGCCATAGAATGTTGGCGCACAGCAAGCTCATGTATGAAAACCAGTCGGAGGCGAACATACTTGTACACAGACACACGGGAGCACGTGCGGGATGTTGAGAATCGCCGAGCGGGACCGAGCTGGATCGATCTAAAAACACAAAAGGAAAAAGTTGACGTTTTGGCGCTGAAAAGTTTGGCCGTGCGCCGGTGACGCTTACGACGGTTACGCTGGAATGCGAGCGTTGAACACAGTAGTGCGCACTCTGCTTGTAGCACCACCTGGCGGCGACTCGATTCTCCGAGTCCACCGTGACGTTGATGGATTTGGACGCAGCATCCACAGACAAAGAGAAGCTGGGCGCGGGATCTGAATCAGGTCACACGGAAATTGAGATTCAGCTAAGAAAAAAACAAACAAAACAAAAAAACAAGCATATGCATGACATGACAGAAAGGGGAGATTTTTATTCTCAAGCTTCCTCAATCATTTACTGGCCCAGAAAAGTCAATGATTGCCTTCTACAAGGAAGTTAAGTTGCTGTTTCACACCAATGGAACAAAATATCTTTTGTTTCCGTGGAACTGATGACGACCAAATGTTGCCGCACTGATGTCAAATTCTACTCAGTACAATCTTCGTCGACAAAAATTCTTCCCCGTGACGACATTGGAGCAACATAAGAACAAATCTTTCCGTCCCGACTGCATTGCTGCTTCCACATGAAGTACAAGTGACGCTTCTCACTCAAGTTACAACTGGGCAACATGGCAGCTTTTGTTCTGTTTCAGTGCGGCCCTGACGATGCCTTAGCTGGCTTCGCGCCAGCGCCTGATTTAAGGGAGAAGTCAACCCCCGAATTTTTTTTTTAACAATATGTTCTAAGCAGCCCCACTAGTCTAAATATGGTATTCTGGTTAATATTGCGTTAGTGGAATATAAATTAAGCAGCAAAATCCAGCAGTTTTATCAATAACAGAAGGCGGCCATTTTGTCACTTCCTGTCGAGTGAAAATGACATTACAGTTGCTCAGATAACAACCAATCACAGCTCCGCTTCAAAAAACAAGTGAGCTGTGATTGGTCGTTGCCTGAGCCCTGAGCAACTGTGATGTCATCTTCAGTCGACAGCAAGTAGCAAAATGGCCGCCCCTTGAGATGGATAAAAATGGCTGGATTTTGCTTTATAACTCTTATTCCATAAATGTAATATTAATTAGAATGTCATGTTTAGATTTGTGAGGTCACATATAACATATTTTTGTCAAGAAATGCTGAAAGTTGACTTCCACTTTAAGAGTTCAGTGTTTTCACCAGTGGTGGTTGTTGTGATGTCAACAACTGTGATGTCATTTTCACTCGTCAGCAAGTGGCAAAATGGCCGCCTTGTGGAATTGATAAAAACTGCTGGATTTTACTGCTTAACTCATGTTCCATTAACACAATATTAACCAGAATATGATATTTAGACTGGTGGGGCTGCATAGAACATATTATTGTCAAGAATTTGTTTAGGGTTGACTTTCTCTTTAAACAGCCTTCCGTGACTAGCATGTCGTGCCGAAGAGGCGCACACGTTACCTGCTAGAGTGTAGTTGACGCTGCAGCGCACCGACGCGGCGCTGTAGGACACGGTGACAGGAAGCCGCAACTTGGCCTCTACGCAGTCGCAAAGCAGCTCCCACTGTAAGAAAACAGCAAAACGCCTCGTGAGGACGGTTAGCACCGCGCGGGTGAGCAACATGCCCAAACGGAGGTGCACTATTACCGAGGTCAAAGTGTTGTTGCCGCGTTGCCCGAGCGGGTCAGAGCTCTCGTGACACCACACTCGGATTTCATTTCCGTTCTTCTTGGTGTGCCACTACACATGCATAAAACACATGACGGTGATTATGATGATGATGATGATGATGATGATGAAGACCATAGGGACACAACAAAGAGCGATGAGAGGCCAAACCTTTTTCTTTGTTCTCTTGTGTTTGACGACGGGCCGGATGATCTCTTTTGTCAGGGACACGATTTCTATGGTGGGGGCCTGACTCAAATCTGGAACAATCACACCTTTCACTTTATTCCGCAACAACAACTACAATTACGATGCTACAACTAGTCTTATGGAAATAGCACACTGGCTTTTTGCAATATTTCATTTATTCAACATTTTTTTCCCCCAAAAAAATATGTGGGCAAGGCACTTTTTCCAGTGTGACTCGACTCTGGAATTATCTCACAATTGTCATGTTTCAGTTATGGGGGTTGGGTTTTGGTTTAGATTTGGGTGTTTATTTTGTCTTTTGTCCGGTTTTGTCTCCCCTAGTCTCGTCACAGTTAACCTCATCCACCTGTGTGTGTCTCCCCTCCTATGTGTTGCTAATTAGTGCCCTCTGCCTGGTGTGTTTCCCAGGTGTGTCTTGTTAGTGTCTCGTTAGTGTTGTATTTAGTGAGTGATGTTTGTTCACGCGTCCTGTCCTGTCCTGTCCTTTGTTAGTAACGATTGCTATCTGGTCAAGATTCTCCACGTCAACTCTAGTCCTCCACATGTTCTGCCAAGTCTGTCCACGTTGAGTCCGCTCACGTCCCATCCGATCTTCTACTTGGTTTCAGTCAATAAAGTTATTCTTCTTCCTGCCTTTCTCCCTGCTTGGTTTCTCTGCCTTTAGGTCCATCCATACTCCACGTACCACAACAATTTTACAAACTTTTCATAGTCACGCTTGTATTTACAATTCCGAACACCCGGGCATTGCAGATATTTCCGCAATGCAAATGTTTCCTTTACACGGTGAAAGCAAACGGCGTACTTTATTATTTTTGCCTCACCTGTGACTAGCATACAAACCAGACAAGTTGTTACAGCTGTCAAACGACATTTTTCATCACATTTTGAATAAGCTTCCTCACAAATCAAAATTACAAATGATCCAAAGCCAAATGCTTTTGAATCAGCGGAGAGCTTCAATTTAACCGAGTTGACCGCCATTTTGACTTGTCACGTAAGGTATGAATTGTCAATAAGAGCATAATAACATGCGTTTTGTTGGACGCCCTCTTGAGGTACGCTAAAGAATTGCTGCCTAAATGCACTTCAGTCGTTTTCCACATTTGTAGTTCAGTACATTGGCATGTCATCTGTCAATTCAGTCTGTTTATATGTGTGTGTTTTCTCTTGTTTTGGATAAAAACATAAGCCTACCACACTACTGTATTTGATTGTTGTCACAATGTGGTACGGTGGAGGATTTACTAAGTGGCACAAACTATTAAATTAGCCAACATGCTCATTTAGCCAAAAGTTCACAAGTTGTTTTACTGCTTCCTACTTCAAATGTGCAAAATTCAAAGAAGTTGCACGTGCATAGTTCACTTTTCAACGAAGGCTTCGAATGATGAGGGCAAAGTGACAACTAACGCATCAACGAACTCATGCCCACTTCCACCTGTGAAAGCCTCAAAACGAGAGGCTTTTCCCACTGGGCATGCATGCAGCCTTGCACTTGTACCTGCATGTGGAATCCAAGCTCGGACGGTGACACATCTGCTGTTGAACGGGTGGCGGTCGGTCTCGACGGGGCAGCCGTCCACCGCCTTGTCAACTGCAAATCACAAGTAAACAGACGTCATGTCGACAACAAGATCCGTTAAATAGTCAAGACTTTTGACTCACCGTTTTCATGGGCCCTCTAGAGTGGAGTAAGAAGAAACACAAACAAGGATTATTATTATGATTATAGTTGTTTTAATAGTTGCTTGAAATGCTATCGCTCGTATTGGAAAATCACAACACAACAGTTTATGTACAGGTGGCACAATATTGTTAGACTATCTGACATTAAGCTCACATTGGTGGAAGTAAAATGTCTCATCACAACCATATTTGATCAGAATTCCTTCAACATTTAATGCAATGGACAAACGAGGCACAGACATCACTTTTGTTTGGCATGTTTTGTTTTGTTTTTTAAACAAGTTTACAAAAATAAAAGTAGGCTACAACTCTTCAGTGTCTGGGGATATTAAAAAGAAGAAGAAAAGATGGAATTCCTAAAAGCTGTTTTTTGGGGGGGTTCAGTGCCCCCGCAGATTATCAAGAAAACATGAGAGAGAGAAAAAGGATTGAAGTCGGCTTATAAATTTAAATATTGGGAGCTCTTATTGTTGTGTTCGAGTTATTAGTCCAAACAAATCTCATGATTTTGTAAATGAAAGGAACAAGGCGGTTCAAGTCATTTTAGAAAAAAAAAAAACGTTAACCCGGGCAATCGACTTTGGACATTGCACTTGGATCGTGCATGTAGCAACAGACGCCATCATCGGTGGGTCGATACTTTACTAACTCACCTGGCACGAGAAACTTGCGCGTCCGCGGGGGAGCAGAAGCAGACGGAACAGAAGCCAGACGGAGAAGAGCGAGCCCACGCGACCGCGTTCCAGTCGCATCGCAGCTTGCAAAGAAGAAATAATGCACACGCTCAAGTGAAATGACAACAACAAGCGTCTCGTGGGCCGTGGGGCTACAAGAAGGTGGTGGGCGTGGCCTCGGACTACTTTCTGACCGCCTCATCTCACGCCATCTACACAATGAAAAGAAAACATGCATACATTAACAACAACAACAAAACCCTCTCGGTTTAATTCTCATACCGTTTTTCTTTTCTTTTTTTCCTGTACGAGAATAGTGTAATTGCATATCCACTACAGTAGGTGGTAGTGGCACTCTCAGTGCGCAAGGAATATTAGCTCTTCAAGGCATACACGTGTATAGCTATTTTATAAACAAATTATGCTATTTATAGCTGCAGCGGAAAGTTGGGCGTCCACGAAATAGTTTTTCTCTCTTGGGCGTTATGGCACAAAAAATAACTGAGAACAACAAATTATATTTGTTCTCCAAAACGTACACATACTCACAATAAACTATGCTGGGCTGAGGTTGAGGGTTCGAATCCAGTCTGCATGAAGTTTGCATGTTCTTCACGTGTTCAAGTGGCTTTTTTTTCCCAGTTACCTATAGTTTCCTCCAAATTACCAAAATAATTTTTTTTTAAAATGCATGCTAGCTTTATTGAAAGGCTGCTTCCTGAAAACTTTGCAAATCCTAACCAAACATTTTTTTATTTTTTGCTGTTTGGTTTTGTTTGCCTAGGTGTGCGTGTGAGTGTGGATGGTTGTTCGTCTCTGTGTGCCCTGCGATTGGTTGGCAACCAGTCCAGGGTGCCCCCTGCCTACTGCCCAGAGCCAGCTGAGATAGGCGCCAGCAGCCCCCGCGACCCTTGTGAGGAATAAGCGGTCAAGAAAATGGATGGATGGATGGATGGTTTTGTTTGCAAGAAAGCGGCCAACACCTGCATACCTGCAGAGAGCATGCAATTGCAAACGCCACACCTGAATGCACAAGAGCCACAAATTTTACAAACTATTCCAAAGCAACAACTTTGATATGCGGACCAGTCGCCCTCCGTAACGATTAATTCCAGGTCCCGTGCCATTGACTTTCACATTGTTGTTAATCTTGGATGTCCTTTTTTCGGAGTTTGCAGTCAGACAGTTTGGGTTGGTAAAGCCAGGATAACCCTTGCACGCAAATTGTACTTGCTGCAAAATGCCTGACAGTTGAGATGGCTGGATTTCACAGATATGTAATAGCTGACATCTAGCTGACGTCACTGCTTAGCTCCCGCTCTGCTTCCCGGAGGAGCCCCCCAAAACAAATGAATGTAGAGAGCTTGATTTTCGGCGAGCGTTTTCGTTAAAACGAGGGAAATATGTCGTGTCAAAAAAAAAAAAAAAAAAAAAAAAGACAAAACACTATACATGACTGCGACTCATTGAAACCAGCCGTTTGGAGCCGCTCTACCAAAAAAAAAAAAAAAAAAAAAAAAAAAGGGGGAGTTTGTTGGGGAAGTGGAAGCTTAAGGTAGGCCAATGTTGTTTTTGGTTGAAACAGTACGTCGATCACTACTTTCATGGTGTAAATTGTCATTCATTAAGTCGTTTGTGTCCAGATATACTCGTCTTGCTGTATATTGAAGTCTTCACGCCATCTTAGCTTGCTAGCTGCTAACAAACAAGACCGGATGTTTACAACACATTCCTCAGCAGAAATCAAGCATACACACAAAAGCACAGCAGACCACACATGAGGGGAGGAAAAAAAGAAGACATTTTCAGTTTATTTATTTTTTTATTAAAATTGTATTCTTCTGCGAGCTGAAGTTGATATAAAAATTGTAAAGCATTCATCTCGTGACACGTTGACAGTGAGGCAACCGTGCGCCTGCCTCACTTTGCTCGTCGACCAGACGACCCACGTGATGGTACAAAAGCTTGAAAAGGGGAAGTGTTGCGATTACAAGTGACATCATGATTGTGAAATACGGATGCAATTTTAAAAAGACCACATAGTGTCTGGGTTGGGGTTATAAATTAGGTGCAATTCATTTTGTAGCTCGTTGGGTATCCAAAAATGGACGTGACCTTCGCGTGGACCTCCTTTTTACACACATTTTGTCTCGTGCATTTCAAAAGAACATTTACGTATTTCACATGTCCGATGAAATAAAGTTCGTTGAAAGCAACGGCTTGCACATTTCATGATTGGGTGGGGGAATAGTGAGACGCGCACGTGCCACCGCACTTAACGTGACCCGGGCGTGACTGGGCGTGCTCAGTCGCTGTCGCTGGTCTCGCTGCTGGGGTCTCCCTGCACTTTGCTGCGGTGCTGCATGGCCCGGTGGTAGGCCACCTGCACCGACTTGCGGATGTTGGACTTGCGGCCTTCCAGCATCTTCTCCTTGTCCAGCTCCTGGTCCACGCCGAGCGGCACCAGCTTGGAGCGAGGAAGCCATTGCCTGCACGCACACACGTGCAACATAATTACACACTTGCAGAGGAAACGAAAGGAATGTCAGATGAGCTCAATGCGGTTAAACTTGACTTTCCAGTGAGGTGAACATTTGTTCCTGGATGGTGACCTTTTCTTTGTTCTTTTTTTTGTTTTTGTTTTTTTTCAATTTAATAAACAGATCAAGTTTGTAACTGCAACATATACAAACGCGAAATGCTGCTTAATGACACAAAAATGCTATTAATTGTCACCAAAATTCACACGCACTAATGTCATCCTCTGAAACTTTCAAAACAATTGCCACAGTATTTTTTATTTTTTATTTTATGGGCATTCAGCTTTTGTGTCATCATACAGTGCGCTCATAGGTTTACATACCCATATGTTAACTTTTAAGCACAACTGTATACTGTACACTAGACCAGTGTTTTTCAACCCTGGTCCTCAGGGCAAACTATCCACCCTGTTTTCCATGTTTCTCTATTTGCAACCCAGGTGATTCCAATGACAGCTCATTAGCAAGCTCTGGAGAAGCCTGATAACGATGCTCACCTGCGTTGGAATCGGGAGACATGGAAAACAGGCTGGATAGTGTTCCCCGAGGATCAGGGTTGGGAAACACTGCACTAGACTAAGTGCAATTTCTGGAGAAATTGCGTGGGAATGCTGAAAGCACATTGAGAGATAAATTATGAAATTATAATTTATAACCTCCTGGTTACTGGACAATGTGCTTTACCAACTGTGCCACCGAGCAGTATCAGCCACCAGGTAATGATGATAAGTTATATAAAATGGAAGTGGGCATGGAAAGTGATATTGTGAAAATTTACATTGAAAATGAATGGGGAAAAGTCGATATTAAACGTTAAATTGTGCAAATACTGTAAGTAATGTGGAATCAGACGGCATATACCCCGGGAGGCTGAATTTTTTTAAGCTAGTTGAAATTTGAACAATGTAAATTGGAAGTATTATGTGGGAGTTGTTAGCGGCAAAAAAGTGTGGCGAATAAAAATCATAATAACATGCTTCAGCATTCCCACAATTATGCATATTAACAATTCCGACGTTAAATTAATCCACAATATTGCAAGTTTCATTCTGATATTTTTAGACTATGATTAGCACATGGCCACATAAATTTTGGCGAGAATCCATCACGGTGGAATGGAGCAATTGCACACCACTGTAAAGTGCACAGGTTGACTGTTTGCCAGTCACTTATGTAACAATTGTTGTTGTTTTTTTGTTTTTTTTATTTCCTGAAGGAAGAAAAATGAAACCTAAGACGGTTAGGAGTGCCAGCTAAAATGACTGCAAGCAATGTTTGGTGACGCCATATGACATTTTACACCAGAAAACAAGCCCAAAAGGAACAATGCTGTGTTAATGCAACATATCACAGGAATGACATGTAATGGAGAAAGAAAAACGTCCAATATGGCAGAATTTTGTTACTTAATTAGCTTCAACTTTTTTTCAGGCAATCGGGTACCATTGATATAAATAGATAGAATGAAGGAAAATGAACTTTGATTGTGTGTTCCTTTAAGAAGTATGTATTTTCTGAAAACTTGGTTTTGGTCGAATTTTGAGACTCTTAGGAGGTACTTGGTGACCTGATAGCAACGCGGTGTTACTTGCTTATGTGCTGACGCTGGTGTTGACGGCAACCTCAACGACATGACCAGAAACCACATCGGCCTGGTTCCCCCCACCTCTTCACTTCTTTCTCAAAACAGGTTTGGCCCATTTCTGTAAAACCTTTTTTGATGATTTGCTGAGTTTCCGTTGAAAGCGGGCCACAAAGCGACATGAGGGTGCAAACTCGGGAAAATGAAACAGTGACTCACTCGAGCCAAGTTTGGCTGTTCAAATGTCGTGGCCTTGATACACTGACAACTTCAAGGGATATTTGAGTCATTGAGCCATTTTCAGCAGCAAAATGTTAATATTTTGTCCAGAATGAATGTGATATCATTATAAAACGTACCTTTAAAAACTAAGTTTTCCACTTGCTGTCGACTGATGATGACGATGTCACCTGTGCTGAGGAAGTAGGTAATGACTAATGACCAATCATGGCTCAGTTTGCTGACCAAACCCAGAAAACAGGTGAACCATGATTGGTCGTTACCTTCTTCCTCAGCACAGGTGAGGTCATCATCATCATCAGTCGACAGCAAGTGGAAAAATGAGTTTTTAAAGGTATTAATTGTCCAAATAATGAAGCTAGCAAATTCAATCTGGATAAAATATTTACTTTTTACTTCTGAAAATGACTCAACCCACCAACCAAAATTCTATAATAAATAACAATAAACAAAAAAACTATAAAAAGTTCTATACAGCCCCACTAGTCCAAATATGGTATTCTGGTTAACAATGCGTTAGTGGAATTAGAGTTTAGCAGCAAAATCCAGCAGTTTTCAGTATCAGAAGGCGGCCATTTTGTCATTTACTGTCGAGTGTAAATGACATCACAGTTGCTCAGGTCTTAAGTAACAACCAATCACCGCTCAGCTTAAAAAAAACAGGTGAGCTGTGATTGGTTGTTACTTAAGACCTGAGCAACTGTGATGTCATTTACACTCGACAGCAAATGACAAAATGGCCGCCCCCTTAGATGGATAAAAACGTTTGGATTTTGCGACATAACTCGTATTCCACAAATGTAATATTAAAGGGATACTTGACTCATTGAGGCATTTTTAGCTGTAAAAAAATATTTTGTCCAGAATCAACAATCATGGTTCACTTGTTTTCTGGGTTTGGTCAGCAAACTGAGCCATGATTGATCGTTACCTACTTCCTCAGCACAGGTGATGTCATTTTCATTCAACAGCAAGTGGAAAAAATAGTGTTTGTTTAAAGTTATTAATTGTACAAGAAAATAATGAACTTATCAAATTAATTCTGGACAAAATATTAGCTTTTTGCTGCTGAAAATGGTTCAATGAGTCAAGTATCCCTTTTAAGTTACCTCGAAGGTGGAAAAATGCCATAGAAACGTAGCAACACGTTTACCAAATGAAGACAAAAGGAAAAAACAAAAGACGACAAAGCACTCACCAGGTTCTCTTGTTGTCAAAGAAGAGGACCAGGAAGAGGTGCTCGCGTGCTTCCTGGGTCATTTGCTCGCCGAGTTTGAGAACGTCCAGCGGCGGAACGGGGATGGGGACGCCGCGGTGGAACACGCCCTCCCGGGGCATTTTGGGGTCAATGATCTGCACACAGTTGTCAGCACGTTGAAGCCGGCGCGGCCGCCGTCAAAAAGTGGCGCCGACTCACCAGGGCGGGATACGAAGGGTAGCCTCGGCACTTGGCCCACACCAGGTCCAGCGCCTCCAGCGACGAGTAATCGTCCGACGTCATCCAGCATCCCGACCGCGACCGCCCGCGTACCACTGATGGCAAAAGGGGGCAAAGGTCACAGTCAGCACCGAGCCACGTCTCTCACTTTTCGGATTTTTCCCCACTCACGGTGCGAAACTCCCTGGGAGCCTCCAACCGAGTAGGACTCGTTTTCCGTGCCCGACGTCTCCTCGCTGCTGTCCTCGTGGAAGGCCGAGCGCGAGAACGACGCCTTTCCTCGGCCCTGCTTGGACGGCGTCGTGCTGTCAAGAGGAGAGGCGACGCTAACGTCACGATACAGCCTGTGAAACCGTCACCGTGAGAGCGACCGGTATGGCCAGAGCGGCCATCTGACCTAGTCCGGTCCGAGGCGGCGCTGCTGCTGCTGCTGGTGGTCGACTCCGAGTCGGAGCTGGAACGCGGAAGGCGCGTGTCGTTCCTGTACACGCGGAAGCTCTCCGTCACGGGCTGGTTCCCCCCGTCAAATCCGTTACTTGGCAGTCCTGCGCACACAGCACAGCCAAATAAGAACTTGATTTCAGAACATGTTTTGACTAAGAAAGGCAAAACACAAAATGAGAATTAATCATAAGTATAAATGCAGACAGTCAACAGCAGAAATGCAGTGATATGCAATGAAGTGCAGTGCATGTACTACTAGTGGTACGTGAGCTCCCTCTAGTGGTATACAAAAGAATTACTAATTAAAACAGTTAAATGGTGCAGAACAAATTAGTTGTTTTAAAACAATTCAATTATTATTTATAGGGGAGGCTAAGTCAAACATTTTCTATAAACTAACATTTTCGATAAAAATATGTTCTATAAGAGTATTTTAAATATTACATTTGTACAATAATGTTAATTTCGTCATCGCGCATGTTTCACCGGACTAAAAATAGACTAGGCAAAAACCCTCATTAATAAACAATAATTGGGGCTAAGTCAGGATGCGTTTTTGTGACTAATGAAGACGAGACGAAAATGTACTTCACTAAATAAAATCTGGACTAAAATCTATGGACATTTTAATTAAAAAACGAGATGGTAAATGATAGGGGTGGGACAAAAAACCGATTCGACCGAACCATCGGTCGTCAAGGGGAGCTAAACGGCCGTATCGGTAGCAGACTTGTCAACCGATACAAAATCCGCCAGGAATCCTTAGATACATTGCTTGTAAAGCTGTGGACCGGATATCGCGTGGCTGTGAATCGGTTGCGAGTGAGGCTTTATGGTTTTCATAACAATAGCAAGAGTTCTGCACCGTGCTCTACTTGTTTTGTTTACATTTCAGTAGCAGCACTATTCAAGCTACTTCCCTGTTTACAGAGAGCTAGCAAAGTAGCACTCAGAGAGTTTAAATATATTTAGTAAAAGGGGTAGGACTAGATAAGTTTTTAACTTCTTCCTACTCCCTTTTGAACATGTAAGTTATGATTAATTGAATGATTATGTTATTGGGATTTTCTTCTATTTTGATTGTTGTTGTTTTTTGTTTTATCTCTGCTGTTCATCTGTTTATATGTTCAAAAAATAATAAAAGAAAAAAAAAAAAAAAAAAAGAGACGCTTCATTCCCCGGATGTTGTAAACATAATGCAAAGACGTTACGCACCTTGGGGAGGAGCCTACCGTCAACGCCGTGCTCGCGACACGGCGCGCGCGCGCACAACGAGTGACAACATGCAACAGTGGAGACAGTTAGCAGAAGCCGGTGCCGTACATCTCGGTATTTCCCATGGCTATCGAGTCCTCTCGGTGCACTTGTATGTCCCGGGCCGGCGTTGGTACTGCGCGCGAGCCAAAAAGAATAACTCCCGTGACGATCCAATGCATGGATTCAAACGACACAGGTATGTCCCACAGCCAACACACCAGCTAAGCTAAACGCACACTGCAAGTATCTCATTTCTCAGTTTGTGGCTCCATGTCAATGTACACAACTAGCATGAGCAGCAGGGAACTGAGACGTGCCCGCAATTACGTCATCAAACTCAAAATGAACGACAGCCCAAAAAACAAAACAAACAGAAGTGATTCTGTGGTCATCATCGTGTCTCAGATTAAAAAAACAAAAAAGATGTCATACATTAACCAAAAATGAATGTGATGGCAAAGAAAAACAAAAATTATTAAAAACAAAAATTGTTAATAAAAAGGGAAATGCACTTTTGTAAATATTTTTGGATATATTAAGTTGTTAAAATGTGTTTGATAGATTTATTGTTCCATAAGGTGGCTTCATATTTCTTTTGGCTGGACGGTAGGTTTATGTCATGTCTTAAATTTATGTTTCTGAAATACTTCACAATGTGGACATATTCTGTTTAATTGTGTTGGTGTCTTTTTAAAGGTTAAATATTTATATTTCAAATTGAATTATCAGCCTTTTGTTTTCCTGATCCTGATTTTGAATTAAAAAACAAAAAACAATTATAACTGTCAATAATAGGGGTGTGAATTGCCTAGTACCTGATGATTCGATTCGTATCACGATTCACAGGTCACGATTCGATTCGATACCGATTAATCCCGATACGAATTTATAAGTCGATTGTTGCGATTTTTTTCATTAAAATTTAGAAAATACTAATCAGTAAGCTTGTAGAGTGTAAGATTTATATGAAAATGTATTATTTATTTATCTGAAATTTCAGTCTTATAGAGGTTGTAATCGGTTTCATGTTTGAACAGCATTAAAATAAAATATTAAGGCTTAATGTTCCGTTCATATAACATTCTTCCATGCTTAAGGTGTGAATCCTAAAAAAAAAAAATCGATTCTGCCGATTATTGAATCGATTCGAGAATCGCGCGATGTAGTATCGCGATATATCGCCGAATCGATTTTTTTTAACACCCCTAGTCAATAACAACTAATAAATATTTAAACTGATACATTTTTCAGTCATATCGCCCAGCCCTTTGTTCCGGTCCATTTAAATAATTGATTCAATATATAAAAATATAGAAGACGTTGTTGTTGTTCTTTTTTTTACACATTTGTAGATACTGTAAAAATTTGTGGTGTTTTAAGATGAATGTTTACAAGCAACAAATGTCACTATAAGTTTTGAATATTGAAATTAATCGTATCGAGTCGAAAATTGTATCGTTCCCAAACTTAATCGAACCGTTCTGTTCTGAAAGATAATCGTTTTTCAATCGAATCGCAACTTGTGTATCGAGATACATATCGAATCGGCCTCATGTCAGAGATTCCCACCCCTAGTAAATGATATGATGTAAAATCTTGGCTGTGCTAATCTGGCACTATGACACTGTCATGTGACACACATTGACACACCCCCTTTCAAATCTGCAGCTAGCTATGGGGTATATGCCATGGAAGAGGCGGGACTGTTTTTGCACATCGCTTTGGTTCCGGTTCGGTTTGCGACGTGAGGGCTGCGTCAAAATACTTTTGCTTCAGACTTTTTGCGCCCCTCGGTTGCACGTTGGAAACACGGACCGGAACCAAACTCGTGCAAAATCACGGAAGTCAGAAGTCCCGCCTCTTCCATGGCATATACCCCATATATGCCGCATTTGTCTGTCCCATTTGTTTTTGCAACATGCAAAATCAAATGGGACATACAGGAGGTGGATTCACAGGATAGGTTTAAAAAAAATAAATAAATATGTAAATTACAGTTATAACATAACATTAATCCAACGGCTATAACATTCCAACAAAAATGTTAATCCAACCGCTAACTAACGGTGGCTAACTTACTAGCATGTAGCTATTGCAGCCACTTTTTGATATACTGTAATTTTGTGTCAAGTTAGGGTTAGTTTTTTCAACAAAAAGATGAGAAAAATTTTACGTGAAATAGTTTTAGATCTGAAATGTTCAACATAATATGCTGACAAAAAAAATACATAGGGGTAAAATTATTGTCATGACTAAAAACATTGACAGTTTTTGTTAACTAGTTTAAAACCTTCCTTAAAATAAAATAGGCTAAAATGCTAGATTTATAGTCTACAAAAATGGACTATATAATAATTAATAATAATTCAAATCCGAATCCAGTTTGAAAACTAATGGCCAGAGGCTTGCAGGAGTACCAATTGTGAATAGCTAAGATGTTCATCTACTAATTAGACGATGTTTCAGTCATAAATGGTCAAATAAAAATGCTATTGTTTACATAGAGCAGCTTTAAACAAGAGATTTAACTACATTTTTGTGTTGTATGTGAAAATGAAAGTACAATTCATCGTGTGTGTGTGCGCGTTTCCTGTACCCGGCAGCAGGTCGTCATTGTCGCTGTCGGTGTCGGAGGTGGAGCTGGTGCGGGGGCTGCGAGGACGCTTCCTTTGCCTGCCCGGCGACAGCATGGGCAACTGCGGGGGCCCGATAGGGCTGGGGGCCACCCCTGCCGCGATGTAGCCCGGGTCCCGGTTTTTCGGGGGGCGTCCGGGTCTTTTGGGAGGTCCGGCCATTTTGGGGTTCTTCTTGGAGAAGAGCACGGACGTCCGCCGACCCACCTCTGGAGCCAAGGCAGACGACGACACGCTCAGATCTGTCACGAGTTAAGATGTCGTTAATATTTGGCAACCGTGGGTGTGCGAAGAAGCATTTTGAGCAGTGATGATTTCGTCGACGAAGAATTTGTCACAAAAAAAATTTTCAGACGAAAATTAAAAACTAAAATAGAAGCCATTCATTGAGACTATAACGATAACTAAAAGTGACTGACAATTTTGTCAATGACAAATAAAAAAAAAAAAAAAGAAAACAACAGATGAAAATTCACATAATCCAATCAGAAGGAACGAAACGCGGGTTGGGGGGAAAAAAAACACAAACTGTTCAGTGTTGACTACACTTTAGTTAATGTAATTTGTTTAATTTTATTTATTTCACTGTGCAGCTGTAAGATTAATCTCAAGCAATTATGCACTTTTTATTTAGGTGAAAACTAAGTTATATTATTTTCAGTTCAACATGTTTCATTGAAACAATTAATGTGTTAAACTACAGTTACAAATAGGTATGTTTTAATTTTATATATAAAAGCTGAAATGTATGCTGAAGGAAAATTATCAGTTTAGTCGACTAAAATTGCTCCTTTTTTCGTCGACTAAAATTGCTCTTTATTTCCTTTGACTAAAATTGGATTAAAACTAAAACACAACCAGATGACTAAATTATGACAAACTTTAATTTTAGTCAAAAGATGAAAAATTAAATAAAATGTATTCAAGATTAACACTGCTTTTGAGACTTTTTTGATTAACTCATTTGCTCCCAAAAATGTATGAATATGTTCTATTTTAAATGTTTTAAGGTCCCAAAGACGTATTTATACGTTTTATTTATTTACTTATTTTTATGCATACAGAATTTAAGCATCCAGAAGGCTTTGATGCATCCTCTCAACTGCAGAGAATGGTTGAAGAAATGGTAGTTATTACACGAACGGCCAGCAGATGGCAACAGAGCAAAGGAGATCAACCAGGGTCATGTTGTAAACAAGCTTAATTACTCAGATTTGTGAATAATGATGAAACTTAGCTATATTCTAATGCTAATTGCTCCAAAACGGAAACAGACAGAAAGAAGATATTTTAATCTTTCTTTTGGTAATTTTTATAGCAATAGAACACAATATTCTGTTGGCCTTGCAAAATCAGTCAAATTCCAGTCAAACAGCTGGGAGTGAAGGGGATTGCTTCTGTGAAAATGGCCGCGAGTAAATGAGTTATAGGCTATTTAAATCATTTTTCATACGATTTGCACACAAACACAATAAGAAACAGCAAAAATAAATAAATAAAACGTAATTGCCACCAGCCAAAAATTACTGACCCTTGCCGCCGAGCTCCTGACTGCTGCTCTCTTCGCCTTCGTCGTGGTGCCCCGCGGAGGACGGGTGATGAGGGAGCAAGCCCCGATCAGCCCCGCCCCCTCCCCCCAGAGAATCCCTGGCCCCGGCTGAGCCGCCGTCCCGCTGGTGCGCCAGCTTCCTCTTGATGACGCTGAGCTCCTTGCGGAGAGCTTTGGCTCGGCGGGACTGGCCGATGCTGTGCTTCCCCGAGCTGGCCTCCTCCAGGCGCGCCTGCACGTAATGCAGCTGCTCCTCCAAAGGCAGCCGCCGCCTGTTCTCGGGCGCCAGGAGCTCTAATGGAAGGATCAGCAAGAATTGAAGAAAAGAAAAAAAAAACATCCATGACTACTCAGGTTTTGACTGAAAATGACAGGTCAACTTCATTTGACCTTCCGTAAACTTGTCCAACTGCTCAATGTTTCAGTACCTTTCGCACAACCTGTGGTTCTCGACCAATCACTTTCTAAGGATGTTTGTTCCCTTCTATGTCTTTCTGTGAATCTTCCGGTCTCTCTATATTTCTGTTGCAACCTGCTGATCAGGGACGTCCAGTGAAAGAATGCTTCAATCAAATTGTTTTCAATATTACTTCTCTGGACTATTCTTTGTATTCATTTTCATCTCAAATCCAATATTTCAGTCCATGATTTTCCAGTCAAAAAAATAAATAAAATGCTGAAGTTGTGTTTTCCTCTTCAAATGGGCAAGACGCTAAGCCTAGCCTCAGATTGCGCAATCTCTCAAAGAGCGTGGGTCAAGGAGGGTTGTAATTGGAAAGGGCCTCTTTCTTTGTGCAAGGCTCAAAATGTAATTTTTATTCTTTACAGAGCAGTTTTGTGAATCAATGACTTCATTTGAGGAGCAACTATCTAATTTTGTGGAGCTTTTTCTTTTTTTTTTTTTTTGCATGTTAATCCCAGGGACTTGAAGCAAGCCTTTTCCCAAATATGACAAGATAATAAATTAAAATTTTGTTTTTCTAGTAATGTAATCAACAGTTGTTTCTTAAATTCACATTGTCTATTGCAACAATCTGTATTTTCACGTCTAGAAGCATTTTTTATCTACTCTAAGAACATTTTTGTGCACACATCAAAAGTCAAACTCAAAACTCATGACTAAATGTTTGTTTCAAGTCAGACGACGCGGACTCCATCACTCAAGCACTTCCTACTGGGTATTCAATTTTGATTCACAAGAGTTCAGTTCGATTCAGTCTTTCCCCGATTCAATACGATTCACTTCAATCCGATATTGACGAAGTATGGAACAAGAAGTCTTCTTAAATATCAAGAATGTTATAAAAACTCCACAAACATTAAATTCCAAATTTAATTTTGCAGTCGAAGTAACTGGTTAAATAACTTCGGGATAGATTCACTAAGAATGCGCTCTATTATACACGTCGTCCATCTTCTTACTATGCATGCTTCAAACTTCAGGTCAGAAAATTCAAATGTTCCTATATTGTTATGCGAGGTTGCAAATGTAATGGCAAAACCGCCACTCTGGCTCATACCTTTGTAAATCCGACTCTAGTGTCAGTGCCTCCCTCACCAGCCATGAACCTCAGCGCACGGTACTGCTTCTGATGACACTCTAAGCTCAGTGGCTGCGTCCTGTTTGATGGCGACATACCGTTGGATCAATTAGGTGACGTCTTAGTCTGAGGTGTCAAAAAATGTTACCAGCATGATGAAGACGACCGGTTAAATAAATACCAATTGTAACTCAACCTGAACATTTGTGGATCAAGCAGCAGCTATTTTGTAGCTAACTTGTTGAAAATTAGTGAAACAGAACAGTTGGACAAGTGCATTCAAAAGTTTTCCGAAGGTCAAATTAAGTTGGACTAAAAATGTTATTCCTAATTTTTTGGTGTGTGGGTGTGTGTGTGTGGAGTATGTGATGTGTGCAAAGCGATTTCTGAGGTGCGAGCTGAAGTGTTTTTTTTTTTCTTTCCTTTTTCGCTCACCATCTTCATTCGACGACAACGGCCAATCACGTTCCCTTTCCCGTTCCCGCTGGCGCTCCCGTTCCAGTTCCCGTCGAGTGTCGGGACTGGCGTCTCGGGGGAGGTGCATGCCGGTCTCGTAGTCGAAGCCGATCCGGTCCGCTTGCCGCCTGGCGCTTCTGATGACCACGCTGCCCATCTCCCGGAGGCGCAGGGCGGCGCGGTAGAACACCGTGTCCTTGGCGTTGTACTTGAGGCAGTTGTTGACAATGAGACCAAAGTCGCCCTCGAATGCCTCAAAGGTCAGGTAGCGGTGGGATTCCAGAAGGTTCCACATAGTCTGGAAGTCCATGGGAGTGTCAATATGGTCCAGGTAGTCCGGAACCTGCAGCCATAAATAAGCCTCAATGCAAATAATCTGTTCTTTTATGTACTTGTTAGAGGTGTAAAAAAAATAAAAAAATAAAAAATTGATTCAGCGTTATATCGCGCTATTACAGTAAAAGAAGAAAATGTGTTAATAGTATCATAATTTGCATGTTCAAAAAGGAGTAGGAAGAAGTACAAAAACTTTCAGTGCACAGATATATTGGTATGAGCTGTAGGTCCTTATCCATTAGATGTACGCAAATACATTTGCATCTAAATACATTAATACATAAATAAATTTGCATACAATTAAATACATTTTCATACAAAACTTACAATGTACATGTACAAGTTTACTGATTAGTATTTTTTAATTATAAGTAAATAAATAAATCGCAATAATCAATTTATAGATTCGTATCGGGATTAATCAGTATCAAATCAAATCGTAACCTATGAATCGTGATACGGATCGAATCGCCAGGTACAAAGCAATTCACACCCCTAGTACATACTGTATGTTCATTATTATATACACAAAATTATAAACACACTAAGTCATGAGATCAAGACAAGACTTGGAAATATACGACATCAATCAGATTGTGTGTGCGTGTGGACATGCTGACTCACCTCTGCAAGTGGCACGGGCTCAGTGAAGAAGTTGTTAGTGTCTCTTTCTTGTAACTGTTCCAGGGTACTTCTCAGCAACACCAGGAGGGGGGTCAGCTGCATCTCCAGCGCCATCTGCTGCATTTTAATCTGAAGACAGAAAAAGGTGACGTGAGCGCGCGAATGCATGTCAGTTACAGTGACTATTTGAAAATGTGCCCAAAGTTAAGACCCAGGTCAATTATGTACCTTCTGCCATCTAGTGGAAGAGCAACTCATTGTCCAGCTTGCGACTACATTTGTCTCTCCCTATATTGCCGTTTACTTTTTGCAGCATCACTATCATATAATTTTTTTTTTAATCGTATGTTTATTGTGGATTATATCATGCGATTTTTCATTGCATTAAATTGAGCCAGAAGGAAAGAGTGCGTAAGTCATAAAGTCTCAAGTGCGTAAGCCATCATGTCTAAAGTTTGGGATCATTTCTCATTTAAAAAACAAAACAAAACAAAAAAACAAAAAACAAGCTTGAGCGCAATGTGCCTCTTGCAAACTACCAATGGCTTCTGCTACACAACATTGCTAGCAACTTGAATGTAGCCTACCTGTACTGGTTCGAATGAGTGGATAGGACAAAAAAGGGAGGCTGGAAATGGCCACTGGTGCTCTTTCATACGCTTTAGCAAACCAACGGTACCAAAATACAGTAAACCAACCTGCCGACGTCCTCAACTGACGCCATAACTCAATATTAAGCAGGGTAGCTAACGTTTAGCCGCTTAGCAGCTAGCTAACTCAACATTTCTCAGTCACTGATTTCACTCAGGCCAGGCACACACAAGTTCAACATCTCAGATACACTGGTTGGAAAGTGTCTCACCGTCTCCCTCTTGACTTTTTCTCTCTTGCGGATGAGCTCCACCAGCAGCCTGGCTCTCTCCAAATCGTGTCTCAGTCGTTGCCACGCCTTCAATTGCTCCTTTAAAATCGTTTGCTTCTCCTCACAGTCCCTCTGCAACAGCAAAAAACGAATGTGAGGGCGCCAATAGGAAAGCGTTTCATAAGCAAGAACTCAACGCACCACGGGAAGTTGGGCCAAAGGCTGCGGCGGGATGGGCTCGATGTGTCGTTGGGACTGCAGGTGCGTTTGAAGCCGCCGCAGCAGCGGGACCCCGTTGCGGCTTTGCCTCTTCAGGGTCCAGTAGCTGTGAAGCCGTTGCATGAACTGGCTCTTCCTGGGTACTGTTAAGTTGCTAGTGATTTTGCTTAGCCTGAATCAAATCAAACAGTAAGTTAACTATTAGTTAGTTATCCTACATACATGATATTAGTCGACTATTCGGTGATTCAAGATGAACTGACAATGCCTTTACGTGAATATAGCGTGCTTCAACGTCAAACGTCAAGCGTTTTCAGTACTTTTTGCACAAGTTTCTGTTGCCTTAAAAAGGAGCTGAATGGCATATTTCGCAACATGTGTTAGATGACTGAAGATTTCCAAGGGTCTCCTCTTCTGTATCTCTTTTGCAACCTGCTGATGGCACTAAACCCTAACGCACACTGGCACTCATCCCGAGGCCCCGTGTGGAACAAAACTCCCTGAAAACGAAGCACACGCAGCAAGACATCTACAGCGAACGGTCTCAAGACTCATCCTCAGCAGGTAGCACCGGTCCTCGGGAGGCTTAAGATCAGTTGGCACCTCCCTCTAAAAAAAAAAAAATCTCATCTTATCTCATCTACCTCGAGGCGTTGTCTTGCTCTCCTGATGTTGAAATATGAAGAGCATGAGGAAGAGGCCTGTTTAAGGAGCAAATCTAATTGAACCAGGAAACATATTGGTCAATTCAGGCCTCAACCACCTGTTAGGAATTTTTGACTTCAGTTCCTTGTTGTTGAAAATCAGTACTAGGGCCCAACCGATATGCATTTTTGATGCAGATACCGATTTTTGGCAGGAAAAAAAAGAATACACATTAATCTGTCGATTATTTAAAAATATATGTAATGCATAAAATTACACCCCCCAATTCCTTTTCAATGGGTCTCACTTAGGCACAAACTTTCGCCATTAAGATTCTCTGCTTTGAGTGACAAGTCCATAGTATGACCTTATCAACAAATTTCATGAAGTATACAAGGTTATTGTATAGCTTTATATGTTAATAATAAAACCATTCTTACTTGTTTACAACTGTTGTAAAGCATTAATCTTTTCTTTTCCTTTTTATTTTGTCTTATTTTTCACAAGTCTTGGGACTTACTGGGCTAACTTGGGACCTCAGGGATTATATTTCATGCCATGTCATGTCATGTCGGGCGCTCCGAGTGATAAGAGGTAATTTAATCAAGACCCAGACAAAAAAATCCTTGGATGTTTGCAGTCTTTGAATCCTTGAAATATCAACTTTAAATATATAACTTAAAATGTCAAGATAAAACAGTAAGAAAGTAAAATAAGCATAGGATAAACTAAAATAATAGCAACTGAAAAAACAGTAACAACAAATACTACACTGACTGTTGCTTTGCGTTTTGGCCTCTTGGGGGCAGTGTGGTGCCCGCGCATCCATGGTTTACACACAGACGAGATTAAGTTAAGAGTTATGATTAAATTCTCTTAAAATAATTAATTATTCACCAGTTGGGAGGAATTTGTGCCTTTGCGTAGTGTTATGTTACCCATGGGTATGTGTTCCCACAGCATTTCTGTGTGAATATTTGTTATTTGAAGGAAAAACACTACCGAAGTCGATACTAACTTCCTGTTAGCATTTGAATGGGATCCTCCCTTTGCTTTTAGCATTAGTGCTAGGCTACCAATATTTAGTTTTACAGTTAACTCCAACTGAGGTGTCATTAAACAGCTTAAAGGACGCTTAGGGACAGAAGAATAACATACGCTACACACTTGCTAGTTGCTAGTGCTATGCAAGCAAAATGGTGAATTCAGGGTACTGTCACAACGTCGGAAACTCTGGTTTCCTTCTATAACTTTTTAAGGGGAAAATAATCAGCCATTTGGCCCAATTGCCCGATTGTTTTGGCCGATGTTTGAAGGCCAATAAGTCGGTCATGGCCCTAAAAAGTACCAAACCCAAACTGAACATTTAAGAGTTTATTTAAAGAAGGTTAAGTTCGTAATCGTAAAGGTTGTTCTGCATTTCAGGTTCATGCTGAAAATTCACGCAAGCCCAACATCCCCAAATTACTGTGAGTACCGGTAAGTTTGTGTGTGTGTGTGTCTTGTGCTGAGCGGTACCTATGAGGGGGTATACACGGCACCGACACCACCGGAGCAGCAGCTCTTCTCTCAGCCAAGATCTTCCTGGCCCTCTTCATCTTCAATCTGGACTTGGCCTTCGCCCTCTTGGCCCGCTCCGAGCTCCAACCCCTGGAGTCGTCGTCGTGGCCCACGGCGGGCTCGTCGTCCTCCTCCGGTTCGCCTTCGCTCTGAGACGAGGCGGCGCTGGTGCCGCCGACCCCTCCCAAGGGTCGGCCGGATCCCGGGGGCGTGTGGATATCGCAGTAGGCCGTCTTGCGGACACTGAAGGAGGTCCCGTTGGCGCCCGTCTCCCGGACGGGCTCCATTTTCATGTAGAGGCCCGCTTGCTGCGCGCACGTGACATGGAAGGCCGTGTAGCAGTTGGCTTTGTGGCACTGGATGCAGGCGCCGGAGCCGCGCTGCTTGCAGATGTAGCAGGTCAGCTTCCAGCGCGCGGGAGGGATGTGCTCGATGCTGTCGATGGGCTCTAAGAAGACCGTGTTAGCGAAGCACACCTGGCCGCCGGCAAAAAACAAAAAAACAAATATCAAAACACAGAGCAGATTGTCACCATACAATGTTGGAACCAAGAAATAAGGTAAAATCAAATAAAAATGTTAAAAAAATAAAATGATAATCAAGCCGTAGAGTATGGACAGGCTAGTTAAACCAAGCTCTTCGCAGCACTAGTGCAGCATTGGCTTTTGCAACCATGTGAAAAGAAGAGCCAACGGTAAATATGTTATATGGTTACATAAAGTAGCATGGCCCAAATATAGGGATGTAGCGATACATCGAAAATGAATTTCATATCGATTTTAACTGCTTAAAATATGCATCGATGTAAAAAAAATTAAACTATCCTTTCGCAACGTTATGCCTTGTGCAATTTTTTATTGTTTCTAGTTGGACCCTTTTTGCGGACGGACAGGTTTTGCGGATATCCGTAAAAAGTAGTGGATTTGTGCAAACAGGCCATACTGTCACAAGTGCAGGCTAGGTTATGTAATATAATAGCGTAATTATTCCCACACACAACATTAGCGCTCGGACGCACAAACAAAATCCTCATCCACAATTTGTTTACCGTTTAAGCAGAGTCGGGCCACAGTGCAATTAATCGAGAGTCAATTAAAGTGTTCCCTTGTTTTCCGCTGGGATTTGGGTCCAAAAAATACCTGCAATAAATGAAATCCGCAAAGTAGCTAGCTTTATGTTTCACATTTACTATAAATGTTTTAAGGCTCTAAAACCCCTCACCATAGTTTATACACTTTTATGACATTTCTCTTTTGTTTAAACATTCTAAATGTTCAAAACTTCATACATTTTATATAATAGGTATGTTACTGTAAAAAAAATATATACATAAACACACCACTAAAACAAAATAAATAAATAAAAAATAAATAAAAATCTGCAATACAGCGAGACCGCGAAAAGTGAGCCACGTTATAGTGAAGCAACACTATATTACAGTTCCACAATTACAAAATCAACATAATGGTAAACAAAAACAAAATATTAATACTAATTTTGAGTTGTTGAAATGTATATATTTTCACCTTTTTTATTTTAAAATGACTAATTTAATAAATTCTGTTTGGTCCAAAAGGAACTTGTATAATTATAGTGTTTCAAACAAATTTATTTGTCTTAATATTTTTTATGTTTAAACATTTTCTTCTTTTGTACCAAAAAACAAATGACTGTACTAATCGTGATCTAAATTATTACCAAATCGTGATTAATATTTTCTTCATCATCGAGCAGCCCTAAAGGAGCGTATCCCGAATCAACTCCAACGGGTTACTAATTGTACTTTTGTGAAAAACATGTCCTTTTCCCAAAACTAAAAAGCCAATTTGATTATCATGGTAAATGGAGTGCACTTATACAGCACTTTATCAACACCATATGTTGTTCAAAACACTTTAACTTGCCTCATATTCATGTTTTCAAAAACATATCTCGAGTGTTTGAATACTCCAAGATCCTTTGCCGCACAAAAGTTTTAAATCAATCCATATTCTGCCGTACCAGCTAGCTAGCGCTAAGCTAAAGCACTGACCTCGGGGATCCAGAGGGCGCACACCACGTGAGCCCAGCGCGCGTCGTCCGTCTGTTTGAAGGCTCCTCCCTTGTTGGGGCACAGGGCGCAGTCCACCGCTCGACTGGGCGACTGCAGGCAGCGGCGACACAGCCACTGGCCCTCGGGGATGTACGGCACGCCGTAGCACTCCTGGTGGACGGCCAGGTTGCACATGTCGCAGAAGAGGATCACGTTGCTGTTCTGGCACTCGCCGTCGTTGCAGATGCAGCACACGGCGTCCTCGTCGATCAGCGTGCTCGGGTCTGCCTGGTGGGAAAATGACGGTATACTCTTTACATAAGGGGTGTCAAACATACAGCCCGCAGGCCAGAAATGGCCCATCAGGGGGTCCAATCTGGCCCGCGAGGACAGAACACAAGCAGCAGTTTTCGCAAAAGAATTATTGCCGTTACTAATTTTGTCAACTTGAGGACGCACTGACAACCATTCTGACCAACATTCTGAAATTGAGCAATTACTCAGGAACTGATGCAAATGTTTTGCGCAAATTTTTGTTAAAGGATTTCATTGAGCTTGAGAATTTGATAACTTTATTATATTTCTTGCACAATTAATAACTTTAAAAACTATTTTTTCCAACATTGTGATAGAGTTCCTTGTGAATTGTATACTTTTGGTGATGAAATGACATCTTAGGGCTGTGCAATTAATTGAAATTCAATTACAATTTCAATTATTACACTCTACAATTACAAAATCAGCATAATTGTTAACAACATTTATAACATTTATATTATTAGAAATATATATTATTATAAATTCCAAAAGGAACTTACATAATTATCGTGTTTATTTTTTTTTAAATTGGTCTTTTAAATGCTTAAACATTTTCTTGTTTTGTACCAAAAATTAAATAATAATTTGAATAATTGTGATTGTGTTTGTCCGCATAATTGAGCAGCCATATGACAGCCAATAGCAAACATCAGAGGTCCGCCGCCGCCCCGTTATGTACGGCTTTTACTTAATCGTGAGTGCCGACTCGTAGCTGCAGAAAATTCCCCAAACACTCTAATGGAAATAATCCCTCCGATAAAAAAAACAAAACATTGAAAGGTTGGAAGTTGCCAACAGCGGTTGCTGAAGTACCTTGTTGTGGCTTTCAAAGTAGGACTCCTTCTCCAGACGGTCCATGAGGTACTCGAAGACCTCCTGCGGGATGGGCGTGACGCCGTCCATCCGCCGCTTGTCGTTCATGATGTCCAGCCAGATGTAGTCCTCCTCGTCGATGTCGTACTCCACCTCCTCATCCAGCTCCTCCACTGACTTGTCCATGTACCTGGAGCAAAACGTGCGATTATGTCACTCGCTACCGCTCAAACTACGGATCTTTCGGCGTGATCAGTCTGTGCCAGGGACACGCAAGACAAATTCTCTTCAACCAAACTAGGATGGGTCATTTAATTAATTTTTTTTTTTTCACATCAAATTAATTTTTTTAAACTGGATCTTTGGCCTTAGCAGCCTCCATTGGCTTCTGGCACGTACAAGATCTGGCAGTGAATACATACAATAGCGAGGTGCTCGTTCACTCAAGGTGGAGCGTTTTGTTTTTTCCAAATCCAATTCATCTTTACATCCATCCATCCATTTTCTTACCCACTTACTCCTCACAAAGGTCGCAGGGGATGCTGGAGCCTATCCCAGCCGGCTTCGGGCAGTAGGCAGGGTACACCCTTGAACTGGTTGCCAACCAATCGCAGGGCACACAGAGACGAACAACCATCCACACTCACAAGCACACCTCGGGACAATTCAGTGTGTTCAATCGACTTGCTGTGCATGTCTTTGGAATGTGGGTGGAGACCGGAGTACCCGGAGAAGACCCACGCAGGCACGGGAAGAACGTGCAAACTCCACCCAGGAAGGCCGAAGCCCAAACTCAATCTCACGTCCTTTACACTGGGAGGGAGACGTGCTCAGTTACCGCTCTATATTTCCTTTGTCAGCAGATTAAAATTTAACCTTTTTGGATCTAAAACTATTTCACCTCAAATTTTCTCATCTTTTTGATGAAAAGATCTAGGGCACTGCTGTTGATATAGCGCCTCCATAATGGCAACACCGCAACTGCTGTTAATAAAATGCACTTCTGCCGTGCTGAATGTTGAGCAATATCAGTGGCTCAGGCTGGTGGGGAACAAATTAGGCGGAGGTGGCCGCACCTGAATTGTGTACACAGGAAAAACCAAGCATATAAAAGGAGGAGACTTGCTGACCTGTAGTAAGAGGAGGGCCGGAGAGGTGCGTCGGGCCTGTCCTGGTCCAGTTCCCGGAAGACGGCCTCGGGCAGTTTGACGGCAGGCCCCGACTGGGCGCCGTGGTGATAGGCCGAGCCATCCTTCTTCTTCTCTTTGCTTTTATGCTTGCCGGACTTGGGTGTGGATTTGCCCCCGTTGGAAGAGGCAACGTCGGGCCGATCCTTGCCGGCGCCGCCCGCCTCTCCGCCTCCGCCGTCACTCCCGTTACACACGCCCCCGGAGTTGGCGCCGGCGACGGACGGCGGGTCGTCCTCGGCGTCGCTGTCCTCCTCCGACACCACGTCGATGTTCTCGAAGATGCTGATGCGGTGAACACGTCCTTGGATCTCCAGTTCCACCATGCGCTGCGCCTGGGCGTACGTCATGGCGTCCCTGCCAGGGGAAAGCGAAGGTTCCGAGTGACCAGGGCTGGGGGGCGTGTTCCCGCCGTGCCCCTGCCCCCCTCCTTGGCCGCCGCCGCCGTCGTCCATATCCAGCGAGCCGGCCAGCGAGACGCGAGGCGGCCGGCCCTTGCGCTTCTTGTGGGGCGCTGCCTGCGCGGGAGGTGGGTTGTCGTGGTCATAGTGGTACAGGTGGTACTCGATGCCGCTGTAGCTCTTGTAGACCTTCCGGCAGCTCTCCACGGGACACTCGTAAGGCGGCTTGGTGGCCCGCAGGTTGTGACAGAAGGTCTTGACGTCAAAGTCCAGCCCCATGACAGCAACGGCCGCGGCCGGCTCGGATGGTGCTCAGCTTCACATCTGAAAACAATGTGGTAGATTTTCAAGTAGGTGGCCGTGACGCACTCCACGAACTGCAAGTACAAATTCTGTGCCAGTGAACGTTTTGCGTGGGGGTAGAGCCTTAATGCTGCTTTTATGTGGTATCGCAATTATGGTATATATCACGTTGAGTAGAAAATTGCACGTGAACGCCCCCTCATGTGGTGTTTTCTACTGGACAACTGGGAATTTATTTTGATAACCGAGTTTCCGAGTTTTGAGTTGCAACATGGCTGCGAGCGCAGAAAGATTCGTGAGGCAAGAAATATTAACACTTACAAGGGTGTTCATTAACGTCCGCTAGCACAGCAGGCTGTTTAGAATTACACAAATACGCAGCCTACACAATTTAGCTAAAACAACAAAATCACATGAACAGAACTTCGTAATGTCCATCTTTCCCTATAGCACGTGAAGGTGGGATAAGTGCTGGGGGACAGGTTTGAATGTTGCTCATCTATTTTTATTTATTTTTCTATAATTACTTGACACAAAGTGTGTCCTAATGCCTGACATCCCTGCTCCATGGTTTATGGTATTGCTGAAGATACAGCCTATCTTCTGTGGCAAAACAAAAAAACGGTGAAAAGACACAGAAAGGAGGTAAATAAGGCAGGAACCACCCCCAGTCCGGCGATTGACCAATCAGAGCCGTTCGCTGCAAAATTACGCTAGCAGGAGAGTTGTCGGTCACGGTAACATAATCACCGCCGTTTTTTAAACATACATGGCCAATGGGGTATATGCCGCGGAAGAGGCGGGACTGTTTTTTTGCGCAACAGTTTGTTTCCGGTTCGTTTTGCGAAGTGTGGGTTGCGTCAAAAATAATTGTGCTTCCGACTTTGTGCCCTTCGGTTGCGTGTTCGCAACTTGGACCGGAAATAAACGTGCAAAATCACGTCCCGCCTCTTCCGTGGCATATACCCCAAAAAGATCATCCTTGATGTTTTGTGTAGTCAGGGATGATGTTGGAGGTGTAAAGTCAACATCTGGACAAAGCTGCGCTTTAGTAAATGTTTTTCTTCTTATCTTGCTCCTTTTCGAGTGTGTAAATAAGCTAACCTAAGTCGAAGACTTCCCGCTTAAGAATGCTGTTGTAGCACGCGTGCAAGCAAGTGCACTTTCCTTTTGTAACTCATTTTCACACTTGAACGTAATGAGCAGCTGGGAAAGCTTGACTTCGGACACGAATCATTAGTTTCCGATCAAACTTCCGTAGCTGAGCAAAGCTAGCTTTAGCTTAGCATGTGGCCACATTCGAGCTGGTTTGGAAAATCCGCTTCAAGTAACGAAAGTGCAGAAAGCACAAGAAGCAGCTCATAAACAAGCAGATGAGCTATCGGCAGCTTTGGTGGCCGGCTCGTTTCGCCTGATCTTAGACGCTCGTTAGCTGCATTTGCCAAACATTCGTTAGCTTCAATACTGAAGCATTGCAGCAGTTTGGTGACTTTTCACAGCCAATACAAAAGTCCTACAAGGACATTCTGCCTGCAAGTTGACGTTCGATCAGCGCAGGCGAATGAGCGAGTGTTTCCCTCCATCTCGCGCCCCGCCAGCGACTATCGCCTGTGTCCGTTGAGAATCCCAACGAAAACATTCAACTCCACTTGCGATTCAGCGCGACGCCTGCAAACGTCAGCCGATACTCCCCACACGATCCAATAAACGCCACAAAGCAGCCGCCCGCCAAATGATGCAAAAACAATTCCTAGTACTTACTTGATCTTTCATTTTTGGCGGACTGCAAGCAAGCAGGGTTCACTTACTACTTGCATCGCATCGCATCGCATCGCATCGTTCGCACGAAGCCTTTGGAGTCTCCAGCATCGACGCCAAACGCTTCCCTATCCCCAAGAGCCGTCGGACAGGCGACCGTCGGCTTGTTTTAGCAAACAATATCCTCTCGTGGTCGTTGCATTGTGTACGGAACAAAAAGAAAGAAAGCGAGGGAGAAAGGGAGGACTGAGTCAGTGAGCCTGAACAACAAAGGGGGCCGCCATTGCTAAGGACGTCGTCGTTTTGGGCGCCCGTCGGCACATTCGACACACAAAGCGGGAAAACGAGGGGACCTTTTCCACGGTTCCCTCCTTAGATTTCGCCTTTCTGACGCAATCACAAAGAGTTAGTGTCAACTTGTTTAATTGTCTTTCATAATCCCCTGCAATCAATATTGTTCTCTTTTGGCGAATCTGCCGCATTGTTGAATATCTGACGACCTCACAAAAGCTATCGGCCTGGCGGTACAAATAAAATATTAACGCCGCTTGTCATAAAATGAGTGGTCCTCAAAAATTTGTGGAGAACTACTAAAATGGCAAAATTAAAGTGCATTGCAAACATGTACAATACAAAATACCAAAAATAAATATTTGAAAAGAATCAGAGCTGTGAAAGATTACATTAAAAAGTATTGTAGATTTAAAAAAAGAAGAAAAAAAAAGTCATGCTTGATAAAAATAAAAAATAAGTCTATATGCCACTCAATACAGCACAGAATAACTCAATCTAACGTAAATACATCTTTAATAATCATAATAATAAAAGTTTAACATCAAATGAAAATGTATTGAACTGAAAGTTACAACTGAACTGTACTTGGCCCATGATCTTTTGGCCCCGTACTGCACTTCCGGAATCTGTCTTACATAAAGAGAAGCACGTTTGAGGGCTTTGTTTTGAATCAAAATCAAACGTGAGCATCAGACTGAAAATATTTATTTGTCAACACAGTCAAACAGTGCAGCAGGTAGAATGAGTGATGCAGTGTGGCCAAGTAATCCATCCCACTCGTGTTCCCCCCTGTTTAATTGCCACAGACATGCAGGGAAGGGAAACGTCAGCCACCACCTGAATCTGTCCACTTATTAAGTTGCCTTCCTCTGCTCAGAAAAAGAAAAACACAAAAAGCAAAAGAGCCCAGATAGAAATGCCAGAGAACAGAAATCTCTTACAACTGTAAATATTTCCCCAAAGAAGAGGATTGTGCATAAATTCCAAAAGTCCAATTCAAAGCGAATTGATACTGTACATCCAAGCAACCTCTCCACAAAGCACACACAAAGTTGAACAAAATATACAGTTTAGTTTACATAACTCATATGTACAATTCACAGCTTGGAAGCATCTGGGTCCTGATACTGTACCTTTCAATCATGTTTTGTGGCGGAAGAAAACGCCCGTGCTTTTTGGTGGTTTGTAGAACAGTACAGTAGAGTTCAGACACTGCACACATCAAACACTTCAACATCAAGTACAAGAAGGTTGTGCAAATCTCCTATATCAACTATCCAGTTGACTGCAGGTGACAGGAAAATGAAAAATGCTTGACGCAACATTGCTCAGTTTTAGGACTGTTGGGTTTTTGTTTTTGTACCATCTGATCATGTCAACAGGAGGCTCACATAGCAGCAGCAGCAAAAAAGAACCAAACTTCCAGTGACGTTCCAAACTGGTCAACGAGTCTTTCACATTGACAAGCTTTTTGATTTTCTTCCAACATTTGCACACATCACATTAGATGAGATCAAATAAGGCTGGTTGGTGGCAATGCCACAAATCAAAGCTTTGCGCGAGGATTCAATTGCACTTGAAAGCCTCCAGCCTTCCGTTAGCAACTGCTACATTCTCACCCGAGACCCACGGGCATCATTTATGGCTCTGCATGTTCTTGTTCCCCTCAAAATTTCAATACAGCCAAATCTTGTGCTGTTGTCAAAACCAGACAAGAACCGTTTGACCTGAAAGAAAGGCGGGACTTGCACCCTGCAGGTTCTCTCCTACTTCCTTCCCTCCTCATGCATTCAGTTTTCCTTTGCAAGGCAACAGTACATTTCATAACTATGGCATACTGTCACAGGAGGGAAACGTTAAAAGAAAAAAAAAAAAAAGTTATTTGATTATTTGAACAAGAGCATTTGTTGTGTTAATAGTGCATTGCTACAATGACATTCAGAAGCACAAAAAAAAAAAAGTATCCGCTGCATTTAAAGAAAAAAAAAAAAAAAAAATCGTCACTTCACACAAGTGAGCTGTTAAATTAATGGCTCATACGTCTCACAAAAGAAAAAGTTGAAGGTTCAAGGCACTACATTCCATCAATGTTAATATGCTTTTGTTTCTGAAACTGAAGCCACTGCTATTTGAATTTCCGATGTAGTGTGTCAAGTGGACCCGTGCGGCCAAATCAAATGGAGAGTGCACAGATGAAGATAAATGAGCACATTTGTCAAGAAGCGCAAAATCTTCTTCGGAAACAACACGTGACATGAACACACGTGCAAACGTATTTCAGCTCCAGTCCCAACCCGTCGCCGATGTACTGCAGCCTCCAGGTTAGGTTGTCCTGGCGGAGATGGGGCAGGGGTCGTTGTCGGGCTCGTAGGCTCGGATTCCCGGTTTGGCCCCGGCGGAAAAGGGTCTCGCCGATGTGATGGCCGGCTGGCTATGAAGAGGAGCGGGAGCTACCATCCCGCTGTAGGGGCTCGTGGGCAAAAGGTACCTAGTGGGGTGCGCCAGGGTCGAGTCCAGACCTTGGCCGCTCGTTGCACTCGACAGCGACCCCCCGGCGGTCGGGGGGAGGTGCGGAGGTGGCCCGCTGGGGCCATTGCGCCATTTCATCTAGAAAGGAACACAGTTGAACCATGTGAACCTTCATCTGGCTTCATCTTAGCCATTTTGACACTTTACAGGGTCTTGAAATGACTCCAAAGTACCTGGTGCGTGGCTGTTGCCTGCAGGGACTCGACTTTTCCTTCCAGGTGGTGCAAGCACCTCTGCTGTTTGATCTGGTTCAGGGAAGGGGGCGGCTGATGGGGGGCCGCCGCCGCCTCTTTCGCCCAGTCGTCCACCAACTTGTGCAGGTCTTCGGTGAACAATCTCTTCTTATTGTTGCTGTTGTTGGTCTGGGCCCGAGCGAGCCGACCAACGGGCCGAGGAGACGGCGGCGAGGCTGCGGCCGAGGCAAGGGGCGGCTGCGTCTGAGTCGCGGCGCGGAAAGAAGACCCTGAGAAATACACAAAAAAAAATGTCGATGCAAATTCACCGCCACAAAAGATCAAAGTCAATCATCTGGCTGACAGCCAAAACATGAGAATAGGACAGTCACAAATTATTACACAACTCTGAAGTGTCTGCAAGCAATGACAAAAAATAATTTGGAAGACTATCATGCAAAAACATACAGAGTCAAGAGCACCAACTACAATCACATGTATCTCAAGTGCTGAAAAATCAAAGCAAGACGTACACAAACACGAAAAGGACAGACGGAAAGATTTGGGGGAAGACAGGAAGCAAGTAAATGAGATAGTTACGACTACTGCGCTCTTTGCCTAGACAAAGTCGTTTCAGAGTGGACCCTATAAAGAAGCAAAACAGCACAAGACAAAACGTTAGGCCCAAGACGACAGCAATGGGCACATTCAGCAGAAGGGACAGAGAGAGCTCGGCTTCTTTTGGGGCGCATTTGCCTTCGCTTTAGTTTTGGAATTCACAGACCGCCATCTCGAGTCAACGCAGTCGCCGAGACACAAACTGACGAGCTAAAAAGGGAAATGTTGGGCTTGCAATTTGCGCTGGGACGGAATGACGTGCACGCGTGTGTTCTCTCAGAACGCAAGACTGGAAGGTGACTTGCTGGATTATTCCAGGCTGATGACACGGTGCCTGATCAACTTCGCCGAATACATAAATACTATTTGGAACTCAAGGTGAAAAAACATGCACTTCAACCAAGTGTGGAAAGGAAAAAAACAACAACAAGAAAGCAAGAATGATGATCTAGCAGAAACCGCCTGCATCATGCACGTCTCCTTGGTTCAAACATGAGAGAGGGAGCTCTTGCTTCCACACTCAAAGAGGAGGGCTGAGCTTTGCGTTAGCGTTCACCTGACGAATAGCTACGGAAAAGCGCCGGCAACTGGCAAATTTTACACGTTACTCACAGAAAGTTGGAGAACATTCGACTTTTGGGTCAAATTGCAGGATGAACTCCAAATGCAAACTAACCGTGTTGACCTTTTGAATACAAGTACTCAACTGTCCAATGTTTCAGTGCAACCTTTTGTTCACTAAATTCACAGCATGAAGGATCAATAAATTCACCGGTTGAAATTAAAATGTGCTCTTCGTCATTTTCACATTTTGACATTGTGAGACTGAGACCACGTCCAACAATTGATCATGTAGCCACTGAGATTAGAGCGGCACCACATGAGTAGGCCATGGAACGGTTTCCAAAAATAGTTCACCATTGATGGGACATTGTGATTTCCTAGGAATGTTGTATAGGCAATCATTTGAAAGTGTAAACAATGGTAGAGGTTTACTGAATAGAAATCAAGTGTCGCATATTAGAACTGTTTCCCAATTATTGTGAGTCATCATTAATATGATCTGTGTCTTAACATAAATGAATGTTAACTATTAATAATAACTACAGTTAATCTAATTATCCTATAATTGATTACTCCATTGGTTACTTGGGTAATTGTCTCGTCCCCCGTTTCCAAGGGAAAAGTTGTCAACCAAGATTACTTTTGTAATCAAAACAAATTAAATAACTAAAACTAAAATTGATAAACACATTTTCGTAAATGAAATAAAATAAAAACGAAAATTAACTGAAACTACATTTTACATTTACAAAATTAACTAAACGCTATAATTATAGCGAAAATGTCCGTTGGTAATTAATTTAATACATGAGCCTTTGAGGTTGATTTTAAATTCGAGTTATTTATTTAATAATATAACAACCAGAAAAGGGACGTTTCAAAGTGTGTCACAAAGTGTACTTTTTCATTTAACTCAACCGAAATGCAACGCTAAGTAAGAAACTTTTTACTTTTTCATTTTACCATGGTGTTTATTAAATAAGTAATACATTAAAAAGAAAAAGAAAAAATAAATACTGAAACTAAAACTAAGCATTTTTTTTTAAATAACTAAAACTAATAAAAACAGCAAAACAGAACCTGCCATGAGAACTAATTAAAACTACCGGTAACTAAATTTAAAAAAACATAAAATGAAATAAAAAAACTAATTTGAAAATTCCAATACTATAATAATAAATTCTGGTGGCCGACTGGAGGGGGTCACAGAAAGGCATCCGATTGGACAGCCTTGGACATTTTCACCTGTTGAGGATTGTGCTCCTCCTAGCCAACAGCCAGAAAGAACTGAAACGTTGAGCAGTTGGACATTCAGACAGTTTAGAGAAGGTCAAAGTTCACCCATAAAGGTCTTTGTGCATTTTGTGAGTAGTGTCTGAGAAATGAAGAGTGAACGAGCATCCACGACAAATCAAGAGAGGATCAAGGTTTTGACACGCACGCAAAACAAGACTCAACCAGAGAGATTTAAGCGCCATGCTTGTTTGTTTGGTCTTGTTTTTCTCCAGGCCAGACGCACTGCATCGTGTGCACGCAGGCTTGATGCTGGACTTGTGCAGATATGCTCATGAAAATGACTGTGCTTGTGTGACACGTGAATGACTGGAAACGTGATTGGATAAGAACAATCTCAAAACTCATCCTGTGGTTGTGTGGCCATGTGCACATCTTAGAAATGTTTTCTTTTCATTCTTGGTGCCGTTTACTGTTAGGTCTGTCGATACGAGACGAGGCTGGTGATGAGTTCTCAAGTTACACTTGGAGACTTACCACATTGTCAATATATTCTATTTAGTACTGTCAAAGTTAAAAGGTTAACTAATTAATGAATCACAAAAAAAAATAATAATCACATTAGTCATGTATTAACACAGATTAATCACACTATTAATTTTGACTGCAGGTGATACTGAAGATTGGCAGCAGATGATTACGTTAAAGGTGGCACAGTTGTTGTTGTGTGTTTGGGCTGAAATGTCCTCGAATGCTCCAAAGTCGCTTGTCATCATTTTGTTTCTTGGGCTTTTTGGCTCACCAATATTCTCTCTCTGAATTCACATGTAACTGAAACAAGAGCTGCAATTTGTCAAGCAAAATTCAACATCACGTAAAAAAATAAAAATAAATAAATAAAAAACGGTGAGCACTGGACAATGAAAAGAAAACATTTTCTCGCAACACAGGCCGTGTAATCTCTTCACATTTTCTTGCATTACTCTTATGGCAGAAAGGCCGACATTAACATTCGGGGATGCTTGAGAAACTTCCAATGATTGCGATGAAGGCGGCGCGCCAAAGTCATGATTGTGTTTAACGAGCGCTGGCATGGCAGCGTGGCAGCTTCAAATCAAGATTGTGGGAATGACAGAGCGGGGGAAATAGAAAGGAACAAATACAAACAGATGGACAGAGACACGGGTCCACTGAGGAATCTCGTGCGTGGTTTGCTACTAGATTTAAAGGTGACTCTCTCTGACGTTTGGTGGAAAACCGTCCAGCCTGCAAAAATCAATCATAAGAGGAAAGAAGAGAAGAAACAAGAGAGACACTTTGAAAAAGGGCACGAAGATGGAGATGAGAAACCCCCAAAATCACAAAAAGCACTTGCAGCAAATGACGTCAACCATCGTGAGCGATGGGAATGACCACAACAAGTCAAAAGGGGATGTCGCCAATTGTGACTGTCTACAAGCTACACCACGATATTTGCTTTGACTATCATTTTGATTGATTTTTGCATTTTGGTTCTTGTCACATTGCTAATTTTAACAAATGATGAATGACTGAAAACATAGTTCCTACATTCACAAAGAATGACTGCATAGGGATTTTGAGTGGGGAATTATCTGGGCCTGCAAGTTGAAATGGCCAATCCAAGCAGATCTGGCATTTGGACAGAATAATCTTTGTAGGAAATGTTAGCTTGCTAATATTAACTCTTTGACCACCAAAAAACGTTTCATGACTTGTGCAAAAATCCTAATGAATGCCGTCATAAACGTTAATTGACGTTTACTATGTTTTGCTTTGTTGTTGTTTTTTCTCTTAATCGGCAGTGTGCAGCACTGCCTTGTCATTGGGCTTGTGGGGAAAAAACAAAACAAAACAAAAAAACCACCCACTAACTATGGCCAGCAGATGGCGAGATTGTATCTCTTTTCAATGGGCTCCATATGCCTGATATGATGAAATAGAACGTTTTCAAGGATGACGCAGATGATCAAAGCCTTTGTCACATAAAATCTAATTGACAGTGCGTCACTAAACAAAAAATATTAGTGTCAAAGTCACAGTTGTGCACAAAATGTATTTTCACAAAAAAACTCATTTTTTCAATTTTTGCTATACGTCACTCAAATTACCTATTTTCAAATGGTGATTACGACAGTATGGAATAAGGTACAAATACTTTTTTTTTTTTTCTAATGAAAGTATGGTGTCCTGACCTGTTGGACCTGGTTAGTTTGTGTTGCTTTGTCGCCCTCTATATTTTCGCGTAATTGTTTTTCTGTTGATTTCAGCCATGTTCCGGTAGGTGATCACATGACATCTTCAGTTAATAGTGGGCAGTGTGCAAACCACTCACTAGCTTACGTTCTGGCTAGTTAGGCTACAGTTCTCACAACTTCTTATGTTGCTTGTGCCACAGAAAAGCATCGCTTGTGAGTTTCTTTTTTTTCCCTTTAATGTTGCTTTTCCTTTCATATGGGCATTTGATTGTTTGCATTACTAACGCCAGTGATATTGCAGTTTAGTGTAGATTACATTTACATGTTTTCATATTATGCACAGCTATTTGTATCGTCATTTATGTTTGTGCATGTATATTTAAGTGACCTGATATTGTACTGTATGTTTATTATTTCAGTTTTACAGAAGATAAAAGTAGAAAAAGATGGAAGACAACATTAAAAACACAAACTTGACTCCAGCCTCTTCATTTCTCACTTGACTGTTCGCTATCTGTCCATTTGTGTTGGACACATACACTGAGGACAGAATACATGGAATGCGATCTTTCATGTGGTGTCCACCAGATTTCTGTAATCATAGCTCACAATATTCTGTTTGCCTTGAAAAATTAGTTAAAATGCTTGAAATCGGCTGGCACTGTCGGGGTTGTTTTTTGGATAACGTTTGGCAGCCATAGAGTTACAGATTTTTATTTTCTTTGTGACGTAGCAAACAGATGTGAACTTGTTGAAGTCTAGTTGCTGCAAGTGTGACAACACGACAGCTCTTCATGCACACAGATCCACGTTTGTACAGCTTGTATGGCGGCATATTTTTCTCCGGAGAGCGCGAGTTCGCTTACGTGTACCTTGGCTGGTCAGGTTTGTGGTCCCGTCGGCGTGTTGGCCGGCATAGATGTTGTCTGAAGAGAAGGAGCCTTTCAAGGAACACGGTTGTTGAGTGTGGACCAGCTCTGGGCTTGCGCTGCGCTGAGTGCTGGAGCTACCACCGAAGCGAGCCGAGCAGTCCGATAGAGCCGAACTTTTAGCGGGGGATCCGGACGAACTGCCTGAACTTTCCCCTTGGTGCAATGAGAAGACAAAAGATTAAGATTGCTGAATAATCCGACAGTGCCACTTGGGACAACTGCGAAAGCCGCCCACCTTTTCGTTCCGCTGAGGTGGCACTCAGATTGCTTTTGAGCTGCTGCACCATCGGATTGAGCAATTTTCCAGCCTTGACTTTGTGTTTACTGGTCCGCCGTCGACGGCCACAAGGGGGCGCCGCGTGAAGCAGGCCCACGTTGGGGGGCAGCGATTTTCCCACCTCTTGGTACAGGCGCTCAATTTCACTCCTCTGGAAGGCCTGCAGTTCCGATATCTCCTTCATGTGCCTAGCCAACATGGCAACAAAAGCAAAACATCTAAATAGCAAAGAATAAAATAATTATAACTGATATTAAATTTATATATATATATTAGGGCTGCATGACATTGGAAAAACATGCGATACAGTTGCTGAATACAGCGATAGATATTATTGCGATATTCAACATGTACCTACAGAAATGACATTTTTATTATCTAATGAAAGAATTACATTTTTCATGCGGCAAAATTAGCAAATTCACTGTATTCTTCGTTAATTGCAATTACCTCTCGATAATGTTCAATTATTGGATGGAGGAACACATTTAATTTGTGTCTGACTGATCAAATTCAGATAAAAGCAATAAATTCTATATTAAACTTGTTGCATGTCTTTGCGATGTGCATATTGCATGGGTCAATATCACGATAGATAATTTTTATATTATAAATGATAAATACTACTACTACTAATAATAATAAAATATTCACTTAAAATAATTAACCAAATCTTTTTTTTTTTGCGCAAAAATATTTTTTTTTCCTGACTAAATCATCACCTCATGATGCAAACGGTAAAATTTTTGTGTTTCCTGAAAAAGTTATTTTAAGTCAATATAATTCTTGACATTAAGCAGTCAGACATCAGATTGCATGCACAAAATATTTAATTTGAACAAGTGTTCATTCTGTGCTTTTATTTAAAAACTTTTTATGAATTTTAAAGACTAAAAGATGCCTTTACTTTTTCTACTCTTAAAAACTATCTTTGATGCAGTTTTCTCTGGCCCAACTTTATTTACGGGTCCACTGCAATAAAAAAATAAATAACTCATCTAATCTAAGCAACAGTTTCTGAGTGTGTGTGTGTGTGTTAATTTACTTTTCTCTCAGCTTCTGAAGTTCTTTCCTCATGTCTGCATCCTCAAATTCAGAGTCATTGTCACTACTGATGTAGGAAGACGGCGCATGTCCCGTCGAAGGCGAAGGAGCGTGCCCGTTCATTTCCAAGGGTCGTCGGCTGGACGAATCAGAGCTCTGCTCGCTTTTACTCCGACCGGAGCGCTTAAGAAAGGCCACCGCCCTCTTGACCAGCTCACTCCCGCCGGGGGCTTTGCCGCTGCCGTCCTCGTCCTTGTCCGCAGAGTCCGAATGGCGGGAGCGGTGGCGGCTCGGAGCGCTGATGGTTACGGCGCGGGGCAAATGGTGCGGCGTTATGTCCAGGCTGGACGTGGGGGTAGCCTGGTAGAAGTTGGGCGGGGCAGAGAGGCGGTTACTACATCGGGGTCTGGACGTGCCGGGACTTTCAGGACCGGCCGATGATCTGCTAGCAGTCTGATTTTTATCAAGACCGTGAGACCCGCTGTGCGACTCTTGACAACAGCCAGATGTTGCGCTGCGGCCACTCTTGCTTTTTTCCACCTTTGGTGTCGTGGATGTTATCTGAAAAAGACATTTCAAGTTTCAATACATTTGTCACAAGCATCTCCTGCTATAAGATTTCTTCAAATTAGCAAGGTGAAAAGTGGCTGCAATCTTTGCAGGATTTTATTAAAAAAATAAATAAATAAATGACAACTAATAGTACCAATAAACAAATAATTCTGCCACACCAAATTAATTCAACAAACAATTGGTGACTTATGTACACAGTATATTCTGTATTGTAAATTTGACTCTATTAGAGTCAATTTTGACTCTTCTTTAGATAGGGACCAAATAGACAAATAGTTTTGGACTAAACTATGATTTACACTAGGAAGAGGGTAAAAAAAAAAATAAATTGGCAAAAAAAATAAAAATAAAAATAAACCTCACTCAAGGGTTAAGGTTTGAACTCACGGCTTTCAGCTTGGGAGACTGCCACGCTACCACCTGAGCTATGCCCCTTCTACTGTTTGCTTTTCTCCAAGACCAAAGATCATTTTTGGTCTCGGAGTTAGGAAGATTCCATGCAATCATGGAATCAGCTGCAGCCGACATGAGCTATATTAGCAGAAAGCAGGAGCCGCGTGGCTCAGGGAGTAGATGGGCTGTCTCCCAAGCTGAAGGTTGTGAGTTTGTTCCTACCTTGAGTCACTTTTATTTTTTCCGATTCTTTATTTTACTCTCTTCCAAGTGTAAATATTACTAAAACTCTAAGTCTATTCGGCCCCGATCTAAATAAGAGTCAAATTGATTCTACAGAATTTACTGTGTACATAAGCTATTCTACTGCTCTTCTCGCCAATAACATTTTGTTCTCAATTGATTTCTTAAACATTTAATGAGGTCGTTGACCTCATCCAATTCGATCCAAATTTCTTATCGGTGGATATTGTGAAGTCAAGCAGATTCAACATTTCGACAGACACCGCATTTTTGTCACGTTACTAATGAAAGTGCAAATGACAACTATGGCATTGAAGCGAGCCGACTCCTGAAAAGATGGAAAGACTCTTACTTGAAAATTGCTTTTTGAGTTGTGTGAAGCAGCAGCAACGGTTGCGGCTTCTCTGTTCAAATTGCTATCAGCGGCTAGGAGAGCACAAGAAAGTTGTAAGAAGAGTAAGACAAAGATGGTGAAAGGATGAAAGTGGGAGATGTTGCCTACCAGCCAAAACACCAACACAATCTGGCCTTTGGGGAATCTGAAGCTCGGAGAAAAAGACAAAATCAAGTCACTAGCAGAGAGACAATCTTAATAGTTTAACAATACAGTGCAGGAAAGGTATGCATGCATCACAAAATGTTCACAAGTCATTAGCGCCCAACTAATCTGGGATTTTTGCGGTCAATACTGAAGTTGTGGACCACAAAAACAAAAAAAACAACAACAAAAAACAATACAGGGAATCCTCAAGTTAAGCCGCACTCGACCTAAGGCGTTTTGACATTACAATGGTTAAGCCAGTCCGCCATTTTGTCTCCTCGTCCGCCATATAGCCCGCAGTGTTTTCCCCTCATCCGCTATTTAGCTAGAGCTTGTTCACTTGAGTATCTTTGGAATTTTCGCCCTCTTTTTTTTCCACATCATGGCCTCAAACAAGAAAGCTACATCATCTATCAGTGTTGGTCCAGCCAAAAGAGAAGCAATTACCATGGAAACAAAGCTAGACATCATAAAAAGATCGCAGAAAGGAGAGATACCGACGAACATCGGCAAAGACTTGGGCTTCAGTCGGACAGCATCTTATTTTTTTTTTTTATTTTAGATTCTTCTGTGATTGGTTACCTGAGTCCTTGTGACATCATTTTCAGTCGACAGCAAGTTGCAAGATGTGTTTCTAAAGGTACTAATTTACGTGAAAAATAATGAAAGTATCAAATAAATTAGAGACAAAATGTTAACTTTTTATTGCTATAATGGGCTAAATAAGTGAAGTATCCCTTTAATTCCGTCACACCATCATACTCACAGACACACCAACAGACAATGTTTGTGTTTACCAGTGGCTCCCCCTGCTTCTTTGGTGGCGGGACCTCACCACTCCTTCCGTCCGAGACCGACGTCGAGCTTGGTGCTTCGGCGCCGGCGGTTTGCAGGTCGGCCGCGGCACCGGAAGGCTGCGAGGGAGCGTGCTCCTGGTACAGCAGATTCCTCAGCTTCTCATCCAAAGTCTGAATGGTGCGGTCGGCAAACTCCACCCGGCGCGGCCCCTCGCCGTCCGACTCCCCGGGACCAAACGGAAGCGAGGTCTGATGCGCCGGACTCTGAGGTTGGGAGCCGACCGGCGCCGCTGGCGGCACGGTCGCGGCGTATGGTTGCTGGAGGATTACTGACGAGTGAGCGGCACGCTGTAGGGGGAGCTCTCCGCTAGGACTCACTTTTTGATTGATTGGATGAGTGGTTTGCGCAGCCGAAGGGCCGAGCACCGCTTCATCTGCAGTCCTGACATCCAGCGAAACCGGCGGCACGAACGCACAGCACGGGATGTCGCTTACGATGGACGTGGCCGAGACGCAAACTTCTTCCACGGGAAGGCCCGCCCCCTTTGCCTCATTTACTCCTGGACCGATGGCGGAACGCGAATGTTGGACGGGGCAAATGCCGCCGTTTAGGTCTTGACGCCGCACCGACACAGACAAGGGGTCTTGTGAAGACGGGAGAGCATTTCCGACGGCTTCTCCCGACTGCGAGGTGGACTTTTCGCATTCTGAAAAATGTTAAAGGCCAAAGTTAATCAAGAGCTGAGCCAAGGCCACAAAAAAAAAATACTTGATACTGTGACATCATTTCCTGTCTTCAGATCAAGTTCCCCCCCGCTCAAGAAGAAACACACTAACACAAGTGCTGGTCTCTCATGGCAACAATACAGCACAAATGACGGACTTTTTTTTTTTCTTCTCTCTATGATACAAAACGAAAATACTGAAACGAGGGCAGCTGCTCTTGTCAATGGGCGGATAATATACAGAACGACGACACATACCGCGCTCGCTTGAGCTGGGACACCGAGTCTTGTCTTGCTCTTGTACCGGCACCTCAGCCACTGGGCAGATGATAAACCAGCGCTTGCCCGTGTGAAGGACTGCCAATGACACAATGGAAGAACTTAAAATTAAAAAAAAAAAATTAAAATGTCTACACACCCCTGGTCAAATGCCAGCTTTGCGGGATCTAAAAAAATGAGACTATGATGAATGTACAACTCAGTTAAAAAAAATCAGTAAGTAAGATGTTGAAAATGACTCTTTAATTGGGCGTCACCATACAACTGCCATCAATTTAGCTGCCTCTGATTAACCCCAAAGCAATTTCACATGCTGTAGAAGGCTTTTTCCTGACACCATTTTTCTTGATGCTTGTGCCAACAATGATTGCTATTTGGAACTGTTCTGATTTCATTCTCTTCCAGTTGATGAAAAATGTTCTTTCTTTGGATTAGCTCTGCTGCTATGCTAATATAGCGCAACGAACTGATGGCACGACAGTCGGTTTTCTGGTACGTCATTCACAGAACACTAAGATGGAGGATGGAAGGCATTTTTGGGTTTGATTCCATTTTTATTCTTTTGAATGTGTTTTGCAAATAAATGGAGAAAGACAGGCCCAAATAAATTGGCATTCATCTCTGGTCATTTGACAGAAAAATACTAAATTGGGGTATGAATCATTGTGGGTTCGAAATCAATATATTGTTATGGAAAAATGTTGCCCATCTCTCACGGGACTAAATGCAATTCTGGTTTTCTTTGGCTGATGAGCCGTGCTTTGTTTGCGTCAAATTTACCTTTTGGAATTAGGGCCAAAATATAAAACCTTTGTTTCATCGGTCCACAACAAAGTCTCAAATGTGGGCAAATGTGTTAGGAGCGTTTTTTTTTTTTTTTTTTTTTTTTTTTTTAACTCATTTGTTCCCAATAGCGTATAAATCTGTTTTATTTTTTAATGTTTTAAGTGTCCCAAAGACGTATTTAGGTTTTTTTTGTTTTTGTTTTTCTTTAATGCTAGAGCATACAGAAGGCTTTGATGCAGCCTCTCAACTGCAAAGAACGGTTGCAGAAATGTTAGTTATTACACAAACGGCCAACAGGTGGAAGCAGAGCAACGGAGATCAACCAGTGCCATGTTGTAAAAAGCTCAATTACTCACAATTTTAAATAGATTTGTGACAACTGATGAAACTTAGGTATATTCTAATGCTAATTGCAGCAAAATGGAAACAGATAGAAATATAGTTTTTTTTCCTGATGAAAGAAGACTTAAATCTTTCTTTTGATAGGTTCCATGTTTTTATAGCAGTCGAATATTCTGTTAGCCTTCCAAAATCAATGAAACTCCAGTAAAACAGCCGGGATTGCTTCTGTGAAAATAGCTGGGAGCGAATGAGTTAATAGAGTTGTACAGGTTATAGGTCACATTTGTGGTTTAAAAAATAAATAAATAAATGAAATGATTTATCTTGCTTTTGTTGACATAAACACCACAAAAAAAGAACAGCATTTGAACCAGGGTTTGAAGACACGTTATAGGTCAATTTCAAATATTCCAGTCTTTTAATCAAAAATTTTAGTTTCGAGATGAATCTGTGTATATAGCAGGAAACTGTATATGTGTGTACAGCAGCCATAAAGGCTGACAAGAGTGCAACTACACGGTGTTGGTAAATGAGAATTCTCTCACCATTTTGTTGGTAGACGAGCTGTGGCGTGCTGGGGGCGCAGGATTTCATTCCCTAAAAAGGGAGAAAGGGTCACTCAAAGCAACCTGTGCACGTGATGTGACACATCCTACTTCGAGTTTTAAAACTTGTGCTGCTTTGGATCAGATACCGGACCACGTCGGCAGACTAAAACATATATGTGAAGCTTGTGCCTCAAATAGCTGATACACACATGCATGACCTTTGGCATATTGCAGCCTCCTATTATCAGCAGAAGGCGCCTTTTGGCACTTTCCCATTTCACTGCATGATGACAAACTGTTTTCTGATGCGGACACCAAAGGCTCATCCTCGTGATACTGACTCATAAGAAAACAAGCGCTTTAAATTATTATTATTATTATTATTGCTATGTCAGATATTAGAAAGTACTGCATGCATACCAGGCCTAAGCATAATAGGTTCATTGGTGTTACTATGCGGCCGATCAGGACTCAGGAGACCTCGTGGAGAAGTCTCCCCAGTCAGGGACAGAATCGGTCTCAGCGAGATCTCCGTGACCTGCTAGAGACTTGAAAGTCTCCTTCAAGTCAAAAAACACACACACAAAAAAAAAAGGTCTCCTACAAGCCAGTGAGATACAAGCTTCCGGCGTCAGTGCTCATCTCACCTCCACGAGCATCGTGCCAGCTCCTTCACTTGTGGGACTGCCGGCCTTGTCTAAATTTCTCTCCGCCTCCGCGTCTTCACTCAACAAGTCCTCTGCCTTGTCCACGATGTCCTTGAGCTGCTCAATGAAGACTTCTTTCTCCAAGTGTAGGATGAAATCGTTTGCCACCTGAGGGGATAGTTGAAGTACCCATCCCTGACTTAGTGTACATGTGTGGCGGTGAGTTAGTACATACCATGTACGTTGCAATCTCTTCAGGCGCGTCACCATCCAGGTCAAATTTAAAGGTGACCATTTTGTGATTGTGCGTTTCCAGTTGGCACTCCACCATCTTGTCCCCCGTGTTGCACACCTGCAATCCCGAGGAAGCGTATTTGCACAACAAGACACGTGGCTGCTAAAATATTTTGTATTTTTTGCCAACGCACGTTTAGCATGCTGAGCTTGGGCCTGCTGATCTTCTCTTGGCGAGATCGAGTGCGTGTTGACCTGCGGTGGTGTTTGCGGATTTTACTCTGGCCTTTACCTCCATGTGTCCCCTCATTGCCGTCACTCATCTCCTTCCCTGATGTGGCATCAGAGTTGACACTGGTTTCAAGGAGAAAACAAAGACAAGTTGATTTGGAGGATTTTTTTGTTTCATATTATAATTTTAGCAAACATCTCTTGGTTTTATCCAAGAAATTATATTTGCATTTGCAAAGGTGTAAAGCAAAGAAAATTGCTTGTGGCAAGCAAATATGGCAGAACAATAATAATATTGGTTGGTACCTGTCATAGCTATGCCCGCCAGTTTGTTTCTCCGCAGCCTGATCCTACAGACAGGAGACAATCCACAAAAGGCAGAAATAAACTCCCACACAATACAACAAGCTAGACTTAGTATATCATTTTCATTTCAACACTTTCAGCACAAACTATATCTAAACTTGCATTGTTTTTCTACCTATTACACTAGCAAATGGCCAGTCTGCCCTGATGTCCTTCAATGTGCCAGACTTCATCTCCAAAAGGACCAGGATGACTCTGTCCTGCCTCAAAACCACCAACCCACTCATGGATCATTTACTTACAAGTGGGAAATTTGATCAATCTAGTATTCCACTACCCACTGCCATGGAATGTTTTAGATGCTGTTTGTGGATTTCAACACCATCAGCCAGGCTCAGCTCCATAACGGCCTTTCACGATAGCAACGTGACAACATTTCCCAAGTCCCAACGGGACTGGGGCATTTTGACTTAGGCTCTCCGGATCGGCCCAGCCGGACTCCTGCCAAACATGTAGTTCTGCCACTGATTTACTGATGATTAGGGATGTAACGATAAGGGCAATATCATGATATTGTGATATTATAACTGCCACAATATCGTCGTCGTCATGTTCACAATATGTAAAGGGAACACATCTGTTAAAAAAAAAAAAAAAACAGGTTGATTTCCATTTGTACAGTTCTAGCACCCTCTGGTGGCTATTTTATTAGTGCAATTTAATTTTCATTAGGGATGTTTTTGCCTTCTATGTTTAAAATCCATGCTAATTGCCAGATGAAGGGGAATGTAATATGCTTGTGAAGCGAGTCAATATGTGGAGGTGCTCAATGTGTGCGTGCATTAACAAGTAAGCACCTCAATATTGTTATGAGAGATTGTAGGTGGTTTATATGTATTGCTGTTATTGTACAAAAGCACAATATTGTGCATTTTTTTACATGAGCTCTTTTTTTTTATTTTTTATTTTTAACAATATTGTGACCTTTTTTAAATATCGCCAACTCCCCCCCCCCCCCCCACAATATCATGATAATTATCGTATCGTGACCTTCATATCGTGTTGTATCGGATATCGATGTTTGGATATCTGAAACATCATCCTGACTGATGTTTCAGTTTGCTATCTATATTCGAACTGGATTAACAGGCTGGTCCCTCTAAATTGAGGGCCAGTTTCTTGGGGTAAAATGTAGGGAAAAAAATTATTTAAAAAAAAAAGCACTGCCGGCCCACCGGGCATCTCCCGTCTATGCCAGATGGCCAGTCCAGTCCTGCCATACAGTATGTTGAGAGAGGAGAAGAAAAAAAAAAAAAAAGTAACCGTGACGATTCAAATGGCAACACTGCGGCTTGCCCTGAAAACTCCACTGAAATAGCACAAATGGAACACAGTTGGTGAGAAGAGCAGTAGAATAACTCAAGTACATCAGGCTTGTCACGTTACTGTTGTGGCGAACGCCACTTGTGAGTGAATTTCTTTCTTTATGGACCGCCCACATGTAGGAGACTAACCATATAAAATGTGCAACAAAAGCAACTTCAAAGTGCAGGACTACCTGCAAAGTCATTCATAAAAAAAAAAAAAAAAAAAAAATGGTGATAAAAATGTGGATCATTACATCTGCGCTGGCTTCAGTTGGACCTGCGTCTCCTGCGGCAACACTGAGCTGCTGCTGTGTCAGACTGGAACTGGTAAAGCCACAAGATGCCCTCTGAGATTCGCTGGGAGGAAGAGACGGAACGTGGCTCAGCAAATCCGTCTTCGCAGATTGGCTGGCACCGACAAGCGTGGCCTGGTCTGAGACGCAAGGCGCAGGTGGGGGCAAGTGTGCCGGCTGCGTGAGAAGGTTCATCTGGACCAGGTCGGGGTGGCTTGGCATTAACTTCTGACGGAAAGAAAAAATAACATTCAGGACTATTTAAAATAATGAATTATGTTAAGCAATCAAAAAAAAAAAAGAAGTTGTTAACGTTTTACCCACAGTAGCATTTTTTTTTTGTTAATTTCAGCATTTATTTGAAGCCATCATCATATTTACCTGTGTCAAAGCACTGCCGTTTGAGGGCGGTTGTGTGTTGGGAGAGAGGGCGGCGTGTGCGTGTACGGTTTGTGCAAACAAAGTTTTCTCTGAGTAACAGGCGCCATTTGGAACAGCCTGCTGTTGAGGTGAAGGGGGGGCTTTGAGCAACAGGGGGACGGGTGCACCCAACACATTTTCAAGGAGGATCGGGGAGAGGGGGGAGACAGAGGGGCTCACGGGGAGGGGGAGAGTTTGTCCCGGAGAAAGGAAGGCATGCTTGAGAGAAGAAGACGATGCTGAAGAGTGAGAGGGTGCGTGTGAGTGAGGGTGGAAGGATTCACAGTCAGCAACAGCTGCCGTCACCTGGACACACGGGTACTGTGAACACAAGTCAGGGAGAAAACAAACAAAAGAGTATGGAAGGAAGGAAATCATATTTTCGACAGAAGAAGCAGCTGACTGCACGAGACAGTTGGGCATTCATTGTCCGTCTGAACCTCCCACCAATCCTCAACCCGGTTTACGCCTGCAATCGCACATTGGCATCAACACACCTTGGTGATGTCATGATGACGAAACGCAGATGACATTTTTGGTTGGATCCTTTCATTTCAATATGAGGATGACTCAAATAGACATTGACTATCTGATTTGAAAGTTTAGTGGGACGGTCGGGGTCTTGGTAGGTTTGCAGTGGTCTCATACTTTCTGCATTTTAATCTCTGCGAGATGTTTAAATCTTATGAAAACTTTTGATATCCTAATACTGCTTTAAACGTCTCCATAACTTGATCCTGGACCTGCCTGGCATGTTCTTTAGTCGTCATGATGCTGTTTGATCACCAATATTCTTTTAACAAATCTCTGAGCCCAGTACATCATTTATACTGAGACTAGTTTACACATCCATCAGTCATTTAGGTCAACATTGGAGCACTCAGGCCTTGTACACAGAACTACACACGTAGCAGGGTATTTTTTAAAACCAAATATTTCCCCCTCCCCATATTTAAAAAATAAAAAAAAAAAAAAAAAAAAAAAAAAAAAAAAAAAAAGTTGAAAACGGATCCTACAATAATATGGGATGCGATGAAAGCAGTAATAAGGGGCAAATTAATATCCCATGCTTCATACATTTCGGATTTTCAAAAAGCTACAGAAGAATTAGATGCTTTAGAACAACTGCATAAAAAAAAAAAATTATAATAATGACCCAGAAACACTCAACAAGATTAGAGAAACAAGGAAAAAGATGGACAATATCTTAAACGCCCAGTCTGCCGGTTTCACTCAGGAATTGTATTGTTGTTTGGAAAGGTTTGGCTCATTTCCACCATATGGCAAAGTACGGACTGGACTGTCAGTGTACGTCTTTTTTTTTTCCCCCCATAAATCATAAATAAATTAAGCATAGAGGAAAGCAAAGATGATAAAAAATGTTTTAAAAAGCTTCACTTTTTTTCTTTTAACAACTTGAGGTATGTGTGTAGAGCGATGACGTAAAACTCCGTTTGCGACGGTCACACGCAAACGCGGACCGTAAAACTAGGCAAATCTCCACCTTTGGCTTGAGTTTTTGGAACCCTTCGTTTTTGATTAAGAAAATACCCGGGGTTGTGTGGATGACAGGGCGAAAGGCAGAAAATTTTTTCCAGTTTGCAAAAACCCCATCTACTTCTAAACAGGGCCTCAGAAATCATCAGGGAACTTTTGGATTAAGTTGGCTGCACTGAGAGACAAGGGGGTGAATAATTTCAAAAGAGTTTAAAATATTGTAATTTTGTTCCACTTCATGATTGTGCCTCCCTTGGTGTTGATTCTTCACACACACACAAACAAAAAATCAAAATTTTCTATACTTCTTTTTGAAGATTGAAATGTGACAAGGTCAAAAAGTTACAAGGGACCTAATACTTTCGCCAGACACTTTATACTGTACATTAGTAAGTGGTGAACTAATTAAAGAAGGAACATGAAGGGGCGAGAGCGGAAGTTTCCAGCCTACCTGAGATGAAAGTGAGCTTGAAATGCACGGATAGACGTCGGGTTCAGCCAGTGGCTGCTGAACGCACACAGTTTGTCCGAGGATAGTGCATGCTGGTTGGGGGGGATTCGGAACCAGTGACACACTCTGCAGAACATGAAACAAAAATAAGACTGTGGGAAAGTCCTGTGCGCCATTAACAGTTGGGAACAAAAAGGTACAATGGATTATTAGCAGAACTCAAAATTCCTTTTCAACTTGGTACACAAATGAGACAGTAGACACATTTGGATTCAAATGGACCTTGAGCATTTTAGGCATGAAAGGGATGGAAGAGTCGCTCACCTTTTGTGTCAGCTGAGTAGGCTGGCCATGTTGCGAAGAGAGCGAAAGGCTCGGCGTAAAAGACGAATGGCCGAGCAGGTGCGGCCTCTGAGCAGGAACGGCATTGACGGCGGAATGTGGAAAGCAGACATCAGGTAAAGCAGAAGTAGGATACTGCTGATCTGTGCTTGCAGGCTGCTCCTGTTGGACTTCAGACTGGCTGGATTGTGGAATGGGAATCTGCGCGGGCTGGCGGATTTGCAGTTGGGGAGCAGGGCTGCGAGCTTCCTGGTGACTTTGAGACGGGGGAAGAGCCTGCGTCGCCTCGTGTGCGTGCTGGAGTTGGCTTTGAATGCAAGTCTGAAGCCCATTTTGCGTTTGCTGCATCGAGCACGGCCGGTGCTCTTGTGGAACGGACATCTGCTGGTTAGGGAGTCGCGTTGCGGCCGCAGTCGGAAGCAGCGTGGCCGTCATAGTCGAAGACACGCACGTGAGAGGGCAACTCAGTTCCAGATGCTGCGCCGGGAGATTGGCGGCTGCCGTCTGCGTCTGATAAACTAACACGCTGCAAGTCTGTTGCTGCACCGAAGCTACGCAATTCAAAGTTGCTTGCTGGTGACCTTGCGTCTGGTGGCAATGCGCCGCTGCGGAAATACTTGGATGCGGGTAGCAATCGCTGGCTGCAGGTTGGGGGTTGACCGAGCATGAGCCGGTCTGGCTTACGGCCGCAGCGCTGGGCTGACACGCGTACGGCACAGCAGGCTGGACGTATTGGTGAGATGGGAGCTCTGCTGCTTGGTTCTGGTGGCCCACAGAAGTGCCCTACGGACACAAAACAAACATAAACGTCATATACAGTGTTCGCTCCAGTGTTAATTTTGACAATAAAATTTAATTTAGTTTTATTAAAAGTTTTAGTCATAATTTTATGGAGGACCAAAAGTGCCAACATAAAAAAAAAAATACACCATGAAATAATTAAGTGTCATTAATTAATTAAATTCCCTATTATGTATTTTTTTTTATATATTTGACCATGAAATAATTAGAGAAATAAATTAAAAACAAGTGCATAATTGAGATTAATCTTATAGCTGAATGAATGTAAACATGTTTGAACATTAAACAAAGTGCAGTGAACACTGAACAGTGTCTGAGTGGTTCTTTTCTCCAACCCGCGTTTCGTTCCTTCTGATTGGATTGTGTGAATTTTCGTCACTGTGTTGTTTTCATTTTAGTCATTGACGAAATTGTCAGTCAATTTTAGTTATCGTTATCATCTCAATGAACGGCTTCTATTTTAGGCTTCGTTTAATTTTCGTCAGAAAATAAATTTTGCGACGGAATTTATGAAAATTTTTCGTCGACGAAATTATCACTGGTTCCCTCGTTTCCCGCTGGGATTAGGTGCCAAACAACACCCGCAATAAATGAAATCTGCCAAGTAGATAGCTTTATGTTTTACATTTACTATAAATGTTTTAAGGCTCTAAAACCTCTCGCCGCACAGTTTATACACGTCTCAGAGGCATTTACTTTTTCTCACATTTCTCTCGTTTAAATGTTCAAACCTTCATAAATTTTATATAATAGGTAAATTATACATTACAGCAAGACCGCATTATAGCGAGGGAACACTGTACGACACTTTCATGGACACAAGCACACAAAGACGATGCAAGCAAACGAAAAATCAGGATAAAAACCAAAAAGGATGAGTTTGTCAATAAAAAAAAAAAGTGAGCGACTTCAAGAAAATTGTCAATACAAAGCTGTTATCTGTGTAGCTTCTAGAGAAAAGCGGTGAAAGTTAATCAGCAGGGAGTGAATGCCTGTTAGAGAATCAACAACATTTTCTCCTTTTGAAGATTGTGCTGAGCTGTGGGAGCCGAGGCAGTAAGCGGGACCCAGACGGTGGAGTTGAGATCCAGGAAGAAATCTGCTACTTGGACCTACCACTCTCAACGCGGCGGCAATGTGATGCTGCTCTCTTGCAAAGGCTGGATCCTCGCAGATATTAATTTCCCCACTCAGGAGAAGATTCTTTCGATTGCCATCTGGCGCAGTAAAGGAATTCTTGTGGCAAGCTGAGGCGTTCAGGACGGATGCAGCACTACATGTCGCTCCTTTTTGATGGATAATATTCAACAGGGACTTCCGCAGCAGGAGGAAATCGGAACAATCACTTGAACCTTTCAAATGTCCCCAAGGCGTCATTCCCAGCGAGGATCGTGCGCCTTTGGACTCATACGGAGAATCAGAAGATGCCACGCGTCCTACCCCGTCCTGGTGGCGGTTGCTGTGAAGACACGTTAAACCGAGGAGACCGCTGAGGTCCGAGTGTCTGCGGACCCTCGTCACATTTCCACAAGCAGACTCAGATGAAGGTGCGAGGCATCGCTCTCCAATGGTGTCCTGTAACAACGGCCGAACACGTCGGGAAGCTTCCGAGGAACAGAGTTGAGCTACGGGCTGGACATCGATAACGGGAGAGCTTCCTCTGCGGGCCGCAACTCCAAAACATGTCACGTGTTCCAGGCTCAGCGCGGCCCCCTGCATTTCACAGGAGTGAGGTCCATCTGTCGGTAAAGCTTGACTTGGCAGCCACTATTTGAGATGCCAACCAAAAAGGTAAAACATGTTTATCACAACCAAAAATGTCAAAAACGTTTAATGACGTATGCTGAAATCCTAATGAATGTCATCAAAAACGTTAATTGATGTTTACGACGTTTTTTTTTTTTTTCTCAATGGGAAGTGCAAAGTCTTGTGCAGCGCTGCCTTGTCATTGGGCTTGTGAAATCAAAACACCCACTATGGGGGTTCTCCTCGGTTTAGAACTGAGTTCTGTTCCTAGGGCAGCAACGCAAAAAAAAAAAAAAAAGTCAAGATGACATTATATCATAGCAGGAACTAAGGTATGGAGGACCAAAACTTCCAAAATTCGAAATAAATAAATTAATAAATAAATAAAAGTGAAAATAAAAATGAATATAAAAAAAATATAATTCCAAAATTATATCTAAAAAAATTAATATAAATGGAAATAAATCCTTTTTTCTTTTCACTTTTAGTCATTTCTTTATCTATTTATTTAGTCATAATTTATTTATTTATTTATTTTGAATTTTGCGGTCAAGAAAATGGATGGATGGATGGATGGCAGTTTTGGGCCGTACTGCCAAGTCGAAATGTTATTCAAATGAGGGGGCAGTCCTAAGCGTGTCTTGGGTTGGACTCCACCATTGCAAACTGCCTGTCATTGGTCGAATGAGCAGCTTGGTGAACTGGAGAGCTCCAGCAATGGACGACTAGCTTGTCCACTGTCTGCTCTCACTTGTTGTCCAACAAATCAAGTCACAAGTTAAGGTGACAGTGGACACGATCGTCATCCATTGCTGGAGCTCTCCAGTGCAAGCCGGCAAGACTTCCTTGTTCGCCGAGCTGCTCACTCAAACAAGTAACGTCTCAAAATTGTCAAACTGCAACAAACAGGATCCAGTAACATTAATTTTTTGAAAAATCCAGTTTTCACGGTAGGCCTACTGTGAGAAGGAATCAAGCATGTAACGGGTAAAAGGTGCTTCACACCCCTTACGTACCTTGAATATTTCCCACATGAGTCCTCATGGTGCATTTTTTAACATGTGAATGTACAAGTAAACTTCTACAAACCTGCTGCGTTGCCATAGTGATGGGCTCCAGCAGCGACTGATAGAGGACACTCTGCTGGCTGCTGTGGGAGTCCGAGTAAACGGTGGAGCCCTTTCCACTGTCAAACGTGCTGTCTGCTACACACACACACACACACACACACACGCACAAAATCATCCAATCACAAAAAGACCAAAGGCTATGCTAGTCTGACTAACACAGGCAACTAAATCCTGAACCCATTTGAACACATGCAGGCAGATCCACAAAAAACTTTGACACAATTGTTCTCCTTTTGGCTCTAAACAGTGGAAACAAAACCAGAAGGGTTTGTGCTAGCTGCAAACTTTCAGGCTATTTTCATCCAAATCAGGCAAGTGCAGCTGAGAAGCTACTGTGGGCTTTCCACTCGCTACGCTCCTGCCCTAAACAGGCCGCATGAGAGGGGCTTACATGTGACTGAGGTGAAACTGGCTGGCGGCGTCCGAGCTTGGCTGTGCTGCTCGGCGTCCGCTTGCGGCTCCAGCAAAGAGGGCGGTCCCACGGTCACGTGCGCATCCCGGGAAGCCACGCCCTGACAAGTTGCCATCCGGACGGCGTGGCCGCCATCCATCCCATGAGCGGCTGACGCCGTTCTCTCTCGTCTCCATTTGATCAGTGCCACGCGGTCCCGAATGGATTTTCCTACAGTCTTCACATCACTGTCGTGGAAGAATCCAGAATCCACCTGACAAAAAAATAAAGGTGTGACGCACCACGATTTTTGTTGGTAGGGATGTAATGTATATCCAAATCTCAAAGTGGGGAGGTTGGTGATATAAAAACGTTTTTTTTTTCTTTTCTTTACATTACACACTAATGTACTTTTTAACATGCCTGAAATGGGTAGGAAGAAGTACAAAAAACAAAACAAAAAAATCACTATATATATACACACACACACACACACACACAAAAAAAAAAAAACAGCTCAATATTGTGTTTTTGTACATAACAGCAGTGACAAAGAAATAGTCTTGACCATCATTTTATTCTAAATTACTCACCGATCAAACAGGCGGATTAATAAAACACTGGGGGAAATCCTGTATTCACGTACCATTTCTTGCGCCACCACCTCAGGTACTTCCTTCTCCAGGTCAAAGGTGAACTCAATGGCTCCGCTCTCCTTATATTTCCCCTTCAATTTCTTGTGGTCCTCCACCCATAGTTTGAGGGCGATGGAGGTCTTTTGCCCGTCGTCCTCCTCAGCAAGCTCCACCCTCACGCCCGTGTCCTCGGCAAAGAAGGCGTGGTTAAGGAGGTCTTTGATGGCGTATCTGTTAGAAGGTACACACAAGTTCATATTCAGCCACAAACGCATGAAGACTTTTCACCTGTTGACCCAAGCTGCCAGTGTAAAACAAACACGGCACTTAGCCTCGTTCTCTAGTGACCATGTCATCTATACACTGTTGCTCAAAGCCAAATTATTGAGACGTGACAATGGCTTACCGCTCTTCTCTCTTTTGGCAGATGCACTCCCCGATAATCTCTTTAATTTCCGGGTCCATGATCTTGTTGTAACTGGCTGGTTTGACTCCCTAGATAAGAACGACATCACATAGAACACATGACATTAATTTTTTTTTTTCCCAATAATTCAAAAACTAAAACTGCCATATTCATGAGACATCGCCTAAATGCCAGTTGTGATTCCACCTCTATTTAGTTTCTCTTCATTCTAAATTTTCAATGTGAAGATTAATTTACATTCAGGTAACAACAGTATAGAAATATATGGGTCTATTTTTGATCTTTTAAGATGTCATGTCTCAGTTTAAGTTGAAAGGGTTTAGAAATATCCAGGTGGGCTGCTGATCTGATCCAGTTTTTCTGCATCTTGTTTCATAGGCAAGTTCATGCTGAAGGTGAACTCGGATTTTCTTGCCTATATGTGACATGTATCTGATGTTTTCAAGCCAATACGAACTGCATAATTGTGATTTGTTCCAATCCGACCCAATGGTGGACGAAGGAGCAAAGAATGCATTGTGGGACCGGTCAATTTGAGCACAAAATCTTTGAAATCGCCACAAATGTCAGCATCAGGCCTGGATTGGCCATCCGGTATACAGGGTAGACAGACGCCCGGTGGACCAACATCTTTCTGGGCCAATGCGGTGAAGTTTGAATTATTTTGCTCCATTTTACCCCCAAAAGACCATTCCTCTATTTAGAGGTAGCCACCTATTAAAGTATTAACAGTATAGATGGGCAAACAGTAACATCAGTGAGGTGCTTAGGCACCGGGACGATTTTTTTTGGTGCCAGTACAGCCCTGGTCAGGACTGAGACCGAAATGTGGGACCATATTTGGACAAAAACGCCTTTGTTGCCTTTAACAACAGGCTAACACTGCTAACATCGGCTGCATTGTTAATTCAACACATCATTCAGTTCAAAGCCTGAAACGGAAACTTGGCTCCGTTTTGCATGAAAACACATTTTTTAAATTGCATCAAATGCACCATGTGTGCTTGACTTTATAAGTCACATCTGTTTTTGTGATGTAAAAAAAAAAAAAAAAGTTTCAACAAATGCTCCAAATTGGACTTACGCTTGTGACTTTGCGGAAAATCTGTGCAGCATTCTGACATTCCGAGTAAGGATATTCCGAGGTGGCCATTTCCAGCATGCACATGCCGAAGGCGTAGACGTCCACGGCTTCGTCGTAGTGCTCCTCGTACATCTCCGGGGCCATAAACTCCGGTGTGCCTGCAGTTGGAGCGACACGTATTTCAGGTGCTTCTGTGCTTGGATGGGCGTGGCGCCCGCTTACCGATGACACTCTTAGCGAAGGAGGCCGCCTTCAGCGTGGCCAGCCCTAAATCGCCGATCTTGACTGAGCCTGTGGGGCCAGTGATGAAAATGTTGTCGCATTTGAGGTCCCTGTGGATGATGGGAGGAGTTCTGGTGTGGAGAAAGTGAAGGCCTTTCAGGATCTGTCTGCACCAGCTTCTTAGCACTTTGGGCTTCATCACCTTAAAGCGCTTCAGATAGCTGCACGAGAGAAGGCCAACGCGTCTTGATATTGGAGGTCACCGTCAGCGACAGCATTTTTCTTCACTACTCACGTTTTTAACGTCCCGGATGTCATCAGCTCCGTTACCAAAACGATGCACTTCTTTCCTTTCAGCGGGGACTCCCAGAAATCATAAAACCGGACGATGTTTGGATGTTGAAGACCTTTTAACATCTCCGCCTCTTCCTTGAAGCGCTGACGTTCCACTTTTGACAGCTTACGATCCTGAGCAAAAAGGACACAATCCGTAATTATTAAATAGCCACAGAGCTCAACTTTTGGGTCAAAGTGATGATGCGTCTCAATTTGCAATTTCTCAAATATGCAATAAAAGCTGCTAGTAACGATGTCGCACGTGAGCAACTGCAGATCACTACATCTTATGCTGCATTCGAGGAGGGTCGGAAGACAGATATATCAGAGTTTCACAGTTCTGAGCTGATGCGTCAAAAACCGTGATGCTCCAAACAGTACAGTAGAATGGACGTGAACGTCTGTCATCAGTGGTTTGTGTTGTGGAGGATTTTTGAGGGATTTCGAGTGCTCCTTCCATGTTTTGGGAAGAAAAAAAAAAACAATCCACAAAGATGGCGGCCACTTGGCAAGTTGCTCATCTGCATAAATTGCTCACAAAATATGATTTGACCGTTATGTAAGTCATGGAAAAAAGAATGAGCTCACTAGTATGAACAGTTTATGCAAAAATCAAAGTCATGCATTTCTTCTTTGTGTCTTCTTTTCACACTGTGCTCCATCCACTGCCACTAAATGAGAGTTCAAAGAGTACGCTGCAGGCAGGGTGTGTGCGTGTGTGTTGGGGGATGGTCTGGTCACACCCTCCCCACACTGCAGCGAAAGGCTCGGTGGTCTCATCGATCTGTTCCATCTTTCTCCATTTCCTTCAATATCTTGCCATCGCACCTTCAGCCGCCTCCCATCCCCCCGTCGCCTCTCTCGCTCTCTCTCTTTGCCCGCCTCAACGCGGCCCCTCCCTTCAAGATTGCCAGCAGCCCGCCGCACACATAGCACATGAGGAACACGCAATTTGCCGGCTGCACCCTGTGCCTTTCCTTGCAAGGCGTGCTTTTGCTTTACTGCAGTTTTTTCCCCCCCTCCATGGTGGCAGTGGCTTACATAACCACAACCCCACCCTCACAGAGATGGACGACAAACTCCAACGCTCGGAGTCATTCAATTATTTACCCCCCCGCAATCAACTCCCATCACATCAAACAGCACAAGGTCGCCTACAAATAATAACACATTTCAAAACGTAACGACGGACAACGGCGATTATCTTCGAGCACGGTGTGACAATGTGGCTGTGGGTGCGCGGCCTGTCAGGTTGTGTGTGTGTGGAACTTGGGGGTGGGGACTTTCACTGCACCCTTCTGAAGAGTCATGAAAAATTCACCTCTGCAGAAAACAAGTGAAGTGCACTGAGCAACGGAGGACTGGCTGGGTCCACCCAAGCTGGGATGCACGGGTTCACCCCAAGACAAGACACGCAGACCATAAAGGGGGTCTAATGCATGCAAAAGTAAAAACATGAAGAAAATGAAGATGCTTTGGCCTCACTCCAGTCCTCCATTCATCACCTCTGCTGTCATCACATACACACACAACTGTAACGATCCCCCCTCACAGCAGACGACGAAGCTTTTACATAATTCAGAAGCCACGTGCAGGCTCAGCATGGTGAGACGCCGAGATTCCCCCAAGACATGTCAAGCGCACACGCCGGACAAAAGACAGCACAGGTGCAGAAGTGGCATACAGTCATTTATTGTACCCTGAAAACAAACAAACAAAAAAAAAAAAAATCTAAATTCAGATGCTGAAAATCCAGTATATGCACATTTTTACATGTGCAGGCCGAGTAAAAAGACAAAATGCTTAGATTTGATTAACCAATACGGAGTTGCCACAATTGATAATGGAATTACATCTTGCAACTGTGATAATAATATTTGGATCAAATCAAATAAAACCTATCGTGAACACGGTTTAGGTTTCAAAATTCAAATGTTTTTAGAATCAACACTAGTAGAGTAAACCCAACATTACAAAACAAACAAGACCAAATGAACCATTACAAGTGTGAAAGTATCAATTACGGATTGTGTGTCAAATTTCTTAACAGCGACTGGTATCACAATGCTGGTATTAGATTAGCAGTAGACGCACGTGGCTTTCTTGTTGAAAAATATGCAGACCAACGCTGATTCATATATTTAAACTAAAACACTTTTCTGTGAAAAAGAAAATGTTAATGCTTAAAAATACTTAAGTACTTCATGATGTACTTCCAACCTCAGTTACGCTAATTCAGGTTACGCAATGGCCACAGCTAATGAAGTTGCGCCTTTGGCAAATAATACGCAAAAGGGTACAAGATATTGGCAAAAGCGTATCTATATTCTTATCTACACTTCTCAGCCTCTTGCTAATTCAAAAGGTCGATCCGACATCAATAGCTTCAAATATAAACTCAAATTCACATGAGAGTGCAAGAATGCATTTATTGATATAATTGTATGTCAACGAGGGCTATTTCTCCAGCATGGACACATAACCCAATATGAAGCTTCACACTTTCAAAGAAAAACGTTTAAAATCCAAACTGTGCCAACACACGACTTGGTGCACTTGGTGTATTTGCAAGTCCACTAGTAGTAACCGATAAAATGAGGGGAATTGCAATTAGTTATTCGCTCAAAATTCAACTGCCAAATTTTGCTAATATTCTGTCATTTTGTTCATGTCTCAATACGGAGGGGTCTCTAAATGCCTGGAGTAAATCAGAGTCTAACAATTATGCTGTAATGTACAATTGGCATTTTCATGACTACCAATCAGTAGCAAGGTTTCACGTGGACAAAAAAAAAAAAGCAGGTAAGCAGCAGAAGCGAAGACATGACAGCTGGTGATCATGTTGGTTATGTACACGCGCACACACAAGGTAATATAATTAGCACTAGCAAAGAATAGCTGTGGTGCTACGATACGCAGGGTGGCAACTGAAGCCATCTGCTCTGATGATCCACTATTATGAAGGCGTTTCCGCATGCAAACCGAGTCCAGCTCGGGCTGATGTGGACCAGGCACCGTTTCATACGCCTCCTTCACACAGCTACACTACTTGATATTACTTTGAGCTGTACAAAACAGCTTTAAGGTGGACAGAGGTTAATAAGGTGTCACAAAGAGTGAGCCATTCCTTCACAACATCCAGATTAGGCAGCAAAGAAATAAGATTATGGAAGGAATTCCTCCAACTTGGGGAGGGGGAAAGCGGGGTTGTTCCTGTGACACCTATTTGCTTATGCAACATTCAACTAAATGACAAGTGTTTTTTTTTCCCCCCAACAAAATGTTAAATCTGCTTTTCTTGTCAACGGCCGCTGCCAGCAGATCCGACTGGTCATGTAGTGTCGGGTCCCTCCCTGCAAACACTGGCAATTGTTTCTCCCAGAAAAATCTCCTGCAAGCAATGCAAGAGGGCTCACTGCCCTGCTATGACTGCCAGCATTACAATTGCAAGCCCACAACCGGATTTCATCGACAGCCTCGCACCCTTCCTGACAAATGCCACAGAAAGGTCACAAATCAACTCGCACACAGCAAACAAGACCAAGAAAAGATTTCATACGTTTGTCAGAAAAGATCCAGGACGGGTGTCACAAGACCATGTTTGAAGTCCGAACCATAAACGTCACATTTTCCCTAATAAGCGGCTTGCCTTCATTAACACCCATACGTGGAAGAAATAAATCTCGGCCAGGAAGTGCAAGTTGTTTTAAGGGTGTTGCAAACAATCTCTTTATCAATGTGTTGCTTTACTGTCTGGCCCACATTTAAGAGGAAAACTCAGTTTGGGTACTGCAACTTTTGCGACACACCTTTTATCCTTCTAATAGAGCAAATTTGCAATCTTCAGCATGCAGACAGCAGTGGGATTGTAGCGACAGCTTGGCATGACATCACCTTCCAAATAATGTCATCCAGTGTCCACCAGAACAAACATTTGGGATATGTGTTCCTGTTTTCTGACGGCGATTCAGTAATATTTCGGAAAGGCCATATAAATAGCTTGGACCTCAAAATTGACCCAGAATGTTGAAAGATTAGCAGGGCTCCACATAAGTTTCTGGGAGAGGGAAGCCAAGAGATAATCCAACTCAAATCCCCAAAGGATTGAAATAATTGCTCGTTGATTCCTTTGCAGTCTAAGCGGGTGATTTGCCTGTCTGAGTAAGGAAAAACAAACGTTTCCTTCCACTGAGCAAGTCTAATAATGGTTGCTGATTCATGTTCCCAGTAAATCCCTCACAATTTTAAGTTTGATTATGTGGTCAAAAGCAGCTACTAAAAAGTAGAAGAATAACACTTATTTCTCTTATGAATTATGGGGATCATCTGTATTTTTAAGGGCAATGTACAAAGATGAATTTGAAATTGTATTCAAATGTATTGGGATCATAGTTTAGTTTAGTTTAAATAAAGGCAATTAGTGCCATCACTATTGAATGCTTTTTAAATAAATTATCCTTTTGATTATTCCATCGAATAACTGCCCCCCAAATAAAAGCCACTTTTTTGTTAATCCAGTTTTAAGTGGATATAAGCACTTAGAATTTATCTTCGATACATATACATTAAACAACAAAATTAGCCTACGCTAAACTGTTAACAATCTCGACTAGCATTAGCATGCTAGCGATTACCACTTCAGGTAAACAAACACTACACCATACACCATATATCTACATTACACCTGTAATAGTGTCTTAAAAGTCACTCATAGACGATGCCTCATCATTATTCCATAAGTAAACAAGGGTAGAGCTAGCTTTTAGCGACATGAGGTCAATAACTTCCTGTTCCTTTCAACTTCTGGGCTTTTTTAGGGCATGTCTACCCTTGACTGGTAAAGTGATGAACACCTAAAACTGAGTGGCACGTTATATTTTGGAATAATTACAGCCCACATGCTTTTTAGGACGTTCAGAACTTACCTTCCTCTGTTTTAAGGTCGCTTAATGTACTCTATTGTCTAAATCCACAAAGTCTGTGCCAAACTCGAGAGCCGGAGTCCTGCAGGTTTGGGATGTTTCCCTGGTCCAACGCACCTGTTCCAATGAACAGAATCGTTATCAGGCTTACGCAGAGCTTGCTGATGAGCTTTAGGTGTGATGGAGAAGAGAAACATCCAAAACCTGCAGGACTCCGGCTCTCGAGGACCGAGTTTGGACACCACTGCACTCAGTACTAAAGTCTGAGTGGTTTTTTTTTGTGTGTGTTTTTTTTAGCAGACAAATAACATCCACCATTCGGTCACTCGATGGTGCACTAACCGTCTGCAAAAAAAAAGAAAAAAAAAGTCTGTATAAAAAATGAACAAGGTTCCAGCGGAGCATTGAGACATTCAAAGCAATTTTTTGGGGGGTGGGTTACTGTATCCAAATCATAACTGTAGACTCCTGATGGCCAAGCAACATACAAGACTGAGCTAGTTGATGAAGTTTACCTGCAGCTCACACCAGGCAACCTCCACCCAGGTCTCGGTGTCCAGACCCTTGTAGACGGTCTTGAAGGAGCCCCTCCCGAGCTCGATGTCAAATTTGAGGAAGCGTCCTCCCGGAGAGGTGGAGACGGCCTTCATCTCCGCCTCCTCCTCCGTCTCCTCGCTGGCGGCCTTGACGGCGCTTTTGCCGCCATCGCCGCATATGGCGTTCGGCACTTCTCCTCCGCTTTTGGCCTTTTCCTTATCAGCTGTTCCACTTTCTTCCCCAACGTCTTTTTGCCCACCTCGACGCTCAGCGCCGGAGTCCTCACGTATGTCGCCGCCCGGAACTCCCATCCTTCCCGCGACCGTTGGCGGGTTCGCATTCAGCGACCGGCCGTCACATTCGGACGCCTCCGAGGCCTGCTCGTCCGCATCCGAGAACCACAAGTTTCTCCTGATGAATCGCTGACGCACCATCTTCTGATAAGCCGAAGATGGGTCGCTGCCGCCTCTGGGTGCCGAGCCTGCCAGGCATCCATCCGCCGTGGCTTCGGGTGTGCGTATTTGCAGTTCACACTGCACTCCGGGCAGCGATTGATCCGCGTTTGGGCGAGCTTCCCGCTCCATGCCGAGTCGCGAGTTCTGTCGCTTCGGCTCGCAGCTCACACGTGCCGTGGGCAGGTTCGCCAAAATGCAGCCCGCACATCAACACCGGCTTCCACTCGCTGACTAAGTCAGTAGTCTACATCAGTCGACGCCTCCAATAATGCTGGTGAGGACGCCGCGCACCAGCTTGGATCAAATGACCGGATCTGGAAAAGAAATGTTACCAAAATGTTTGCGTTAGCACATGGTAGGAAAAAAAAATAAAAAATTCAATACTTAAAAGGAAACATGTTACTAGGATTTGGGCTGTGCAATTAATCAAAATTCAATTATAATTTCAAGTATTATAACCCACAATTACAAAAATCAGCATAATTGTAAAAAAAAAATAAATAAAATAAAAAAAATAAAAAAACTTATTAAAACTAATTATGGAGTTGTTTAAATTTATACATTTGCCAAATTTTTTAATTTTACAATAACTAATTTAATACATTGTTTCATCCAAAAGGAACTTACTGTTTCAAAGAATTTTATTTGTCTTCATATTTGTTTTTTTATGTTTAAACATTTTGCTTTGTACCAAAAAATAAATTATTGTCCTACTGCACAGCGCTCAAGCTAGACTCCAACTTCAAGTTTTTACCAACATAAATAAATAAATATATATTATCATAAATAAATATTATTATAAATTCTGTTTGGTCCAAAAGGAACTTAGATAGTTATAGTGTTTCTATTTTTTTATTGGTCTTAATATTTTTAAATGCTTAAATATTTTCTTGTTTTGTACCAAAAAATAAAAATTTGAATAATCGTGATTTCAATTATTGCAAAAATAATCTTTTTTTTTTTTTTTCCCCATAATCAAGCAGCCCAAGCTAGGATGGTCCATTTGACACTCAAAAACACTTCTTTTTTTTCCCCAGGATAATGAAACAAGCTTGCGCTTTAAATTTTAGCAATTTGTTTTGTATTTAAATCAGTCAATAGTGATCCGTTGTGGAACCGCCTCCATTTTATTTGCAATATGGACAAAAATCTTTTGATTGATTGATGGTGATTTCACTCTGGGATGTTAAACTTGTGGACGATCCAGAAGCCGCCAATAAACATCTGGCCAACTTTTACTTGCCATCCATCCAAAGCGAAATGTAAATGAAACAGCGACCGATCCGTAAACAAAATTCAAGTGCACATCCTTTCTCGTGTCCACTTCAACCTGTATAAATATCAAAACCATCAGACAATATTTTCCATTTTGTGAAGGTCTTTTCTTCACATTTCATGTCAATAAACTCCTTAACTTTGTGGCGATTGCTTCTCTATGTATACAGGTTGAAGTAGACATGAGTCTTCTGAGGCTGTGCATCTTAATTTTGGTGACAACTGGTCACAGTTTTCGGACACTAGGCAACAACGACATGAGCGCAAAGCAGGCCAGGAAACAATAGTCCAGGGGCCGTTATCCCTTCAATGACAAGAAGAAACTCAAGCAGGCCCCACCCATAAATAATGGCATTCACAGCTTCTGCTGAACCTTGTCAACAACAACAACAACAAAAAACATAACTTGAATCACGACTGAGTTTTTCAGGGTTGTGAATTTAGTGCTGACATCATTTTGACCTACAGACCAACCTATTACATCATAAGTGCCAATGTTCAGCCCAGTCAACGGACACTTTAAGTCAGGGGTGGCAAACTGCGGTCCTCGAGGGCCGTTGTCCTGCAGGTTTTGTAGATTCCCCTACTCGAAGTGCAGCTGATTCCAATTAACAGGCCCGTTATCAGGTTTCTGCAGAGCTTGCTGATGAGCTGATCATGAATCAGCTGTGTTGAAGAAGGGAAATATCCAAAACCAGCAGGACTGCGGCCCTCGAGGACCGGATCTCGCCACCCCTGCTTTAAGTAAAACGACTGCTGATTAAAAACCCAAGGAAACGGGTAGAATCTGATCAAACTTTTGGATTCTTTTCTTTCAAATCATATTGAAGCAACGGTAAAGCCGCGCAATTCCCAGCGTTGCAGTCAAGCAAGCTCGATGTGCTTTGATGTCTTCAGCCATTAAGACGCAAAAGTAACATTTCAGATCAAAGTTTATTTCAAGCTGTGTGACTAGGCGTCAGACGTGGTCAACAGCAGCTCCTGGACAAATGTGCATTCTGCTACCCCTCGTGGGAATCAAGCATACTAATATAATCAATTCAACACCTGTTGCTAATCATGCAAAACATTCATCACTTCCTGCAACTATTTCAGCTTTGTGTTCAACCCAAATGGCCGACATTTCACATTAACTGAAGCCACAGTGTCATTATTTCGTGATTTTCTTTCTTAACTGCATGAGTGCGCCTTGGGAAATTATCTGATTTCACATATTGGACTTGCTGAAAAGGGGGTTCATTCACGACAAATACTCGCTCTGTGCCAACAATGTCTAATGTTAGGCACGACAAAGAAAGACAGTTGCATCAGATGGCAGAAGATACGCAATTGACCACGTATGTGCCCTCTTATGGGTCCAAACATGTGGCTTGGCCTTTGGCAAGCTGCTCATTTGCTAGCAGAAGCAACAAGATTGTATGCTTTTTTTTGTTGGCAGGGCGGAGACACAAGACAATTCGCCAAGCTGAACGCCTTTCAACACCTTGCCGACAGGGGTAAAAAAAAAAAAAAAAAATTCCAACGGCCTTCACGTCACGTCATGTTGAGTTTCGAAACCAATTTGAGCTAGCAGCAATTTGACTTACCGTGGTCCCAAATGGCACACAAGAGCACTCCAGTGACCTGTTTTTAGCTGCTGATGCAAACGGTTGGCGGCATCATCATCACCATCACCATCACCAGTGGAGCTCGCCAAAGGTAAATGAGGCGTCGACAAAAGGTGCACTTTGGAAGGCCATGCTCGGCGTTCGTCGCGTGTTGTTTTCTATTCGACGCGGACACGTGAAAAGCGTTTCAAGGCCGCAGCGAAGGAAGAAAACGTGGAAATGCTCCTCTTGCCTTGATGCTCTCGTTGCCCCTTGACGCGATTGGCCGCATCACTCGTCGTCGTCGTCCCCCCCGCGGCTGTTTGCTCAACATGGACGAACGCTTGAATGGCGTCCAGCTCCCGTCGACAGACACATGAGCCGGACAAATGCTGCCCTCTTCACGTCTTCACGTCTCCGTTTCCGTTGAGTTTGGGCGGCGTGTGATGATGACGCCGACCACACAAGTGCAGCTAGCGCCCACGCACTCAGAAAGCTCCGCGGCCACGCCCCTGCCGACAGAGCGAGCGAGCCGACCAATCAGGCGGCACGCCGGTAAAGCGCACGAGGCTGCGCAACAAAAGTGAGCGGGACCTAAGTGTTTTCGTTTTGGAAAAAAACGTCCTTCTCAGACAAGCCACTATGGGAGATGACACTTTAAAAGGGGTTAATCCAAATGCTTTGAAACTTTGAAGCTAATTTAAACGAGCATGCATCTTATGCCTGTTTACACGGAGACTGAGCCATGAGGTGACTTTACAGAAATATTTCAATATATTCAAACTCAAGTCTGATAACGCGACGATTTGTGAGACACCTCACAAATCAAACACGCTCCACTTTGATACACGTCAGCTGGCAAGACTAACACGGTTACATGACACAATTGAAGTCGCCATTTGACTTGTACCAACGAGTGCGTGTGGATTTTACAAGAGGTGGTTGTGCTGGTATGAAACGGGCCATTGAATTTTAGATGGATGTGACGGCGTTCGAAGGGAGGAGCAAGAATGACGCTTCAGCGGACTTAACGGTTGCAGCTCAGCTAACGCTCAACAAAAATGAGCAATCGCTCTCGTGATGTTACGCCTCCGCCAAAAGAATTGCTTTGTCTTTCATAGGCATGCAGCCTGTGTTCAGTCGATCTCTCATTTGAAAGACAACCAAAAAAAAATGTTTCTGATGACATTTTCCAATTTGCACCTTCAGTGTAGTACCGCATTGTGCCACAACATGCCAGGCTGCACTGAGCTCTCCTGGAAGATGTTCAACCTAATTAACTCATTCACTCCCAGCCATTTTCGCTGAAGCAACCCCCTTCGCGCCCAGATCTTTTGCTGGATTTTGACGGATTTTGACTTGATTGATTTGATTTGATAACCAAAAGAACGATTAGTGTCTCTTCTTTCATCAGGGGGAAAAAGTATATTTCTATCTGTTTCCGTTTTGCAGCAATTATCATTAGAATATAGCTAAGTTTCATTATTATTCACAAATCTGTTTAAAACTGTGGGGAAAACCCTGGTTGAGCTCTTATACTCTGCTGCCACCTGCTGGCCGTTTTTGTAATAACTGCCATTGCTTCAACCCTTCTCTTCAGTTCAGAGGTTGCATCAAAGCCTTCTGTATGCTCTAGCATTAAAATAAAAAAATGGTATAAATACGTCTTTGGGACACTGGTAATATTTTAAAAAACAATATATTTATACGTTTTTGGGAGCAAATGAGTGAAGCGCAAACTAAAGATGTAGAACAGGGCCCTAACCGACTAATATGGCGTAGATACCGCGGACTTCCAACACACTTCGGAGAACTGAGACACCCAACACACTCGCACCCACCAACGGGAATGCGCAATTGAGGGGCACAAGGGAGGAAGTACGAGTATTGGGACAGGGCCTTTTACGTCGCAACAGTAACCGGAAGGCGTGTAGGCGTGTGACTTACGGAGGTCGGAAATCCCGCCTCCTCCGTAGCGTATACCCCTTAAAAGTCGTTGTTCCCAGCTCAAATGCAACTATTTTTGTATGTGTTGTTGCTCCATGTTAACCTTGCTCTCGCAAGATGAATTCTTGCGGTATTTGTGAGTTCACAAACCCCGGAGAATACATCTTGAACTGCTCCATTGATTTCCGAGTGGTTCGGACCAATCACATAGCGACATATGTTTGCGGGCAAGATATCCAACTGTGACGAAACCAGGAAGCCAGCGCCGACACCAGATTTAACAAACAAACCTAACCTGTACGAATGGACGATGCAATTAATTCTGTTCTCGCAGAATTACTCACCGTTTCCTTGTTGAATGTTGAGCAGTAATTCCAAAAGCTCAGCATTGCTTCACCCCAGAAGAATAAACAGCAGATCTTCTAATTCAGCAATATAACTATCATATACCATGTTGGCACATGGTGAGCACATGACTCCAAAGCCGATTTGGACTGTTGTCACACAAGCTACTTGAAGTATTTTAAGCTCCATCTTCCCTTTGCTGCTTTAATGGCGCCCTTTCCAAAGGTCACTGCGTTTTGATGCAAGGTTTGTGGCGCTAATTTGCTAATTGCCTTCCAATGCTAACCGCGGACGCTAAGCGGATCCTCCTCACTGACACAAACGCAGGATGGACATATTTCTAGCCTCATGTCATGCAACGCCAGGATAAAAGCATCGTTTGTGACTTCTCTGCTCAGTGCTCACTTTTCATGCACTTGGTTTTTCAACAAGCTGACGTTAGCAATAGCTGCTGCTATGTTGTTAGCATGACCTACTCAGCAGATTGTAACTACTGTATAAGATTAAATGTAGTGCTGTCAAAGTTAAAACTCTGTTAAAGCTTTAAATCTGTAAGTTAACTCAAGACTTAAAAGCTTTAACTTTGACAGCACTAATTTATTCTTTTGGAATTAAAAATTTAAAAAACAAAATAGGTCGATCATGGAATACAATTACAAATGGCATTTGAATTGGTTCACAACACTATTTAAAATGCGATTGTGGAAAAATGTGGTGGGGTTGTGATGCCTCTCATAGTACTACTACTACTACTACAACCATTACTTATAATGGTAATAATTGGTTTCATTTACAGTTTTAATGAATAAGCAAAGACACAAACTATTGGCATAAAAAATAGTAACACAATTTCTCTCCATAAAGTCTTGGGAAATAAAGGAAATTCTGTTTAAGGAGCAAAAATAAATAGTTTTCCATGAAAGAATGCCACTGTTTTCAACTTCCTTAAAAAAAAATAATATATATATATATATATATATATATATATATATATATATATATATATATATATATATATATATATATGTGTGTGGGGGGGGGGGGGGGGGGGGGGGGTGTGTGTGTGTGTGTGTGGGCGGCACGGTAGTCGAGTGGTTAGCACGTCCGCTTCCCTGTTCTGAGGTCTCCGGTTCGAGTCCAGGCACGGACCTTCCTGGGTGGAGTTTGCATGTTCTCCCCGTGCCCGCGTGGGTCTTCTCCGGGTACTCCGGTCTCCTCCCACATTCCAAAGACATGCATGGCAGGTTAATTGGGCGCTCCGAATTGTTCCTAGGTGTGCGTGTGAGTGTGGATGGTTGTTCGTCTCTGTGTGCCCTGCGATTGGTTGGCAACCAGTCCAGGGTGTCCCCCGCCTACTGCCTAGAGCCAGCTGAGATAGGCGCCAGCAGCCCCCGCGACCCTTGTGAGGAATAAGCGGTCAGGAAAATGGATGGATGGATGGATATATATATATATAATATTTTTTATATATATATTTTTAAGGAAGTTGAAAACAGTGGCATTCTTTCATGGCACTGACAGGAGCAAAGGTTTCACCCCCAGCCATTGTCACCCTTCGCCCTACACGAATTCCCCCCTCGCTGATGTCAAGTCCATTGACTCCTGACAAACGACGCATTCCAGCTTGGCTCCACTTGTAACCATGACAACCAGGCGTGACACCATGTCAGAGTTCACCCGGTTGTAGCGCCGACGTCAGCATGCGTGGGAATCGACAGCTGAATCGATCTGGCTCAGTGTGCCAAGTCTGATGCAAAGAAGAAAAATGAAACGCAGTGTGATCGATTGGTATATTTCTGGCGTGGAGTCAAAGCCGAGTCCTCGCATCTCCAAAAGCATCAATTCGTTTTCAGCTTAAAAATAAAATAAAATCCATCATCGATCGAAAAGAGTTATTTTCAACACTTTACATTTGACCAAAAGATCTTAATCATGTTGACACAAACGTGTCCTAAATGTGTTATCCACCATCTTAAACTGCTTGAAGCAATTCAACTGTTTTGTGTAATATTTTTGTTCACGTCCATTTCAGTTCAACCACAAATTCAAATACAAGTGCACCTCTACACTTCAAAGGATCAGAAGATAGATCAAAGGTCAGTCAGCATGTGAGAGTCATTAAATCGCTCATCGTTCAATGCTACGACTACTCCCGCCCGTCCCCATCAAAACACAAACGCACACTCATCTTGGATGAATTTGTCTGAATATGTCAGAAGTGATTTAGAACTTTTTTTTCTCGCAGTAACTTTCATGTCTCTGGCTTAAGTGAATCGTATTAACTGAAAGGAGGTAAAAAAAAATAAAATAAAAAAAAATAAAAAAACAATCTGACAATTCAGTCGCTCTTCTTTGGGTGCATTTGGCAAGTGTGGACTTTCATGATGTCAGCATGTTTTTAGTGGCACGCTGCAATCCGTGACCTGACCTACAAACACACTGACCTCTCCAGGCTCCCATAGAAGTTTCCACCGGAAAACAAGTCACACACACACAAAAACAACAACCACTGGTGCTTATATCCCCCCCAAACATTATCCTACTGTGTCTGTCGTGCTGCGGGCAAGCGCAGCGAGAAAGAAAACAAGTGTTTCCACACAAACGAGACAAAGAGGTCTGATCCATAAACAATGCAACGTTTGTTCCTAGCGGACCAACAGGAAAGTAGGGAGAACAACAGTTGGACACGTGACCTCATCGGGTCCTCCTGTGCCTGAGAGTGACCCCCGCCCCCACCCCTCACACATGACCTGGGGCCTCACTTATCAACGAGTGTGCAGGATGCGCAAAAGCTGAAAATGATGTACTGTACTACAAAAAAGAAAATATGACCCCTTATAGTGCATAAACACCAAAATTATTAATTATACTTATTAACAAAAATTGCAAAATTAGGAGAAGGCCAGGCAGAGGGTGCACTGTCCCTCCTGACCCACCCTAGAACTACTACTGATGGAGCTGTCAGTGGGCCACTTGCACATGCAGAGGTTACGTTTGTAGAGGAGACACCGACCTCTGTCGGTTGCTTGGAAGATTGCAGGAGAGTGCGCTTTTTTTTTCTTTCTTCTTCTAAAACACTTTCGGAGCCATAAATGAATGCAGCGGACATGACATATTTGAAGACTCTGGGTGGAGAGTAGAACCGTCACGTGCCTTCGGTGCCAATTGGCAAGGGTTTGCTTCCCCAACTGGGAGACCATGTTAGTTTGTTTGAGTGAGTGGGAAAAAAAAACATATTTGCTTGTCTAAACCAATAAAAACGCATAATTTGGATGATGTCAACACTTTTGTTTCAAGATTAGCTAACCACTCACAAGTGCAAATTGATTTGCATGATGTTCATGTTAAAAATGTGACATATAAGTTTGGTAGGTTTACAACACGTTACAGCCATACGATCCTGGCGTCCACTATGACAAATAACACATGAGATAACCCCCCAAAATGTTCCATGTTCTTAACATTCACTGCCTTTGACAAGTATACTTGTCAATTGTATTTTTTAGAGCGGTGCTAAATGGGGGCGAATCTGAGCATGCTCCACTGTAAATATCAAACTTGGAAACAACTTTACTGATGCCCAACCACCGGTAGATGACATCATTGCCCCATTTTATAGGAAATAAACACAGTTTCAGAGTCCATGGGAGAAATGGCTGTATTTTGGAAAACCTACATTTTTCTGCTGTCAATTATAAAAGAACGTGACGGGACAAAAAGTAGGGAGTCTATTCTGTTATTTGGTAGATTCGGTTTATATATAATTATTGAATGTAATATCACGTGAGTATTGGAAATGTAAAAATTTTCTATAATGACTGGCAGTGAATGAGTTAAGTGAGAAAGGAGTCAAAATCAGTTCAGAATAAATAAATAAATAAATAAATAAATAAATGAATGCATGAATGAATGAATGAATGAATGAATGAATGAATGAATGAATGAATGAATGATGCCCAGCAGAAAAACATGCGGATTTGAAGGAGTTAAAGGAATTAATGCTGGGGCAATTGTCATAATGTGATGATTGTTTAACAAAACATTTTAACGGTTTCCTTATGTCAGACAGGTCCTGTGATGGAAAGTAGAACTCTGACAAAGACACGTGATGGCTGCGCTCCAACAACGCTAACATGCAAATTTTCTCCTCCATGTTTATCCAGTGTGTGTGTGGGTGTTGTGCACGCGTGTGCACGTGCGTGTGAGTTCAGTGATAATGGACTTTATCAGACTCTGGTGGAGTTTCCTCCTGGACAGGAAGTGGCCTTCCTTTGCTTCCTGCCGTTCCCTCCCGCGTGCATGCGTACGTGCGCGTGGGTGTGCGTATGCATGCAAATGTGTGTGCGCGCGTGTGTCCCAACAATATGGTGACAAAACAATCAGTGTAGAAAGGCGAAGGAGAAGAAATGGGAGACGTGTTGGTGGCAAGAAAACGAGTTCAAATTTGAGCAAGTGCAAATTTGCCCAACTAGATTGGAAAAAGCGGAGTTACAATGGATTATGAACCCAAGAAATCTAAAAAGGTAATTTCCTGGTTGTTTGTCATTGCTTCCATTCGCTTACGGAGGATATTTAAAACATTTCATTTGATATGGTAAACATGTTGCCTCACATGCAAAAATATTTTGGAAAGAATCTCACAGGACAAAACTGGCAAATAGACTCAGAATGATATCTTAGAATTTAAAGTGAAGGTTGCATTATATTCACTTCCTACCATACACTGAAATATGATGAAAAGTCATCTCATGAAATGTTTTCACGAATTCCATTATGCATGGTTCAATAAAATTGTCTAAAAAATACAAGTGATGGAAAGGAAATGTTGCTGTAAATTCGCCCGTCCTTCTTCCTGTCTGATTCAAAGTGGCAACCTCAAATCCTGAGTCGAAATGGCCAGCAAGCTTGGAAGTTGTCAGATAAATGTGACGGTTTGCCACATCCATTTTGTACTCCTTCAGTGTCCCAGTTCTTTGAAATCCTCCATTAAGTGTTTGTTTTTTGGTGCGCATGTGGTGTGCCTGCCAAAGGGTTTGGTGTCTCCAATTAAGCGTCTGGTGTGGTCCAAAGCCAGTCGCAGGCCGGCGGAGCGAGGCAGCGTCTACCGGCGTCCCCTGCACACTGTCCCCCTCTACCCACCTGACTTCCTCATCCACCCCGAAAGACTCATCTTTGACTATGTGGAGAAGGAGGTCAAGGTGGGGCTGGCAGCTTTACCCAACCTGAATTCTGCATTCCAAGGCACACATTTGGGCACGAGCACAAAAAACTGAATTGCCTCACATTGCCTCACAAGCTTGTGATCATATGACCTTTCCCGTCAGTTCCTGGGCCACCTGACCTGGGTGTCAGTTTCTCTCAACCCGTCCAGTCGAGATGAGCTGTTGCAGCTGCTGGACATCGCCAGGGTTAGTAGTCCAAATCATATTTTGCTAAGTCATCTGAATCCACAAATGGAAAGAAAAAATAGTTTCCATTTAAACAAAAGTGAAATAAAAATTGATAGTCCGTTTGTACCACCATTTTTATTATTATTATTATTATTATTATTATTATTATTATTATTATTATTATTGTTGTTTTACATCTAGCAGCCTTGAATTTAATGAGAATTTGCATCTATGAACGACCATTGTTGGGGGTCATAGGGTAGTCGGGACGTCCTCGAGCTTCCCGAGACCCGAGAGAGAGAATGGATGGCCTGTTAATCATTGTTGTGCTTGATTACCAACAAGCAATCATGTTTAGTTGGTTTAGCTTTAGCTTAAAATGTACCAAAGTACAAATATCTGAACAGAAAACAACTTTGGGAGAAGTAACAGTCACCTTGTAAAACAGCTAACCTTTGCTGGAGCAGAATTTAATTTCTTATATATATTCAGTGGGCGGCACGGTAGTCGAGTGGTTAGCACGTCCGCTTCCCAGTTCTGAGGTCTCCGGTTCGAGTCCAGGCTCGGACCTTCCTGGGTGGAGTTTGCATGTTCTCCCCGTGCCCGCGTGGGTCTTCTCCGGGTACTCCGGTCTCCTCCCACATTCCAAAGACATGCATGGCAGGTTAATTGGGTGCTCCGAATTGTCCCTAGGTGTGCGTGTGAGTGTGGATGGTTGTTCGTCTCTGTGTGCCCTGCGATTGGCTGGCAACCAGTCCAGGGTGTCCCCCGCCTACTGCCCAGAGCCAGCTGAGATAGGCGCCAGCAGCCCCTGCGACCCTTGTGAGGAATAAGCGGTCAAGAAAATGGATGGATATATATATTCAGTGTACTGAGCAACTGAAGAATTTGAATCGCTACTGCCATCTGTTGGCGAAAAATGAAACATCTTCACATAAGCAATGCATACTTGACCACGTCCGCAGACAGAGGGCGGGAAATTTGAAACCTGAATCCAGTCTGAAAACTAGACCAGAGTACCCACTGTGAACAGCTAATGTGCTAATCTACTAATTAGAAGACATTTCTGTCATAAATCAAATAAAAAGGCTATTGTAAAGATATTTTTGACCAAATTGTTACAGAGAGCAGCTTTAAAGGAAGTGGCTCATTGAGATATTTTTAGCAGTAAAAAGTTAATATTTTGTCCAGAATTAACTTGATAACTTCATTATTTTTCATGTACAATTAATGCCTTTAAAAACACATTCTTCCACATACTGTCGACTGAAGATGACATCACCCGTGCTAAGAAATAGGTAACGACCAGTCACGGCTCACCTGTTTTCTGGGTTTGGTCAGCAAACTGAGCCGTGACTGGTTGTTGCCTCTTTCCTTAGCACAGGTGATGTCATCTCTCGTCGACAACAAGTGGAAAAATATATTTTTTAAGGTATTAATTGTTCATGAAAAATAAATAAGTTAACACATTAATTAAAAACTAAATATAATCTTCTTACTGTTGAAAATGGCTCAATGAGTCAAGTATCCTTTTAAATGTGGTGACGGAATTGTGTCGGTGAGCAGCAGTTGAGGGTCCTGCCGTCCAAGACCAGCGTGGAGCAAGACTGCATCTTGAGTCTGTCTGCTCGCTGCCTGCTGCTGACGTGGCGAGACAACGAGAAGCTGCTGATGAGGATTCCCACGCACGAGATCGCCGCCGCGTCCTACCTGAGGGATGACGCGCTGCACCTGCTGGTCCTCAAGACAGGTCAGCTCATCGTCGCAACACAAGTGCCAACATTTGTCCAAAACGGACCCATTTCGTGCCTCGTCATATCGCTGTTCACTTTTTGCGACTTCGCGGTGATCATTCTTTAAAACGAACTCATGTAACTTCACATAGCCATGAGAACGAACTGAATGAGGAAAAAACAGGCTATGTCTAAAATTTGAGATGATTTCGTATACTTTCAAAAGAGGACAAAGTGTCTACTAAAAAGCAGACGTAGCTTATGCACATCGACGCTAAAGTAAACATTGCTAGCTAGTTGACTATAGCTTAACACTGCTAGTTAGAACTCTGGTGGCCAGGTGTCCTGATTTAGGGAAGACAGTCCTAATTTTCAGTGATGTGTCCTGCGCAAGCAGGATGCTGGTTTGCCCTCCTTTAAAAAAAAATAAAAATAGCCACATTTGAGTTTTTGTGACCCAACATCAGCCCCACCCCACTTTTGTCACAACTGGCCTGTTATTGGCCAAGAGTGGCTTCAGTTAAAAATCTCGTATATCATTAGTTCAATAAAGGTAAACAAACCTCCACATGTGGCTATCTGTCATATCCTCGCCATCTTCTTTGACAGCAACAAAAAGGTAGCACTAGCAAAAATGCCAAAACGCCAGACATCTTTTAATATTGAATGGACAAAAGAGCACAGTTTCCTGGCCAAAAGCAGTCTAGACTCGTTTCACGGTTTCTGCACGCTTTGCCGGTGTGATGTGGACGTGAGCAGTCAGGGCAAAGCAGTCATAGAACATCACGCGGGGGTGTTAAAGCATAAAAGCAAGAGGCGAGCAGCAGGTGCGACATCATTGAATACATTTTTCTCCTTATTTGCTTTTCAAATTAAGTTGTTTTGTGGCACGTTGCACTTTTACAGAAGCATGCCACTGCTTAGTGGTTTAAAAGAATCCCTCACCCCCACAGCCTGTCACGTTTAGGCCGTGAATCGTGGTAAGAAACAGCCAAAATTCCAGAGCCTACGACTTTTCTAGTCGATCTAGCTACCAGGAAAAAAGTGTAAATGTTGCCTGAGAACAGTTTTTGACATTTTGATGAGAGTAAAGCAGAGTGGTGTGATGTCTGCTGGTGGTTCAGGTCTAAACGTGGACACTGTGGTGGCCGGGGACAACAGCCTGGACCGAAAGAATCCGGCGGGCATCGACGGCCGACGGCAAACCGTGAGCTGCAACGCTGACCCGCGACCTTCCGGCGGTACGATGGAGCGACGGCACACCATCTGCGGAGTGGACTGGAGGCCGTCGCTGTCCAGGAGCAGCCACGACAAGAACCAGAACGTGGACCGAGGCGGAGGAAGCGGCGGTGGCAGTTTAGAAAGGAAGCAAGCAGGGGGGAGCTGGGAGAGGAGACAAGGCACGCGTAAAACGGGCGGCAGCTGGGAGAGCCGCCGGCCAAGGCCGGCGAGCGGGGTGCCGCCCGGTGGGGGAGGAAGCTGGGAGAGGCGGCATGGAGGAGGAGGAGGAAGCTGGGAGCGGCGAGGAGGAGGAAGTGGTGGCGCAGGAAGCTGGGAGCGGCGGCAGGCCTGCACGGGGAGCTGGGAAAGGGGCAAGAGCTACGGAAGCTGGGAGAGGAGGAACCACAACCCGCTGGAGCCCACCCCGTGCCCCGACGCCTACTGCAACCTCGTCATCCTGGCTGTGGAGAACCGGGTGGGTGAGCGTGTGTTCATGTTACTCAAATATGGTGAATGATGTAGCAAAATTGAAGAAAGTAATCGTTTGCCAACTCCCCAACTCCCTTTTGGATCTTGTGTGCATGTAGGATGCGGCTGAGGAGTACTGTTCCCTCATCTGCCAGATGTTCCAGATCATTTATGGCCATCAGACCATCGAGTGCGTGGACAGGGCAGGATTTCACCACACCATGCCTGACCGCTACTGGCTGCAGAGAAGTGAGTGCAACTAACGGTGATGGATGATTGGCTGGGGTGGGCGGGGCTCAACTACCTCACACAGCCTGAAGTTGGAGTCCAAACCCACCAAGTTATCAAATGAGTTTCTTTCTTTCTTTCTTTCTTTCTTTCTTTCTTTCTTTCTTTCTTTCTTTCTTTCTTTCTTTCTTTCTTTCTTTCTTTCTTTCTTTCTTCCTTCCTTCATGTCAATTTGACTTGCAAAGGAGTGGAACATGTCCGGTTGATATCTGCAAAGTTTTTGGTTAAGATGGGGAATAATACGAGAAGCATTTCTCTCCATGCAAAATACAATAATTAAGTTATTCAAGCCCATTTTTAATACTTCATCCTGCACTCCCAAACCGTATTAATACATACTTTATGTTTTTTGTTTTTTGTTTTTTAAATGCTAGAGCATACAGATGCAGCTTCTGAGCTGAAGAGGTCACTTAAAGCAGTGGTAGTTATTACAAAAAAAAAAAAAAGTCCAGCAGGTGGCAGCAGAGTATAAGAGCTCTGCCAGGGCCATGTTGCAACAAGCTCTTTTTGCCAGTGTTTTCAACAGGTTTGTAAATAATGATGGAAACGGAAACAGATACAAATATACATTTTTTTTTCCTTATGAAAGAAGAGACTCTAATCTTTTTTTGGTAGGTTCCATGTTTTCATAGCAATAGAACACAATATTCTGTGGGCTTTGCAAAATCAGTCAAAATCCATTAAAACAGTCAGGAGCGAAGGGGGTTGCAAGAGTGAAAATGGTTGGGTGGGAATGAATGAGTTCCAAAGAAACTTTTTTCCCAACTTTTACTTATTTCAAGATGCTATTAAGCTTCAAAGTTGACAAATTTCTGCCCTCCAGCTTTGAACACTTAGTCAAATGGCAACTGTTTTGTGTATGTGACAGGTGACAGCTGCCTCACGGACTATGATCCAGAGTTCAGCTGCTGCAGCTCATAGTCAGTACCATTTTGCGGACGCACGTCATCAACCATCGATCGGCGACGATTCCCGATGTACCGACTTTCTTTGCTTTCTGCTCTCTCTTAGCGACGGGTCCCAGGATGCGTCTGAGCTATACTACAGTGAGACGTACAGCGAGAGTTCGTCGCTTTCGCTTCACGACTCGCACCGTGGTCTGACTTCGGCCAACGACGCGGCGGAGGGCAACCCTGCCCTTGCGCTCATGCAGGACTACATGATGACAGTGGGGTTGTTTTTACATGCCATGTACCCACTATTGGGCTCATTTCCATCAATAACGTGCAAGACACTTTTTAAAACAAGGTTTTCTAATTGAGCCTTCCAAGACAAAAACACAACAGTCCATTTACTGTCCACTCATATAGGTCAAATTGATTAATTTTCTCATTTCATTGTTGTTGATCAATATCATATTGTTGATATGAAAGTGACCCATATATATACTTTTTTTTTTTTTTTTTTTTTTTTTTTTTTAATCTCAAACATGCAAGTCTTGGGTGTGTGTTTGTGCATAGTTGAGGAACAAGCTGAGTGCGGCGGAGCTGCAACATTTTGCGGCCTTTCTGCGAGAGTACAGGCTGGGCTCAGACATCGGACACTTTTGCTCCAAGCTGCTGCAGCTGTATGGAGACAACCGCAAGTTCCTGCTGCTGGGTGAGAGGCGGACAACGGGGCACACTGAGAGAGCACACCAGAAAAAAAATAAATAAATAATTTCCAGTCCTTGTAGGTGCAGTTCAGTAAATGGGTAATCCAAATACCGGTAGTTTATTTCATGTTTTTGGTTAAATAAATAACCTTAAAAGTTGGGTAATGTAACCTTTGGAGAATAACCCAAAAAGTTTTTGTTTTTTTTCCTTTTCTGTTGAAATAAAAAAAAAGAATAACAAATGTTGGGTTAAGTAAGACAAAAAGTTGGTTTGTTTATTGAATAAATAACCCAAAAAAATTGGGATAGTTTTGTGTTAAACAACCCCAAAAGTTGGCTCCGTCCCTTTTTGACCCAACTGAATGTAAATTTGAAACCCTAACCCTAGGTGAAAACACTCATTTGAAACCCCAACTCTCGTTGAAAACGTGAATTTGAAACCCCAGCTTTAGCTGAAATCCCCATTTGAAACGATAACCGTAGTTGAAAAGATGCATTTGAAGTCCTAATCTTAGTTGAAATTCCTTATATTGAAACCGAACCCTAATTGAAATCCCTAATTTAAAATCTTAACCCTAATTTGAAACCCTAGCCTAGCATAAAACGTTCAATTTGCAACCCTAACGCCTAATGCAAAAAAATAAAAAAAATAAAAAAATTGAAACCCTAAACGACTGAAGTTGCTGTGCCTCAATCCCGGATGGGATTCAACACGCCTCTTCACCTTGTCAACCTGTTTGACTCGCAGGCATGCGGCCGTTCATCCCGGACAAGGACGTGGGCGCCTTTGAGATCTTCTTGGAAAGTATTGGGATCCGCGAGGGTGGAATTCTGACCGACAGCTTCGGACGAATCAAGCGCAGCATGAGCAACACGTCGGCCAGCGCCATGAGAGGGTACGAGGGGCGGGGTCGGGCGCACGCTGTGACATCATGGGCTTGTCAACATTCTTTGCTGTGTTATGGGTCAGGTTTGTTGGGCAAATCTTGTCAATTAGTTACTGACAAAAAGACACCCATTTGTTGTTTTTGCCAAAGCAATACAAGTCTGCTCTGCTACTATCTTGAGCTTCATTTTGACAAAAGTAGGAGCGTTTTTCCACCATTTTGTGGCATCTATCGGCAACTACAAATCTGGGCGGGCGTGGTCAGCAAATATTTCCTATTTTGTGCGTTGTGGCAGGGTCATAATATTGTAAGCGTCATCATTATCAAGGCTACCCATTCAAATGGGGCCTTTGCTGTGTTCCAAAAAGTGGTCAGCGTGGACAACAGATTGCTGCATTTAGCTAAGTTGCTTGTTTTGTCGGCAGGTACGACAGCCGCTCCCTGACGTCGGGATCTCAAGAGTTCAACCGCCGCATCAGCGACATCACACACGACATCCAAGCCCTCGGCTTTGGGGAGGCGCACGCTGATATCGAGGAGGAGGACTACTACCTGTGATTTGATTCAAGCCCAATCCTCACAGTCATCAGGTCGGTGGACCTGTGCGTGGCCTGCAATGCCCGCCTCCAACTTCTGTGGTTTCCCATATCTACTGCGGCCTTCCTATGTGGACTTTGCATTTTGCCGGAGTACCCACATTCCAAAAACATGTCAAGATCTCAATCACAGTCGATGGCACCACTCAAGATTGACTTTATGCCCCCTCTGGGTTTTTTTCCACCCAGTGTGAGCATAAAATGTTTTTGTGAGACTTTGCAGGACATGCTAGTCACCAGGTGGGGGCAGCATAATGCTAAATCCGGCTTCATCTTGTATTCATCTTCCTGTGGCAGCACCAAATAAGAGAATAAAAGAAATGGTCTGAAAATGGAGATGAATACAAGGCTTGTGATTAAAAAAAAAAAAGTTTCTTGTGTGTTTCTTGAATTATTTACGCTCGGTGAGCCACCACGATGCAGGCCGCGCGACACAAGCTTCCCATGGTGCATTGCTTCCCCGCCGCCGGCCCTGTGACCTCTGCCAGCCTCACTGAACATCAGCCGCAGTCGTGATGTAATCGTTTCTTTCCTCTTACAGGGATGAGTATTGGTGTTCAGTGCGCTCGTTGTGTTTGTGTGCCACCGTGACAGCAGACCCATGGCACAAAAGCCATTGAGTTCATCAGTGGATTAGAGCGCCGACATTGATCTTTGTAATCGGCAGTGTGCTGGTATTAACCACATCATCAGCCCTCAATCGCATGCAGCATGTATACCTGTTAGCCCTCCCATTATTTTGAGGCTTATCTGAGGGCTACAGCATAAAAGTAGAATAATTTGGTGAACGGGCTCTGGCGAATCCGTGTTGAATCAGACTGACTATGTTTATATGCAGTCAAGATTCAGATTAAGGTCCCAAATACATATCCCTTTGATCCCATGTTGCGTCGCCATGTTTGTTCACCTCTGCTTGTGTTTTTCCGGTGGGTTGCGCGTATATTTTTGTGTCTATATACACAGTGTGGTATTTTCGCTGTCAACAGAGAAAATAACGTGAAAACTCCGTGCAAAAATGAATGTACGATTCAAGTGGCAACGGATCCAAGTTATTCTTGTGCTCAAAACCCAAGATTTCTTTTGAACATAGCATGTTGAGAACACAAACCAATGCCTCGTTCAATCGAGATATTCTGATTGTGTTCAGAAGACCAAATGTTTGTGTTAAAATGGGGTCTTCAAAAACAAGACACCTAAAGAGCATATCGTCGCTGCTAACTGAAGAACACTTATGTCCATTTTTGTCATTTTTTACATTTTTTTTTGGGACGTCTGCACTCAGTTTTATCCCAGACACATTAAAATGTACAAAAAAAAGACAAAAGTGTTTTTCACATAGCAGTGACAATTTTCGTGTTTTTGTGTGTTTACATGGCCTTTCAAAACCAAAATATTACCAATATTGGGTTTTTGAAAGGGTTATTTACTGATAACGGCAATATCGTGTTATCGTGATATTAAAACTGCCACAATATATCGACGTCATGTCACGATTTTAAAAGCAGCACATCTGTTAAAAAAGTTGTTGATTTCCATTTGTAGTTCTTGCACCCTCTGGTGGCTATTTTTTTTTTTTTAGTGCAGAATAATTTTCATAAGGCATTTTTTGGCCCTTCTCTGTTTAAAATCCACAGTAATGGTCAGATGAAGGGGAACATAATACACAATATTAAGTGTTATTAGAGACTGTAGGTGTTTACATGCATTGCTGTAAGGTAAAAAAAAAAAGCATGTTTTTTTTTTTTATTATGAGCTCTTTTTTTTTTTTTTTTTTTTTTTTTTTACAAAATTGTGACCTTTTTTGTATCAGACAATATGGAGATAATTATTGTATCGTGATATCGTATCGCAAAGTTTGGATACCGTTACATCCCTATTATTGACTGCATGTAAACGGAGGCATTGACAAATCAACAAAGCACTTTTGGAAAAAAAAACAACTAAGAACTAACAAACATGTTCTATAAACTAACTAAATTTAAAAGGCAAAAGTCAAAGTGAAATAAAAACATGTTTGTGTTGTGAAAAATCCCAAACTATGATAACCCTGTTGCTTACTAGAAGTGGCATCAGAGATTGCGCCATCGTTTGCCACGCATAAGCCGAAATACGTTCAACAACATGGTGAAAAGTTCACTAAGGGCCGACAAGAGAGGCAACATGCATTGAAGGACTCTGGGTGCTGACCCCTGACCCCACACTAGCCGCCCCAGGGTTGTTGTGTGAAGCAAAGATGAAAATCCATATTGACATGACATTGTAAAGTACAAATGAAATCCCCAGCAGATTTCAAGTGATGTCAGCTTTGGAGACTAAGCAGCTGTCAGCAGAACTGAAAGGTCACTCGGAGTTCATCTGTTGCCTTTCAGATGTGCATGCGTGTGACCGCAAACGCTGGCCCCCCCGCCGGCTATATTTAGCCGGGCGACAGCACTGGCGGACTTGGAGTAGGTTTGCCTGTCGGCTCAGCCTTGGCGGTGTCAGCGAGGGGATCAATGCCAGCAAATCCTCTGAGGTTTCATAACAACGACGTGTTGACAGCCAATCAAAGCTGCTGTCGGGCAGAGCTACGGTGACAATGCTAATAAATTCTCAGCATCCCGTTGACACAAACATGGCAAACTTCGATTGTTTCAACTCTGCTCAGAGGTCAAAACATCATGTACCGACATGACAGCTACCATAAGGCCCACCAGTGATGGGAGGGTTGTTGTCATTTTCTAGAATTGTTGGAGATGTGGTCATTTGAAAATATTCAAAATGTGCATACTTGCAGAACTCAAGCATTGCGTATTGATTAGGGCTGGGTATCCAATTATGGAATCATTCATTCCACTGAGGAACATTTTTTCCCCCCAGTTTTTTTTTCTAGCACTCTCCAGATAATCAAAATTACACTCATGAGATGATTATACAATTGGAATAGGTCAGTACTAACAAGATCTGCAAACACAAAGCTAACTAACTAGCATAGGATAGGAGCAATTATGAGGTAGTTACCATATCCTCTGTAAAAACATAATGTTAAACATTGCAGCCATGCCTGTTTCATTCATATTTCATTGTATGTGACTATTTAAACATTTAAAAAAAAAAAAACATAACAGTCTACACAGTATTTTTTTTAATGACATGCTAGAGTAAAACTTAGATCAACTTTGGACTCTATACTCAAAGATTTTTTTTCAGCAGCTGTCAGATCTAACTCAGCAGCAAATTGTGTTCCCCGGCGTTATTCTTGATAACATATGAGCAAATCCGGTAGTCATTTCCCAAGAAATGGCTCTCGTTTGAAAAGTTTCAAAATCACTGCGTTGTACTGTAAGCCCAGTCAATTGACAGCGTTATTTATTTATTTATTTATTTATTTATTTATTTATTTATTTATTTATTTATTTATTTCAATATTTGTTTGTTTTTCTTTGACAGCGTCAGGTTCTCCCGGAAGAGTGCGTATGGTGACGTAATGACGCAGGCCAGTTTTGATCCAATAGGAACGCGGGAGGGCGTAAGCCGCCACTCGCCGGGTAAAAGAGATTTGACAGTTGAGAGTGCGAATCCATCCACTGCTGAACTTGCTCGATAGGCGCCGGGACGCGCAGCATGGCGGCGGCCGCTTGCGCCCAACACGGCGCCGCCACAAAAAGCCAAACTCGCGAGCAGATCCGGAGGAACCGCGAGTATTCAAACCGGAGACGAGCCGCTCTTTTGTTCCTGTCCAACATCTCGCTGGACGGCCGCCCGGTGCGGAGCGCCTCAGCCGAGCAGGGAGGGACGCAGCGGCGACGCGACGTCGCCGTCCCGGAGCGGAGCGAGCTCGCTTCAGACGACGACGGGACGCGCGCCACGAGTTTGTCGACTTCCGTCAGCTGCGGCGACGTGAAAACGACGGCGACTCCGCGGACTAGCGCGGGGCTCCTGGCCGTGCCGCCCATCGTCGTCCTGCCGTCCGACGCGGGTGACGCCGAGCTACTGCTCGGCCGTCGCAGTAACTCGGCGCCGTGGGCAGCTGACGGCCACCTGCTCTCTCCGTCGCCATCGCCGTCAGCATCCAACGGCAGCCTGCTGCCGTCGCCCGTGGCCCCGCGGAAGTCATCCACGCTGTTGTCGGTGCACAGCTGCAACTCGCTCTCCTCCGACGTGAGACAAAGGTGAGTGCAAGACACCAGACGAGAGCACAACTTTTATTCTTCTTCTTGCTGTTTGTTTGCCACTTGGGGAAATCATTCGCAAAATAAAAAGTTCCAGGGGCGTTTCTTGGGGGCCCCAGTAAAGTCGGGAGCCCCGGCAAAACCAAAAAGTAGGGTTATGATAGGAAAACGTGAAGCGCTCTGAGAACATAATGAGTCTATTTAGAGCAATAATTAATAATTTCAACACATTTTGATGACTGCTGATGAGGAATTGAGGGAAAGAGAAGAAACAGCAGCTCCACAAGATTTCAGTCAACTTGCAGACGAGGAGGATGAGATCAATGCCATGAAAACAACAATTTTAGGCGATTAAAACACTGAGATATTTCCACTCTGCAACTTTGACACGACCCTCACACATAAATATACACAACATATGTAGAATAATAAAAACCTCATATGTGATTGTTATCTAACATTGTCAAACTAGAAAATGTATGTCAGTACTAAATAGTATTTGAGTGCTACATTAGATTTGTTTTTTGTTTTTTACTGAGGTTTGGAGATTAGGGTCTATAAAATATATTTTGACATCTCAAATGTGGTTACAATATGATATGTGGACTTGCTCTGCAATTGGACCACAAAGGTCTTGTTAAGGTGTGCAAGTCCGTTGGACGAACGCTCTCTATTCGCTGATTTAATCAAGAATGCAACTCCAACTAGTTCTTGTGCTCTTCAGACTTAATGTTTAATGTGTTTTGGAGTTAAAAGCAACATGAGAGAAGCCAAAGTAAGGGAAAGTTTGACCTGACTTGTCCGAGGTGTCATTTGACAGGGACTATTCCAACACATGATTTTCTTCTCTCAAATATCTTTGAGACGTTTTTGTTTACAATGGCGATAATAGACTCTAGTCACCTGTATTATCTTGGATTGGCCATTGTGGCTGTTGGTGCAAGATACTGTGAACTGGCATCTCTGCTGAGCGGAAGTGGGGGAGGGTGCAGGGGTAAAACCACAGACAGACAAAGTGACATCAAACAAGTACAAAATGTTTTGGTTTTTTTGTGCTCACGCAGATGTAAAGAACAACAGATCTGCTGGTCAACGGAGCGACTGCGTTTACCATAGAAGGAAGTTTATACAGGCCAGCCCATTTTTGCGTTTAGTCACCATTTTGGCAGCGTTTCAAGCCTGTGGCGCTAAACGCCGCTTAACCTATTTGCGACGTGACGAGAGGCTGTGAAAATGAGCCTCGCTCATCTGTCCAAAGCAGGCGCCAGCTGTCATTTGTTTTCCTTGCTTCGGGACTTTGTGTGACTCGCTTGTCAGTATTTCCTATGTAGGAAGTGACTTGCTTTTTGAGGATGCAAATAAGTTAAAGGGGAAGTCAACCTTAAGCCTTTCTTGAGAATAATATGTTATATGTGACTTCACTAGTCTAAACATGACATTCGCTGGCTGGTGTGTACATGGTGATGCCAGACACAGAGCAGAAGCCATGCTCAGTGATTATCACCTTGAAGCCCCCCCCCCTCGCAAAGCGCAAGGGGTTTAATCTCCGTCTGGTGCTTGGCCACTAAATCGGCGCTCCGGATTGACGGAGGGGATTTGCGCACGTCTTCGTTCCGTTAATGCAAACACTCGGCGAAGATTGAAGACGGATGTTCACGGTCACGTGTCGGTTCATCAGCAACAACGAGCAAGAGACATCATTTCGTCGGGACGAGAAAGGGATCAGACCTCATTTCGATTCAAATTTCAGCTTCTCAGCACAAAACCGTCTGCGGTCTTCTGTGACAGCAGATGGATTAGCCCTTTAAAAAAAAATAAAAATTTGCAAATGTCTGCTTTTACAACTGAATCATCCTCAATTTCGGGTTTTGCATTTTCTGTCTTGCTGAGGAAGTGCTGCCTTCTTGAAAGAAAATCCACTTTATCTTGGTGGTTATGGGGGCTGGCTTTTTCCTTTTAGAACAGCTAAGCCCTCGGTTGTCATGGTAACGCTGCCGTACTCAGAGTTGGTTGGACGTTTGGGGGCGGGGCAAGTGGCTGATTTGCAAGACTGCGCCCTAAAAACAGACCAACTTTAGGGGCGAAAAGCAAACAGTCAAACTCTCCATAATGCTAGTTCTTCTCCTGTACACCCCCTCGGCCAACAGTTGTGTGAACCTCAGGAGATGTTTATGTTTGCATTTGTTGTCCAATTTAATAAGGCCAATCAGGAGGAGGGAAGATGGAAATGAGATGGATGTTGGTGAAGATGCTCGACGGTTCAATTTGGAGTCCTCGTAAGCGGCAAAGCTCTGCTCGTGAGAGGCTGACAATTACTTATGCAAAGTAAAAAAAAACGGCAAAGCAATTGACAAAAAGCAGAAACAAACCTGCGTTCTTTTTTTAGACGCTGCATCAGTGCCACTATTTTTGGAAGATAAAAGGCCAGCAGCTGTAATGACTCATTGAAGGGCTCGTTTGGGACTCAAGATGGTCTTGTCGCAAAATGGTCAACAATCACATCATCCGCAGCAACGGCGTGACAATTTCTCATTCAGTTTCACTTGATTGGATGATCAGCTATCGATGCCAGCAACTATAGTGATAAGCAGAACCGTGAAATGCTCTTACACGAGCTGGCAGAAGGTCCAACTCCTTTAGCCATTTGCCAATCGTACAACAGAATAATAGCAGTCAACTACTAGAAGTCCATTTGTGAAATGTGTACATTGAGTAGAGATTAGCATTTGTGGCGTTTTTACTTGGTGTGACATTTTTCTATTGTAAGATACATGCATCAAAAAAGGTTGGGAAACGCACATCTACAATGATTAGTTAGCTTTGTGCAAATGTGGGAAAAAAAATTGAGTTTGTATATGTTTATGCATTTTTCACTTCATTAGGCAATAGGGATGTTACGATATCCAAACATCACGATACGATATTATCACAATATAAAAGTCACAATAATACAATAATTATCACGAAATTGTGGGGAGGTTGGCAATACCAAAAAAGGTCACGAAAAAATGAGATCGTACAAAAAAAAACCACACGCAATATTGGGGTTTTATACATAACAGCAACGCATTTAACACATTCACTGCCTGCCCATCAAAAATTTGACGTCTTTTTCCGTCAAAGGCAGTGAATGAGTTAAACAAGCTATAATCTAATAACACTTAATATTGAGGCACTTACTTGCTAATGCACGCACGCATTGAGTTGCTCCACATTTTGACTCTTTTCACAAGTATATTACGTTCCCCATCATCTGACCAATAGCGTGGATTTTAAACAGAAGGGCCAAAACATTCTTAATGAAAATTAAACTGTACTAAAGCCACCAGAGGGTGCCAGAACTGCACAAATGGCAACTAACCTGACTTTTTTTTTTTTTTTAACAGATGTGCTGCTTTTAATATCGTGACATGACGGCAACGATATTGTGGCAGTTTTGATATCGCGATATCACGATATTGCCATTATCGTTACATCCCTATTAAGCATCATCATCAAAAGACAAGCATTTCTCACTATTCATCTTGAAAGATTTGTCAAAGCAAACGCTTCTTTGAATGTAACAACTACAGATGAACAGATTTGTAATTGTAAAAATATTTAATAGTGACATTTGGTGGTATATTATCATTCATGAAGCCAATTGATAAGCTGTGCTAAGATTCAAAATCATCAGAATTGGTTTGTTGTCACTGTGAGAAGCATGAACACTCCATGGAGTGAGCGAACGCTTGCGGGTGTTTGTTTTTTATGTCAACAACAATCATCGCCATCAGCAGCAGTGAAGCGATTTTTTTTTTTTTTTTTTTTTCCGTTCCCACAGAAGTTTCCACAACATCCTGGAGAAACCAAATTCTCATGGGGAGGGTCGCCGCGGGTCACGCCGATTAGAAGGCGGCTGCTGATGGGATCTGCTGCTCACATGCCCCCATCCATTTGGATATAGGCTGTCACTCACACGCACACATACAAAATCATTTGTAGATCATCGGCTGCAGCTATATTGTGATCACTCAAAAAGAAGCAACAGGTTGTCGTGAATTTTGATCCTTTTCAGCTCATTTTCTTCTTGTTTGTGTTAAAGCAAAACATGAAGTGAACAGGGGTCTGTCTCGTTTTTTATTTGTCTTTGCCAACTTGTCATTTGTTATGTTTGGATGACTTCATTCAGCCACGATTCCCACACAAATGCAACATTCCTGAACGTCCTCCAACATGTCGTGGAATGAAGGTTGCCGTGAAAGGCTGAGAAAATCCCGTCGTGTGACGGCTCACAGTCGAGCCAAAAAATGGATTGGATACTAGTTCTTGAGTCTTGTTTGATTAAAGTATACTTTAATTCAATTAAATTTTTAATTTAATTCAATTCCTTATAAGGAATTGACTGTAGAATTTACAGTAAAAATTTGGCAAAAACGTTGCTAGCTAATTATTGTAAAAATAGTTAATTTCTGTAAAAATTGATTAAAGCATAGTATAGTATTTTTTTTTAACTTTTTTTCCAACAATTTTTTACTGTAACTGTACTGTTACTTTATATACAGTAAAAAAGTTTTTTTTTAAAAACCAAATTGCAACAATTTTTACAGTTTGTTACTGAATATAAATTAGTTATCTACTGTATTCTTTAGACTAGGGCAACTTTAATTTATTTACAGTTATAAAATAAAAAAAATCTAAAAAAAAAAAAAACAAAAACAAAAAAACGTTTTTACAAGATAAACTTTTTTTTTTTTTTTTTTTTTACAATTACTGTATATGAATTAGTTACCGAATTCTTTAGAATACAGCAACAATAATAAATTGTAAAAAAGTTTACAATTCTACTTGTATTGCTATCATAATTCTGGGTCACTGTCTGTCAACAATATTCAATTTCCTAATATTTTTCTGTTGGGAGTCCTACTTAGAACGTCTGTAATGACCTGACATTTGGTTCACAAAGTTAATGCTTTGTTTCGTATCGAGTAAAATGTAATTTCAATAACGCTGTTTAAAATGTATTTCCTAATTATAACAATACAAAGCATATCGACGTATGTAGCAATTTATTGATATAAGACTATGCTTTTTTTTTTTTTTAAACTGCAAACGGGTTAGCAAAAGGTTTCATGTTGGCTCTGCCAGTTAAAAAATAAAAATAATAATCTACGTATTTCCACCTATCTTGATGATAGGAATCCTCACGGTCAACATGTTATTTATAACCCCTCCCCCAAATCAGGTGATAGGAATGTCTTGGGAAAAGCAGTGATGAGATGTCAAGGAAACGCGAGTGCGTCCATGTGGAAGTGAAATGCGCCCGTCGTGACATTGGAGTCAGTGCAGGTGCCGCTGCATGCGTGTTGTGCTGATGTCACATCAGTTGCGTAACTGCTGTGATGTCACTGAGCTGATCTCCTTGACCTGGTTTTGAGGGGGGGAGTTGTTGTTTTTTTAATCCGTGAGGTCAACGTCACATTCGACCTCCAGCAGAAGGTCGCCGCGAGAAACGCTTGCAGGAGATCAGCAAATGATTGCAGCGCTCGTTGCTTTCCTTCCATAATGATCCATTTGCAAGAAATAATCATCGATGATAGATTTTATTTTATTTTTTAAATAATTTATTTGATAGAATTTGAAAATAAAAAATGTCTACTGACAAATTAAAAAGATTAAGGTTTAAAAAAAAAAAGAACATTTTGAAAATGTTAAAATGTTGCTCAATAAACATGTTTAAAAAAAATCAACAAACTTTATTGAAGTTGTTTGGATTTTTTTTTAAATAGTTTCACTTTTTTGTGAAAATGAATATCGCTCCTAATATCGGTTATTGGCCTACTTCGCTATTGATGATTGCTGGATGATTTTGTTGCTTTGTAGCCCCTAAAATAATTATAATAATCAAATAAATTTGCCAAAAATGAAAACACAGATCATTTTTTCTCGATACCGATCAGCTGAAAATTACGTGATCGTGTCTCTGTTTCCGATCTCGGGATCGGGACATCACTAGTTTATAGAGTAGTCTGCTCATAAGGTGGGAGGAGCAAGATGGCCGCCCTGTGACTTCAATGGCTTGCATGGGTGTGTAGGGGCTATCGGCTATTCAGTCATATATTCAGGTCAGGGTATCAGCCCTACACAAAACATATCAGTTCATTGCTAGCATATTTATAAACACATGAACTCTATTTGTTATACCATTTTCAAAATATGAAAATGTGATGAGTCATGAAGTTGAGGAACATACACTTGAGGGCCCAAAGAACAATGAGAAGGAATCAAGATGCGACGCACACACTTCATCAAGCCAATTTGTGTGTCAAGTGTGGATTGCGTGCTTTTTGGGCTCTTGATCTTAATTCACATGTTTTGTAATCCAGGAGCCGAAATCTGTCCGGCGGTTCTCCCAGACCTCGGCACAGCAAGAAGATCCACTTCATCAAAAACATGAAGCAGTACGACACCAGGGGCAGCAGGTGAGAGCAAAACACAATCACGTTTTAAAGATGTGACCCGCATGACTTCTCTCTCTCTTTTTTTTTTTTTTAAACAGTCTGCAATAAACACGAGGCCAAAGCTCAGGTCAGCCAAAAATGTTTTCCAACGTCAAGCGAGGGCAAGCTGGCAAAATGCTCTCAACATTCAAACGCTTTGTCACCGTTTACTGTCAAGCATTTGAAAACATTTGGACTCGTCTCACAAGAGCGCCACAATATTGTCTTCTGCGAAAGTTTACATGCAGTCGCTGTTAAATTTTTAGTGTAAAATGCCAAAACTTGCCAGATTCCCAGCTTGTTTTTTCTCTGTATTTGGCATGCAGTCAAAATTAATTGTGCTGCCATCTACTGGTGTGTGTTGGGCATTACAGTTGCTTACAAGCTTTGAATTGACAGGTGAGCAGTGGCCGCAAAATGTAAATGACGACTCTCGACGTCAGTGGCGCTGAACGTTTGGTTTCCATTTCCGGCATCCAACTGAGTCACAAAAGAAAATTGTATCTCTGAAATTGTCTTCTTTTGTTTTTGTTTTATTCAAAAGACAATTTTCATCAACGGCGGCGAACTATGGGGAATAAAAATTCTGCAAAATGAGACGGGCTCATTCTCCTCCACAGGAAATGTTTGAGACGACTCATCCCGGCGGAGGCGAGAAATAGACGTGAAATGTCTTGTAATAACCGTGTTATTACAGTATTTATTCTCATTTGACGCAGCTTGTCACTTTCCGAGCCATTGCTTTGTCTCTTACTGGGATTGTTCCTCAATTGTTTTCTATTCTTGTCCTTCCTTGCAGACAGAAGAAATGGGCCTCTTGGTCAGGGGAACAAGAATGAGAATTTCCGTAAATCATGAAAATAAAAATAGAAATAGACTGCGGCTGATTGTTCCGAAATAGATCTAGCCCTGAGCAACAAGCGCAGCTGTTTGTTGATCAGCAGTCATGATGGCGGATCATGCACATGGATTGCAAAGTGGAGAAAACTGTCATAAATCCAGTGGTTATAAAAAGTCTACACACCCCTGTTCAAATGACAGTTTTTATGAGAGCTTTTCCCTCCATTGTGACCTATAACCTATTCGATACAACATTCTTTTCTTAGAGATGATAAGTAATAATATTCAGCTAAAATAATGTACCATAGTTGCACATGTGTGCACACCCTCTTAGAACTGTGATGTGGCTGTTAAGGCATATGTTTTTGCAGAATTTTGAAAACTAAGGTTGAACTTTATGGCCATAAGTCCAAAAGTTGTTTGGTTGTGGTTGTTTTTTTTTTTTGTTTGTTTTGTCTTACGTTTGTTGTTGTTGTTGTTGCTGTGGTTATTTTGACTTTTTTATATATTGATCAGTTTTGTCTTTTTTTTTCTCTATTTTTTCTGTTTTCTATTATTTTTGTTGTTTTTTGTTGTTAATGAAATTAACGAAAAACATTTTTTTGTGCTAACGAAAAAACTAATACTAAAATTCAAAAAACAATTTCGATAACGAAATAAAATAAAAACGAAAATGCTTTTTATAAAAACAAAAACTAACTGAAACTACATTTTATGTTTACAAAACTAAAACTAACTATAATTATAGCAAAAATGTCCTTCGTTTTCGTCTTTTGTAATTAAAGTGATCCCTTCACTTATTTAGCCCATTATAGCAATAAAAAGTTCATATTTTGTCTGTAATTAATTTGATACTTTAATTATTTTCACATACAATTAGTACCTTTAAAAAACATTTTGCAACTTGCTGTTGACTGAAAATGACTTCACATAAGAATAAGGACGCTTTAAAATGTGTCACAAGGAAGTGACGTCATCTAGCAATATGGAAAAGCACCTTCAGATGATGTCGCTCGCCTGGTGGTTTTTGAATATTGCACACAAGTAATACATGTTTTAAAAAAACTAAAACTAAACTAACTAAAACTAAGGATTAAATAAATAAATACAACTAATAAAAACTAACAAAACCACCCTGAAAACAAATTTAAAAAATAAAATAAAAATAAAATAAAAACTAACTATAATGAAAAATTCCAAAACTACAATAACCCTGGTGCAAATGCGACACTGCTCAGGGGAAACAGAAAAAAAGCAGAACTTTATTTGTGGTTCAGCAGACACATTTGAAATGATGGCAAGTGTGTGCTGAGTCCCATTTAACATGAGGTCGAATGTGCCGCAGTAGCACTTGTAAGGGGGTGTGCACACTTGTGCAACCACATTTGCAATTTGATTTTGAGCCGTACAAGGTTAAAGGTCACATTCTTGGTGTAAAAAGTCTGGAAATTATTTATAGCACAAAAATCTGCCCTTGAAAAAGGTTTTTGGAGACTTTATTATCCACTTGAGTGAAACAGGTGATGATGCTCAGGTAAACAAAGAGGGAGGCAAGGACGCTGGAAAAGATTACCGTTAGCCAATAGGCAAGAAGGCATACGCATACATTGCCTGGCTGCTCCTCCTCCGATATGAATTCAACAACAATGCCGAGAATTTGCAAAATGACCGTGGGAGTCTGCTGCCAACTTCCAGTTGGGTCAAATCCCCGCAGACGACCGAGTCTCGACTTTCCCACGCATCACGGGAACAGAGTGCTGTTTTTTTTTTTGGGTTGTTTGTTTTTTGCGTGCACGCAGGCAAGTGGAAACTTCACAACAGGAGGACAAACGTGATTTGAGTGAATGTTGAGTTTTTGATAGGCAGAAGATGGAGTGCCAAAGTGTGTTTCGCTTCTTTCAGGATCGTGTTGATCTGCGCGAAAAGATCACTGTGTGCGGCCTTCTCTGTTCTGCCGTACGGAGAAAGCTTTTACCTCAGGTACGCACGCAAACACGCATGTTGACTTTTGGGCAAAAACATAAGACAATCATGTCCACATTGAAGGATGGCCACATTTTCAAACTGTACTTTTGTCTAGTGAAATTCATTTTTTTTTTTTTTACTTGAAGTCGAAATGACTCACAGTGTTTAAAAAAAAAAAGTCGTATGAGGGAGTCAATCAGCATAAGGTGTCGTTGAGACTTCCTCAACGCTAATCCAAAAAATTCTGATTTTTGCTGAAACTTCATAATAATCATACTAAGTTAAATTGGGTCCTTTTTTAAAAAAATTATTAAAAAAAAAAAAAAAAAAAGTTCAAATTAATAACCCACCAAACATCTCTGTCTGTCTCTTTTTAAAAAAAAAAAAACTGAATTTTTTGGGGACTGACTTTTTGCGTTGTGCATGAAAAACAAAAATTTTAGAAAAAAAATAAACTTTTTTTTTTTTTTTTTCAAAAAAAGAATGGACCCAACATTTTGGTTTATTTATTTAAACCAGAAAGTTGGGTCAAATGAATAGCGCACAAAACAACCCATTTTTGGGGGATCGACCCAATGTTTTGTTTTTTTTTTTTTTGTTTTTTTTAGACCGACCCAACATTTTAAAAGAAAAACAAAAATTTTAGTAAAAAAATAAACTTTTTTTTTTTTTTTTTTTTTTTAAAAAAGGATGGACCCAACATTTTGGTTTATTTATTTAAACCAGAAAGTTGGGTCAAATGAATAGCGCACAAAACAACCCATTTTTGGGGGATCGACCCAATGTTTTTTTTTTTTGTTTTTTTTTAGACCGACCCAACATTTTAAAAGAATAACCTAAAGCACAATTTTTTGGTTGTGTGTTATTTATTTGAACCAACTTTTTGGCCCTTTTTTTGACCCAATTTGGGTTATTTTTGACCCAACTTTGGTTAATTTATTGAAACCAAAGAATTGGGCCAAACGAATAACGCACAAAACAAACCCATTTTGGGGGGAAATCGACCCAATGTTTTGGGTTTGTTTATTTACTTTGTAAACCATAAAGTTGGTCTAATGAATAACCCAATAAACAATCATTTTTTCTTTTTTTTTTTTATGTTTTAGACCTACACAACTTTTTAAAAGAATGACCAAAACACATTTTTTGGGGGGTTGTTTTGTGTGTTATTTGAACCGACTGTTTGTTTTAAATGATCAACCCAAGCATTTGGGTTGGTTCCTTTTTGACCCAATATGGGTTATTTTTTACCCAACTTTTGTTTTTAAGAGTGTGCGGTCAATAATTGGGTGAAAATGAGAAACCTTAAAAGCAAATGTTTGTTGTGCAACTAGCTCCCATTAATAAGACCGACCTTCACCCTCACCCTAAGTGAGATGCTTTCAAGTGTGATTCCCATCGTTAAAATTCACGCTCAAACTTTCAGCGTATCCTCTCACATCCTAATGAGTTTTCGACACACTGAACTGAATTGTGCATTGAAAGAAAGGCAAGGCTGCAAATGCTCTCAAGTCAAGTCAATGTTTTTTGTTTTTGTCTTGCTTCATGTCTCCAGCGAGCCCATGTTGAGCCATCCCCGGAGGAGACACTCGTCCGGGAATATTTCCACTTCCTTGGAGATGACAGGACTGGAAGGTTTCCACTTGGAGACGTACGGCAGGGTACGTCAACACCCGCCCGCTTGGCAAGATGTTTTTGTTTTGTTTATTCCCTCGTGACGCTTTGTTTTGCGTCTGCTCCAGTCGGTGTCATATGCGCAGTTCCTGTACCCCACCAACGCCCTGGTCGGGCAGAAGCCGTCGTCCGCCGGCGACCTGACGCTTCAAATTCCCGTTTCCAGGGGCGCTCGCAGCGTGCCCGCCAGGAGCTTCCCCCCGAGTCGGCTCAACAGCACCGTGGGACTCGACCTCGGTAGAACACGCGCACACACTTCATCTGTATTTTCGATGTACAGAACAAACTTCCAGAATTAGAGGAGTATTAGGGAAAATCTTTTCTAATTTTGTTATGTTTTCAAGACAAATCAGCCCTAAGCCTACATGTGATTTCATTTCTGTTATGTTTTGAAGTTGGATCCCAAAAACGCAGATACAAATAATTTAATTTATTCGCATAACATCGAGAGGCTTAGAACAAACTTGATTAGACGAGAAACCACGAAAATGTATCAAGAATCATGAGACGCTAAGCTAACTTGGGCCATGGAGTTGCACAGAGGTAATAAGCCGACTAAAAAACACACACTTCTCAGACAGGCTTATATAGACAGCGAATCGATCTGATTGGTTGTGGCTAGACATGTGGGTAAAAGGACTGACATGGAATTCTCTGATTGGCTGTCATCACCTAGCTTCTGACATCACATAGCGTCTTACCAGTTGAAACTAGATGCTGGTTACATCAGTTCAAAACGGACACTTGACCTCACGACACAAACATAACCCTTGCATGACCCTAGTCATGACAGTAAACATAACCTTTACCTGACCCTAGTCATGACAGTAAGCATAATCCTTGTATGACCTTAGTCATGACAATTTCAAGCAGCATGTGTGTTCCCGAGTTTGGTGCAGGTTTGGGTTTGGTCACATAACATTCGCAAGGCGAGACTGTCAACAGCAGGTGGCGGTACAGGACAATGGCCGCCAACAGAGATGGATGAACAAACGGTGGCATTTTCTGCTTAATGCTTATTCCACAAACACAACATTAATCACAATAATCTTGCAAAGGACATTTTTAACTTCCATTTAAGTCGTGTTTTTAAGGGAAAGTCACATGATAAACAATGTGAAATGTCAGTCACACTCATTTTAACGGTGAATAAATAAAAAGTGAAACTTGTCAGCCAATGGGAGATGGAATTCTGAAGTAGCAGATGAAAATAACAAAGTCTCCACGAGACATGTTGACAAATAATCCAATTTTTGACTACATTTTCTAGAGGTGATATTACACAAAAACCTTACCCCAAAATGCCTTCTTTTTTTTCTTCCTGACACACAAAAAAAATAGTTTCTCTGAAAGACAGTCATGGCATTTTCAAAAAATCTTGCTGCATTAGACTCAGGTTGACGTGGCCGTTCCAACCACATACAGCAATTTGACACACTGTCATGTTTGGGAAATCTTGTCACATTGCAAATTCTGCTGAATGATAAATGATTGCTGACTCACTTCATGTTTTTTGCAATCATTTGCTCATTCCTTACTTAATAGTCAGATATTTGAGAGAGCATTTTGAGGAACTATCCAAGAGCACAAGTGGAAGAGGTCGTTCTAACCAGACAGTCACGTTGCTGCTTTGTGATATGGAAGAAGATTACAGTGAGTGGAAAGTGACAGGAAGGAAGTATGCTAGGAGAGAAAACAAAGCCGCAAGGACGTTTTACTGCAGCTGTGCTGAGGTGTAAACACAACACAACATAGGCTTGTTATTAGTCAGTCTGTTGAGAACGCTTCATTAACACAACGCAGCTGTGCTCATAAATGTGTGTCGGTGCTCTCAATCCACTTTTATACTGTGCTGTCTTTTTTTTCACATCTCAAAGTCACAACGTTGCCTCCGTCAAACATTTTTTATGGGTGAATAAGTAAATAAGTAAGCCCACAACAAGATGACATCTTTGGCCAAAGACTTTTGAAAGAGACAAAAAAAAAAAGAAACAAAAGAAGAAAGGCCTGCTGGCCGCCTCAGTTGGAACGCGGGCTTATCATTGCACGCGATGCCTGCTTACTGACCGAAATTGATGTCTGCTCTTAGGCAAAGACAAGAGGAATTCGGTTGGCCTGTATGTGACACGCGCATCCCTCCTGTTTTGCAGGACTGGAGGACGTGACTGATTACGACCCAAACGTCCTCAGTGACCCCCAGTGGCCTTGCGGGAAACACAAGCGGGTGCTGATCTTCGCCTCTTACATGGTGAAAACATTTTTCTTCTTTTGAAAGAAGCATGTTGATCCAATGGAGTACGTTGTGTGTCTTCAGCCCTTGCAACACTAACAATAACAAGACTTTTGCCCAGTTGAGTTTTTTGTCATCTTCTCAATATGGCTAACACTTGCAAATATTCTCATTCCGCTCTCAAGTGCCCTGACAAATGTTTTTTTTTTTTTAGGTTTCACTTTTGACCTGTCACTTGGTGTATTTTTGTTGTGTGTTGTGGCCTACATTTCACCACTAGATGGCGACAACATGCTACATGCAACATGTTAGCGACAGTTGTTATTGAAGCCATTTTCCTTTTTTTTCTGCAGCTATTTTGCTTGATTGTCTTTTTCTCTAAGAAAAGAAAGTGAAGAAGGAAAAAAATAAATCAATTGAATTAAAGAATGAAGTCGGAGTGTACCATTTTTCAGCTGGGAAACTTTTTGACTTGTATAATTTCCTAACCAAGCAATAGGTACCAGATGGATATTACATATTCATCTGGTGCCTCTCCACAATAATTTCGTTGGGAAAAGGCGACACATTCTATACAATAATTTGAGCTGATTGGACGATGCGACATCTACACGTTTGTTTTAACCAATCGCGGCCTCGAGTGAAAATTTCGTGTTCGTTCTTGTCGAAGGGGAGAAAAGCACAAACATCTTACCAGCTAGAAATGCACGAAGCGCCTCTCGCTGTTCAACATTCAACAAGGAAACAGTGAATAATTGTGCGAGAACAGAATTAAACAGAAACAGAATTTCGTCCATGTTGGGTTTGTTAGCCCCTCCGTCGGCGCTTGCTTCCTGGTTTACATTTGCATATCCCGCCCCCCAAACACAATGTCGCTCTGTGATTGGTCCGAACCACCAGGGGTTCCGAACGGCGGTTATCTCCGGGAGCGGTACAAGATGTATTCTCCGGGGTTTGTAAACTCACAAATACCACGAGATTTCATCTTGCAAGAGGAAGGTTAATAATTTACTATTTTATATGGTAAATTTTGAATCGTTTTATGAAAACGTGACAACAAAAGGCTTGCAAGAGTCAAGAAACGGCAAATCGATGCAGAGCGCACACGTCACCTTAGTGCGACGTGACGCGATAGGCAGCAGTTTAGTGGGAGCCCTAACAAAAGAATTTGCGCGCATTAGTGCTTCATCCAGCGGATTTGATTTTTACATCTGCGGCAGAGCTGTGCTCAGTGCCACCTGCCACTGATCTGAGGTGTACGCATGCGTGTGCGTCAGCCTTGACAGTCGCACGTTTAGCGGCTCGCTTCTGTCCTCGGGAAATTTCCTGGTAGGTGAAGTGCAGCTTGAAAACAAAACGTCTTTTACTTTGCTCCCCGCAGACGACCGTCATCGAGTATGTGAAACCTTCCGACCTGAAGAAAGACATGAACGAGACATTCAAGGAGAAATTTCCTCACATCAAACTCACCCTGAGTAAGATTCGCAGGTGAAGTGATGACGTCAAGGTTCCAACAGACAGCGGCGGGTGGAAACCTGGCGAAATCCTCAACAACTTTATTTCTTTTTGCGCGGGGCAGTCTGAAGCGAGAGATGCGCTCGGTGGGCGACGATTGCGGCCTGCAGCCAGCCACAGTCGCCATGGCCTTCGTCTACTTCGAGAAGTTGGTGCTGCAGGGGCGACTCAACAAACACAACAGGTAGGCCACTGAAAACGATCCAAGAAGGGAAATTCTTCCTTAGAAGTCACCAACAGCTCAATGACCTCCAAATGGGTATGGTGACTCGTTGGCTCCCCTTATGCCGCTTTTCCATCGTACCACACCACACCTCACGCAACCACACCAGACAGCAACCGCCGGATTTCCATTACTACTGGCGCACGGCGAGAAGGGGGCGGCAACATCTGAACCACTCCAAGCTTGCACTCCCGCATTGCGTGCGGATCTGAAATAACATTTCCCGAGTGGCAAGTCGCGCCAACATTAGGGATGTAACGATATCCAATCATCACGATACGATATTATCACGATATGAAGGTCACGATACGATAATTATCACGATATTGTGGGGGCGTTGGCGATATTTAAAAAGATCATTAAAAAAGAGATACTAAGAAACAAAAACACAATATTGTGCTTTTGTACATAAGAGCAATGCATATAAACCACGTAAATCTCTAATAACAGTGAGGCTCTTACTTGCTAATGCAAGCAGACATTGATCACTTCACAAGCAAATTATGTTCCCTCATCTGACAATTAGCGTAGATTTTAAACATAGAAGGCCAAAACATCCCTAATGAAAATTAAATTGCACTAATAAAATAGCCACTAGAGGGTGCTAGATCTGCACAAATGGAAATCAACTTGACTTTTTTTTTTTAACAGATGTTGTCCTTTCTAAATATTGTGAACATGACGACGACGATATTGTGGCAGTTTTAATATCACGATATCAAGATATTATCGTGACATCCCTAGCCAACATTGAACCATATTTACAATTTAATATAGACCATCATGGATGAAATATTGCGATTCACGACCGTCTCGTGAAGACAGCTATTTCTGAATGGAGGTCTGCCGCTGGAGCTCTCATTCAAGTCAATAGGAACACACCACCAGCCTCGCCATGTTTTTTAAAACCACAAACATTACAAATCGATCCACAAGTACCTTTTAAATTATAATTATAGTTAAGCGTTGTTGTAAAACATTATTATATTTATTGTATATACTGTATTTTTTTTTACTTTGGCGAGGAGGCGCCTCTGCCTCGCTCGCTTAAAACAAGGAAATGGGCGTGCTTGCTGCGGCAGCGGCGTTGCTGTCGGCCAATCAGACGACAGGTGACGTCACGGCCCCGCGAGTCCCTCGACGACCGGCGCTGCAGAACCGCTGTCGAAAGGGTTCTAAACAGCTGTTACAACAGAACGGCTCGGCCCCGAAAAAGCCCAGTGGAGACGCTAACATCCGGGGACAAAAATTGCCACTTCGGTGTGGAACCGGTACGGTGGAAAAGCGCCTTTAGTGTTGTTATGTTGTCATTACAACTCAGGGTGACCCTTTTCTTTTTTTCCCCCAATTGAGTTTTTCAATTAAAATGCTTCCTTTTGTTTTGTTTTATTCAATAGGAAGTTGGTGTCAGCTGCCTGCATCCTATTGGCTGCTAAGATCAGTAGTGATCTAAAGAAGCAAGAAGTCAAACATCTCATTGATGTAAGGCACACCAATTTACAACAACAGAAGGATTCTTTTTGTTTCTCTTCTGCATTTACACTGACATGAACCGAGCCCAGGTAGAAAAAAAATACTGTCGAATTTTAGGTTGAGTAAAATTGAAGTTAAAAAAAGAACCAACGTTTTGAAAGCAAGCCTTGTATGTGTTGTGTGTTAATCAGAAGCTGGAGGAGCGCTTCCGAATCGGCAGGCGGGAGCTGATCAGCTTTGAGTTCACCATCCTGGTGGCCCTGGAGATGGCGCTCTACCTGCCCGAGAGTAAAGTCATGCCGCATTACCGGCGGCTGGTACAGCAGCAGCAGTAGCTTGGCGCCTGCCCGCCGACGTGACCGACCGCTCTTTCAGTGCGCATTTGAAAACAAAATTGACTTCTCATACGAGAGGAAGACAACCGTCTTTTTTTCACATCTGTGGATCAGCTGAATGGCATTTTGGCAGGAGAAGAAGGGCCACTAAATTCCTTGCATCATTCACTCTTCCTATCTTCAAAAGCGGAAAAGATTAGTTTTAAAATGTAACATAATAAAAAAATGACTGATTTGTAACAACTCCCTACTGTAAGAGCACACTGGGTAAGTTCAGTTAATGAAGTGAGGAGGTCCACCCCCAAAATGAAGCCACTGGTCTTCATGTGACCCGACCTAAAGCAGCAAGACGACCACCAAAGATTCTAGACCGTTTCTGTGAAATGTTAAACTACCGCTCTCAATATCTGATGTCATTTTCTCTATTTTGTTGTTGTTGTCTTTTTGGGAGCCTATTGAGGCCGGCCACAGCCAATCATGCTCTTCCATCCCTTCTGATCCAACTCCAGCTATCTGGAAGTCTTCCCATCTTCACTTTTTGCCTCAACCTATTAGCACAAAGTTCCGACTGCAATTCTATAAGTGAATTTTTCTGTCAAGGCCATGCGAGGATTCGTCTGACTGGTTCTTCGGCCTTTGGTGTGGACAAGATGACCATGATGTTTTTCTACCAACAAATTTTTGTATATTGTGATGTTGGCGCTGACTGAGGTCGATTTATTTATTGGCAGATTGACATTTGCAGCGTCGAGCTGTCGGGTGTCTTTTGGATCTCGTACAATATTGTCTTCTCTACATTAGAGACTGGATTCTATGCAGCCTTCCCGTCCCTCCGCACACTTATGACATATTTAAGACTCAGCCTGTAGTTCACTTTGTCGACTTGTCTTCCATTTATTTTGAATATTTTTTTAAATATATATTACCGTTACTTCAAGGTTAGATTTTTCTTGTTAGTTTTCAATTAAAATGTCCAATGTAATATAAATGTATTCAGCACTTACCTTGTCTCATCCTACTGAGCTGAACACTTCTTGACATTCCCCATCCTTTCAAACGTCCATTTTGAGTACAAACATGCCGAACACGCGCATGAAACCAAAAATGGTTGTTGAAATTATGTTCACATTCTCATCATCAAAGTTGTTTTCATTTGAGTTTGACGTCTGGCGTGAATTGGTCCTGAACTAATCATACAGTTTGACCAAGTTTGTTGCGACTTTTGGCTTTTCCAGTCACAGGGCGCCACTGTGAGTCATCCATTTTTTGTTCCCTGATGTCAACACGTGGACATTTGCCGCATCTTGTAGCTCCCGGAAGCCACTGTTTCAAATAGATGAGTGATTCTTTATTTTGTTAGAAGATGAATGTTAACCTACTCAAGATAACTGCCAATATTTATTAAATACTTATTTTCCTAAAAGAAATGTGAGCTGACTTTGATTTGATTTGATTTCTTTGGCATTTGACAGATGGGTGAAAATGAGACAACACTTTTCACATGAACAAATATGGGTAGCGAAACGCTTCCTCCATTTCCTTCTAACTTGTACTTAAGTATTTATGTGCAGAAAAAAAAACACTTTGTAACCAATGGCACAACTATTCAATGCAACAGGTTTAAATAACTGATGTGAAGTACGAAAGTTCAAATAATTTGTACTAGTTAATTGTCCAGCTAGCTGTTGAAAAGACTTAAGTTGTCACCTACTTACTTGTTTGTCGATATGGGGCTTTTGATTAGGCGTTCCTAAATCCTGGCAAGCCTCTGAAATAACCCCCGGTTGCAATGCCCCAAACATGCCACGAGATGGCACCAAATATTAAAAATTATGCGCGCGCACGATCAGTTCATTAAAAAAAAAGTGCCCTCAACAGGCGATCATGTGGACTTTGGACTGACACTATCAGAGAACTTTTCATTTAGTAATATTTTTCCTATATTGTGCTGCATCATCCCGAGAGATGGAGGCACACAGCAAACAACCACAACTTAAACTCAGCTGTGACTGCGTCAATCGAAAGTGAACATATCGCCTTTCTAATGCTAGCGTCCATTAATTGGAATCATTTCTTTTATTTACTTTATGTATCCATTTTCTAGTAGGCTGAAAATACAACAAAAGAAAGAACGGTCATAGTTGCAGTTTTGCAAGAGCGCTGCTCCAAATAAGGCAACACAATGACCACAGCATTCCTCCTTTCCCTTTTTTTTTATTGTCACATGTTTTCCATCTGCGTGATGTTGAGATTGCAGAGAAAAAAGGATCCTCTGTCTCCATCACATGCTAACTGGGTCATGATGAGCACAAGCCTCTGATCGAGCACATTTGAACTCTTGTCGGCTGATAAAGTGGTGGATGTTGTCAATCAATTGCAATGCTGCAAACGTCTGCAGGGAAATTCAAGGGAAAACTCAAAAAACAATGAGCTGTGTCGCTTTCCATTTGCTTCAAAAGTCCACAAACTGACGAGGCCCTCGAATCCAAAAAAAAGAGAGAGTGAATTTCCTCCAATGGTGACTGAGGTGGAGCTGCGACGTCCAAACTCCAAGAGGCAGCTCATAAAAAAAATAAAAATTGGAAATTTTAATTAAAGTCACTTTCTGTGTCGTTTTGAGTTTAGTTTTTTCAGTTAGTTTGTTTGAATTGGTTTTCAGAATTGACATGATTTATTTGTTTTAGTTTTAGTTTTAGTAGTAGTAGTAGTAGTAAGTAGTGTTCATTTTGTGTATTTCTTGTGTGCAAGTAAAAAAAAAAAAACATCACATGTATTGTGTAGTAAAAAGTCAATAAAAATATGATATATGACAGCCATCCACAAATGAAATTGTATAACAGTCCAGAAGTTCTACAGACTTTCAAGTCCAATCAGTGCCGTGCACAATAATGAGTTTGGCAAAGTACCGCCCTAAAAATGAGAACATTAAAATAGAAAATGAGGGCCAAACATGTCCAGAAAGTCACTCCTGCCTAAGACTGAAGACAACCTGAGCGTCGCGACTTTTACATTTGAGCACCTGAAAGTGGAACATTGAGAAGAGTCTGTAATTGTCATGAAATTTGAAGACATCCAGATCGGACGACTTTGAGGAGACGAGTTCCTCGTACTCGGTGTACCTTGGCCCAGATCAAATCCAGATGTTTGAATAGCTGGCGGATGATCGCATGCTTGCACAGTCTACTTTAAGAGCAGAAATAAATCTGCTTTCAATACATCATCCGCCCCCAAAAATTCCATAACATGATTATGGAAGGCGGTTCACTTCAGCATGGACCAAGTCCTGCCCACTTTCTGCTACCTCTGCATCATTGCGAGAAAACATTCATTGGGGACATGTTGCATGTGACACAAGTCAAGTAGATGAAAACGGACCTCGCGGAGCTGGCCTGCCCGCAACAAAAAAACACAAAGGCTCACAAGAAGAACATTTTGTTCTTGTTTAAGTAAAGTAGGCCAAAGGCAAGCGGGCCCTTCAAGCTGACCGAGACCAAAGGGAGGAACTCCTGAGTTCAACAACATGCTAACTCAGATAAGGAGATCGATATGAAACCTTCAAACACTTTGTAACTAAGACCTGGAAAAAAAACAGCGACAGAATTGTTGAGGACATGAGTTTTTTTTTAATTCACGGTTGACATTTTGACATTTTCTTCTGTCGTTCTGGATACTTTTCCTGCTTTGGCAATTCCAAATGATGCGTTTTGTTTTTGGCAGCTGGGAGGGAGATTCCAGTAAGGTGGATGTTGGCTGCATGAACACACTACACACATACATACATGCAGCATTTCCACAACAGACATAAAACGCACGAAAATAATCTGGTCAAAGGTAATGCAGCAGTGTGGTTCACAGTCCAATGCAGAGGTTGTGGGTTCCACTCTCAGCTCTCCGCTAGCTTTGTGGAGTTAGCATGTTAGCATGATAATTAAAAGCGTGTATGGGAAGACTTCCATGCACTAGTGGACCCCCTAGTAGTGCTGACACCCTTGCCACTCTGTCTAAAGTGCCCTTTAGAAAGTTCTTTTTTTTTTTTTTTTTTTTTTTTTTTTTTTTTTTAATAAACACTTTCCTGAGGGCAGGACAATGTTGACGCAATCTTAGAGAAGCTGCATGATTAATCGCGTGGGGGGGGGGGGGGGTAGGGGGGGACAATATGATGTGTCGTGAGTTTGTTCCTCAACCCTTGACTGACTTTTATTTTTTATTTTATTTTGTTTTATTTTACTCTCTTCCTATAGTGTAAATCTATTTGTTCTCTCTTTAAATGGAGTCAAATTTACACTACATAATTTACTGTGTAAGAGCTCATATTGCACTTTTGTGTTGCTTTAACTTGGTCAAGTCTGTCTAAAAATGTCATCCTAAACAATTAAAAAGAGGGTTTGTTTGCTTGCCTGCTTGGAGGCTGGCTAGCCGGCAGACGTCCAAGCCAGACATCCCGCTAACACAAAATGTGTTTGTCATTAGCTGCTGCAGCTTCCTTGCTCAACGTTTTGTTTTCGCACTAAATTCTTTGCTTTTTTTGTGGGAATCTCCCGCTCTTGTTTGTTGTCTCAGGGAGGCCTGTGAGCGCTCTCCCACCAGTGGAAGAGCAACGGGCTCACCACCGTGCCCGTCGGAGGTCACGGGAGATGACCCTGATTTGTGGCAAACCAGAAGAGGAGCGCGGCGGTCTTGGCTGACACGCCGATGGCCTCGTCTTGCAGGCCCGGCTGCCTTTTCGGATTTTTTGATGCAAGTGTCTCAACTTGTACTTGTAGCCTACAGAGTGTGCAAGTTTTTACCAGCTTGCTTGACACTGCTGCCCGTTCTTGCAACAAAGCGGCAAGTCGTCATTTCAACTCAGATTGTTGTCGTTTCTTTGCCTCAAGCTCATTCGTTGGTTTTCCAAAGCACTTGTCCTCATTCATGTGGCAGGTGAACGGCAGGGTTATTATTATAGTTTTGGAATTTTTAATTTTAGTTAGTTTAATTTAATTTTGAATTTTATTTTTTAAATTTAGTTAGTTTTAATTAGGTTTCTGGGTTGGGTTTGTTAGTTTTTATTAGTGTTTTATTAGTTGTTTATTAGTTTATTAGTGTTTTATTAGTTCCGATACCGATACTGGTATCTGCAGAGGCACCGATACTGCATTAAAACGGTGGTATCGGTATCGGTGATACCATTAATTCCAATGCTAATATAGGATTTTGGATGCAGCATCTTGTGTCTTGCTCGTGCACGACATTCACTGATATGTGACATGATCACTGCATGCCAATCCAAGATATCCTATTGGCCCTTGAATGCTCTCAACCAATGGCAGGACAGCTTTTTCATGTTGAGGCAAAAAAAAACGTAGGTATAGGTATGGTATCGGTATCGGCCGATACTGCAAAGCTTGGTATCGGGATCAGTATCGGGGGCCAAAAAACGGTATTGGAACAACACTAGTTTTTATTAGTTTTAGTTATTAAAATGCTTAGTTTTAGTTTTTGTTAGTTTCAGTATTAGTTTTTTGTTTGTTTTTTTTTTTTAAATGTATTACTTGTGCGCAATATTAAAAAAAAAACACACCATGTGAGCGACATCAACTGAAGGTGCTTCTCTATTGGCTGCTGCTAGATTACGTCGTGTGACACAATTTCAAGTGTCCTTTTTCTGGTTAATATAAAAAATAAATCTACTTAAAATCACATTTAAAATCATCCACAAGGCTCATGCATTAAATGAATTACCAAAGACGACAACGAAAGACATTTTTGTTATAATTGTAGTTAGTTTTAATTAATTTTGTAAGCATAAAATGTGGTTTCAGTTAGTTTCTTTTTTTTTTTTTAAGCATTTTCGTTTTTATTTTATTTTGTTAATAAAATTGTTTTTTGAATTTTAGTTTTAGTTTTTCGTTGGTTTTGGCTAACTAAAATAACCTTGCTGAACGGGCAATCTATCCCAGGTGACTTTGAGTGAGAGACGGGATACACCTTGGACTGGTCGCCAGCCAATCACAAGGCATGCACAGAAAAATGAGCAGTCAGCACTCTCGTCCCACATTCCAAAAATGTGCACGTTTGTGTCACCGACGATGACTTGAAATTGTCCGACAGTGCCAATGTTTGTCTATATGCGCCTTAAGATTGGTTGGCGACCAGTCTGGGGTGTAGCCCACCTCTTGCCCCAAGTCTTGCTCTTGAACGAAGCTGCCATCTGTGTGAACAAGCCCAAATGTGTTGAGCTTGTCAAGTATTTGGCCCTCCTTAACAGACGCAAAACGAGAAATACGAGTTTCCTTTTATTCGAAGTTGAACACCCTCCAAGAGCCAAGCAAGTTGTGTCAACATACGCGGGTGGCCACAATAAATATAAAAATAAAAATAATAAAAAATAAAAAATAACAGCCATGTACTCTTATTTTGGACACACAGTAGGTATGATGACACCTAAAATACAAATGTTACATATCTAAACACTTTCCTGGACATTTGATTGATCAACTTGAATGCATATTTTCTACATGGTCGAGAAAATATGAAATAGACGCAAAAAGTGTTGGAGGTTGCAGCTTTATATATAGCACACAAGATCAAAAATGATCAGAAAGTCAAAGGTCATTCAATTGAAGGTCTTGTCTTCACTCAAAGTGAATTTCATACACAGTAAAATACTAACCTCTCAATAATGGAATGGACCCCGGGCCAGGAAAAATTAGGCCCAAGGTCAAAAAGGTTAACGGCCGCTAGAGGACAACACGACTGCCCTTTCCAATGAAGGTTGCGCTTCGCCATCCACGTCCGGGCTGTTGTCGGGGACTGCTTGGCCTTTCCCTGCCCGCACCAGAACAGTTTACAGTAAACCCTTGTCTCTATTTTGCTCAGTAGCACTAAATGGTTTCATATAGTGCTTTCATACCTCTTTTTTTTTTTTTTTTTTTTTACTGGACTAAAATTTGCAAAGTGAGGCACTAGTGCGGCACCGAATGGAAATGAGACTGTTTCTATTTCTATGTAATTTTTCATAATATAGCCTACACTGTACTATTGTATTAAGATTTTTTTTAAGACGTCTGTTTTTATAACATTTATTTTAAAACAAATTCTAGTTAGTTAGTAAGTTACTAAAAGGGGTGTTTGGCAGCTAGGGGTCCCGCAAAAGGCAGGTCTCTATAGTTGAATTATTGAATTATTATTTTTCACTGGCTCCTGACTTGACGCAACGTACCCTTTATTTATTTTTTTATTGTTTTTATTTATTTATTATTTTTTTATTTCCAGTATTTACTGTATATTGTTAGCAGCGACGGTCGAGAATCGAACGCACGCGAGAAGGACAACTCAGGTCACTTCTGACGTCATTTTCTTCCCCCCTGGGTGAGATTCCGCCGGTTTGGAGGTTAACGCGCTAGTGCGCATGCGCCCTGGATGGCTGTGGTGTCGTCAGCCGCTCGTCCGCATCCATCGGCTCGCCCGCACGCCACTCGCTCCACTTGGTACCGCGAGCTCTTCCGAGTCGACCTTTGCATCTCGTGAGCGTGCGTGCGTGCGACTCGACCGCCGAACGGAGCCCGCAAGACACCGGCAGAATTCTGCAACGCGAGGTGAGTCTTCGTTCGTTGCTTGATTGTTTTTTTTTTTCTCTGGTTGGTTGGAACGACGGCGCGAGACAAAGCGACACCGCACGCGTGACTTTTAATCAACACGTTGAGTGGAAATAATTCGGCTTCCGCAAATTTGAGACGTCACCGTTTTTAACTCCCTCCGAAAGCTGCGCGGTGGCGTGATGGAGCGTGATGCTGCGGGAGCACCCCCTGCAACCCTCCCACCCCACATTCCCCCGGGCGCATCTGGCCGGCCGAGCGGCGTGTGGCCGGCCTATGGGGTCGGCACCGAGCCAGGCACGCTCCCCTCGGGGCAGTGGCGGAGCCAGACTTTTATAAATAGGGGGGCCAGGGGGGGGCCAAGGATACTTCATCCAAAGATGATGCCAAATTTGTTTTCATGAAAATGTATTTCAATCGGAGTCTCTATCGAAGTTCAAATATATTTACATACATATTAAGCACAGGGGAGAATTTAAAAATTCATTGATAGAGTAATTTCATAACAATTCAAGGAAAAAAAGTTAAAAAAATAAATAAAAATAAAATATGTGCTGTACTGTAAAACCAAACCAAAGCGGGACTGATTTGTTTTGGTCATTTTTCTATCACTACAACATGATATAATTGCATTTGTAAGACAATAGTGAAAGCTCAATGCATTTCTCTTTTCATATTAGGAGCTGCCTAATTTTTTAACATGAAGTAACTTGTGAAATTATGCACATTTTTAAAACTGTAAAATACAACACAATCCCCACAAATATATGCATTCGCGCTAGGCTTTTATTTTGTTAAGTGAAATAGGATGTGCATTGTAAAATGACGAATTTTTACTGCATAGGAACCAGAAACGACTGATGTGTTCTTTTCACATTAATAGCTCTGTAATTTTAAACAATAAGTAACTTGCGAGTTTCTGCACATTTTAAAATTGTAAAATAGAACTTGACGCCAATCCCCACACATTAGGCAGTATCATTTAATTTATTACTGCTAAATTGTGTTATAGTGACTCCTTTTAATGACGTCGGACGCTTTTATTTTGTTAAGTTCTCGGATGCGAGACGCAGCTGAGGCCGCTCTACTGTTACAGCGAACACATCGGTAGTTTCACTTTCACCCTGATGAGATATTTTGTGGAGATGCTGAATAAAATACGCCTCACATTTAAAGATAAATAGGATTGGGCTCACTCGAACTGTCAAGACGGCGTCCATTCGGCTCTTCACTCTCACGGTTGTTTCAGGGTGCCCATGGACGCCTCTTGGTGCTCGGTGCGAACGCAACGGCTAACCGAGTGCGTTCTTTCAAAGCAAGGCACGGGTGGTAGTGGTGAGACACAGTCCAAATGGCGCCTCCACCTATATTCTGCCCCTTAAACATTGTATTTTAGCTCCAGTGCATTTCTATTGGGTAGTTTTGACGTGGACGTTTCTACTGCGTGGTGACTAGAATTCCCTGAGTAGAGGCTTTCCAAATAAGGAGCGGTCGTTCATCGAGCGTTAAAAAAAATAGTGCCGTTAAAGGCATTTTACGTTAACGAGATAATAACACGACAATTTTGACACCCATAATCTGAACATAAAAGTTATTTTAAACAGTCACTCACGTCTCACAGGCAAACAAACATGATATAGCCAAACGCCAACATGCATTCTCTGTACTCAGGAGACTGCTCCTTAAAACAGATGATTCTCCTTCTCCAGACTCCTAGTGAGGTGGATTATAATGCTTTGTCGTAAGTAGCGCCAGCCACTGTTCAGGAGGGGCATAACAATTAGTAGGCGTCTGCTTGAAAAAAATGTTGGCAGGCTGCATCGGCCAGGCGTGCGACGTCACTGCGCCGGTGCCGTGATATGTCAATCATTTGGCGTCTGCTGGGTCCAATCCCATTTCAGCAGGGGCACGTGCCACCCCGCCCCCCCCCCCCGGCTCCGCCATTGCCTCGGGGATGGACCGAGGAGGGGAGCTGTGATTGTCGCTTGTATTTCTTTTCTTCCCTTTCGTTGCTTCCCCAACATGAAGTCTGTTTGACGTCCATCAGAAGAAAATTATATTAAGGTCCATGTAGTGCAATCTTTGTCCTGCAGTAGTAGCACTACTAGTGAAGCGAAACTAACTGAATTTTATCTCTTGTAGTCACTAGCAGAAGAACAAACATTTATTCAAGCAATTTCCAAAGCTGATCTGGCCTGTACAAATCAACTACAACAAATTGTACAGTGTGATGTACACAAAACAGAAAATAACCCAATCACAAAATCTTTCTTTCCAACCAGAGTATGTATGTATTTTTTTTTACAGCAGGCCTGGACTCACTTTTGGGAGCTCGCCCATCAGTTGAGAATGGAATGGAATCTAAAAGTCCATCATAAATTTCTCTGTCTTGTGAGCACATCGTGCTGTAGCTCAGCGAATGAGACAGAAGACGTGCAGCACGCGTGGCGAAGCTCTTTCCATTTCACTCTGACAATCATCCACCCAATCAAAACGGACTTGGGCCCCGACTCAAAGTTTGTCCAAGAGGTTAGCTTGTGGACCCCGGTGGCTTTTTGAACTCTTGCGGGACTGGCGTGCGGCCGTGTCTCTTTGCATCACACACGAATCACCAACAGCTTGACTATTTCAGCGCCATATTAGCAATATCATCTGCTAAACTTGTCACTATATTTGTCAGAGTATATTTGGCGCTTTTCCAAAAGCAAAACAGCTTATTGAAGTCAATGAATGTTGGATCAAATTGCGTTATCATGGCACGATAATGATGAGCTGCGTTTGTCTTCTTCCTGCAAGGGGAACGTTACAACTTTGACCTGAAATTGGCTGGCTAGTTTCCCGCCATGATTGTGCGTGTCTTTTGCCGGCCAATAAAAGCGCTGCATAAAAGCTCGCTGGCGTGCATGCAGCTTTTGTTTTTGTCCCCACAGGGCGGCAGAGCTGCGGCGTGTGCGTGCCTGAGTGAGCGTAGACCCGCTGATGCGTGGGCACCTGTGTGCCGCACACTCGGCGGGCAACTACATCCCACGGATTACTGCTGTGTACTCTTGGATTAATGGAGCTCCGTCAACACAAGGTTTAAGAGGTCACTTATGCTAAGCTGACTAGCATTACACGGCCACTTAGCTGTTAACTGGACCGTAGTGGTATCAGGAGTCCTGTTTGAGCTACTAATCCAATTCAGGATGAGTGATGAGTGAAAGAGACACTCCTGCTTGGTTGTTTTTTTTGTCTGCTGGCGATCCTGTTTGGTTGTTTTTTTGTCTGCTAGCAATCACGCATGAAATTGAACTCAACTCAACTTTATTGAGAAAGCACTTTTAAAGCAACCACAGCACCATACAAAGTGCATATAAAGTACAAAAGGGACTTAGAAACAAAGACGGTTAAAACAATACATTAATAACATAACATTAAACACAACAAAACTAAAACAATGCTGACTTTAAAGAGGAAGTTAACCTTAAGGGGTGAAAAATCAACTTTTTGGAGCTTTTACCCGTGTTAAAATGCTAATTCCTCACCAAAAGTATCACCAAAGTGTTTTTTTCCTCCATTTGCCCTCTGAGAAATTCTAGGTCATTCTGCTCATCAAGCACCAGCCCCTCCCAACCTGAGAAAACGAGCTGTTGTCACTCTTTGACGTCATAAGATGCGCAATGCCAAAGTGCAATGACAGTTGACAGTTAAATTTCCTGGCTGACACTTGTATAAACTACAAGTAAAACCTTCGCACTATTGAACCTAACTGAATGAATAGTATAGTGGTTATTGCACTTGCTCTATAAGCAGCAAGTACCCCGTTCGAGACCAGCTCAGGTTTGTTTGTTTTTCCCCTCCTCCTTTCCTTTCTCTTCTTCCCTCTCCTCCCCTCCTTCTCCACGATTACTTGTGGCAAGGAGACGTTTTGTTTCAAATGTTCATTAAAGAATTGGCTTGCGTCAAGTTGCGTGGCCATTGAAAAAGCGATCAAACGCAGAGCTCCGACAGCAGACTGCAGTCGGTTCACCGGGGGCGCGTCAATCACACGGGTTTTACTAAACCAGGCGTTTTACTCCCGCGTTAGAAAAGTAACCGGCAAAACACCTAATATAAAAACTTACATCGCCATGGTGTCAAAGGTAAGCTTTGATCATTATATGCCTATAGTCAACTGTTGGAAGGGCTTAAAATACCGTGGTGTAAACCCTTTAAACATTTCTTGACAATAATATGTTACATGTGACCTCACTAGTCTAAACATGACATTCTGTTTAATATTACATTTATGGATGATGAGTTATGCAGCAAAATCCAGCCGTTTTTATCCATCTCAGGGGGCGGCCATGTTGCCACTTTGCTGTCGACTAAAGGTTGCTCAGGACACAGGCAATGACCAATCACAGATCACTTGTTTTCTGAAGCTGAGCTGTGATTGGTTGTTATCTGAGACCTGAACAACTGTTGTCATTTTCACTCATTAACAGCAAGCGGCCAGATGGCCGCCTCAATATAGATAAAAACTAACGCAATGTTAACAAGAAGTGAAGAACTGTCATTGTTCTTGTCAAGAATTTTTTGTGTGTGTGTGTGGGGGGGGGGGGGGGGGGGGGTTGACTTCCTTTTTAAGAAATGTGAGGTAGGGGCTTGCCTAACGTTTAGTGAGAGGTCGTTCCAAAGGGAGGGGCTGGCAACGGAAAAGGTTCCATTCCTTCTGAGCCTTCACTATGACCCAACACTATAACTTCTGTTTTCTTATCATTGAAATTCAAGAAGTTTAGTGCCATCCAGGCCTTGATTTTCTCCAGATAGGACAGATGTTCCCTTAAGGAGAAAGTGTCCTTTTTACATAGTAGGACATACAGTAGATGTGACTGTCATCCACATTGGAAGGAAATACTAATGTACTAATAATGAAAACAGCAGGGGCCCCAAAATTGAACCCTGTGGAACACCATACGACATACAGTGGTCCACATAATCAAATGCAGCAGTCAGGTCCAAACGAACAAAACGCACATCGTCTCCGGTGTCATTAGCCAGGGGGATGTAATGAAAAACTTGCAAACAACAATGAAGGGTGCTCACACTTCCCAAAGTTTGGAAATTGTGTGCCTACATGGCAAAGACGGAAAGAAAAATCTTAGCAATTTAGCATTGTTTGCCTGTTTTGCATTTGTGGTTGAAATTAGACAACAATTGGACAAAATCTCTGGGAAAAAAGTTCACTTTTAAATGAACCATGGAAGTGGCTCCAATAGCCATGAAATGCTGAAAAATGAAAAACTTTCTGTTTTCTTGGAATGTATTTTTGAGATGTGTGTGGGTACTCATGATAGACCTGTCCTCTAAAATTCAAGAATTTCAAACTGACTGAATTTCAGAAAGATCCATCTGCCACCTCGTGCATTCGAGGTTCAGGTTGACTGACAGGCTGCCTTCAAAGCCAGCACAAAGCACCTTTGCGTAATTTTTCGGTTATGCCTGCCCATCCGCTTGCGTTGCTCGAGGCCAGACGAATGACTCCTGCTGGAACAGATCTCTTGATTTCTGTAGAAATATTCTAATGAGCGTGTACGGCGCGATGTAATGGCGCAGAAGAGGCCTGTAAATGTGTCTGCTGACTTCATGACAGCCCGCCTATCGTTCACAAATCCTTTCCTGTGCCAGAACGTGAGCAGCCGTGTTTAATGAGCTTCCTGTTTGCTTGCTCGAGTTCAGTCGCAACTTCCCTCCTGAAGTTGCACAAGCGTGCACTCTTTCTACTTGTATTTTTCTGGTCTGCCCGTTTCCATCAAAGTTTCAATGGTAAGAAAAACTGTTGCAGTTTGGAAATAAGCATCAAAACTGTACAGATATTTTCTGTTTGTTATGACAGCCATGCAGAAAAACACAATTACCATTTAGCTGCTTGCGATTGCCGCTTTTAGGTTTCGGCATGGCAGCATGTTGTTGTGTTTGTTGTTGTTCACACGCACGTGCGGTCCGTGAAATAAAGGCAGCCGCTTACTCGCATAGTCATCACATTCCAGGAAAGAAGTGGAAACGTGGGCCGCACTTGCTCCCCGAGGCCTGATGCTCAGCTAGTCCCGCTTGGCTTTGATGGGAGGCGGACGTTTCGTCTTCAGCACTTGTTGAAGTTGTTGGCAAACTTTTCATGACTTTCATGGGCTTCGTCTGGCCGCTGCGGTGCAACAGGTCAACTTAACACCCGAGCAAAGCTTCAGTGACACCAATGCAATGTTTGCACAAGCGTGTGAGAGTCTGCGTGAGTGTGTTAGGTTAGTGAATGGGCAAGCAGGGAACTTGTGCACGCGTGTTTTTAACATGTGTGCCATTCCCATCTTAATGATAAGGAAGCGCATGCTGATTTTTAAAGCTGAATTTGCATGAAGATGTGACATACCTCACGTGACATCATTCTGTTCTTGCTTTGTAAAATGGGTCAAGGCAGTGCAGTGGCTTGAACTTCCCCATCTGACCGTGTTAGTTCCCTCTTGAGGCTTTACTTTAATGCTGCTCCACTTTTGACCAATTGCTCAAGTTTTCATCTCCCGACTTTCAAGTCCTGGACAATTTGTGCTGGTCGAAGATCAAAGTCCAATTGTCACAGTGTCGGTCTGTGTTGTGTCACTGATTGATTATTGGCTGCTAATATGTATTTCAATTAGTGCTGTCAAACGATTCATTTTTTTTTTAAACTACTGAACTCATTAACTCACAGCCATTTTCATTGAAGCAATCCCCAGCTATTTTACTGGATTTTGACTGATTTTGCAAGGCCCACAGAATGTGTTCTATTGCTATATAAACATGGAACCTCCAAAGAGAAACATTAGAGTCTCTTCTTTCATCAGAAAAAAAAGTATATATAGATTTTTCTGTTTCGTTTTGCAGCAATTAGCATTAAAATATAGCTATGATTCATCAATATTCACATTCATAGTGAAAACACTGACAAAACAGCTTGTTGCAACATGGCCATGGCTGATCTCTTATATGCCCCAAAAATAAAATCTACATTTTTTTTTTCAGTCATTCAGGAAAATTATCACTTTAATCTTAAAAAAAAAAACACACACAGAAAATGTTTATTTAAAGGTGTCATTTATTCAAACATAATTCCTGTGCAACATGTTAAGACAACAATCATGTATACTGATTTTAAATCAGTTTTAATATAATTTCACATTCATAGTTTGCAAAAATTACAACTCACAATAACATCTGGATGTAACAGAACATGAGAACAACAGCATTAAATAATCCAGAAGACAAAATTTGATTTTCAAAATGACGATTAATCAAATTAATTCGAGTTATTGCCCACACGAAAGGCATACAACTGATATGCTATTTGAATTTGGCTCTGCAAAGTGCACAAATTACTTTTGAGTTCTCCAACAAGCATCACGTAAGTAAATCAGTGTAAAACTACCTATAGTCTATGTTTATTCATTTTCCCGCCAGTGACTCACTGACTCCGCCAAGTCTGGCTGCACACTGAGTTATTTTTTTTGTAACGCTTTAATGAATTGAAATTACTCCCCAGAGTTAACGCATTAATTTTGACAGCCCTAATTTGTAATAGCGGTTGTTTCTCCTGTAAAAGGATGAAGACGTGACACTCGTATGCACTTGACCGTGTTGCTTCCGCCAATGAGCCCACAAGTTTCAAGCTTCTTTTGGTCCGAGCTTTGCTTATTTGTGGAGAAGATACGATCCTCTCCGCAGGTCAAAGGTTATGCTTTGATTTTCCGAGTGTCCTGGAGAGCATCTGGAGCTGCCTGGAAGTTATGCGCCAACCACATCAGTATTCAGCCTCCCTCGTAGAATAGTGCAAAATAGCCGGATGTTATCTTTGTTGGAGAAGGGAAGACGAGCGCTGCCTTTGAGTTGCCAAATTGAATCCCATTCATGTGGAAAGTAGTGGTTGTTGTTGTGACCTTTGGCTTGTCCCATCGGAGGTCGCCACATTGAGTTACTCGTGTGATTTGTTTGGCACACTTTTTAACTGGCCAGGTGCCACTCACCTGCTTTGTTATTCCATGCCTGGGACCAGACCTGGCTGGGAGGAGACCATGGGAAAGAAATTTTATTCCAAAAGTGCTTAATTTGACCTCAAACAATTTCTGTGTTTGTTAAATGCAAAAACTCAACTCAACTTTATTTATAAAGCGCTTTAAGAACAGGCATTGCTGTATACAAAGTGCTGTACATAAACATAAACATTGGCTGTGCAGTAAAGCATAAGGTAACAAAACAAGAACAATGCAAACATTTTGAAGTGCAAATACAAGTTTGTTTGTTTCTTTCTCAAAACATGGACTGACTCCAGACAGCAGTTAAGCAGTTGGGACAACTTTGTGGCAGTGTAATGATTGCTCAAATCTGGTTGTTGACAACCTGATGGAGACTAAACATCCCGAGGAGAGCACCATCATGCTTGTTAATTAGTTACAAGAGAAACTCAACATGAACCGTTTTCAAGGGTTGCAAGCAAGCGTAGTGCCACTTTGCAAACTGTTATCGCTGGATGTATTCGAGATGGCAGATTTATGCCAAAGTGGGCAAGTGTCACCTGTTTGGTGACAGACATTGGCTTTTCAAACTTTTGAATTGCATGCAAAGGCAACTAATTTGTCCAAATCACAAGAGGCCATCAGCACGAGAGGGAGGAGTCTTGTGCTGCCTCAAGTGTGAATTTGGCCAGAATTTGTTCGCCGGGTGTCATGCATCCTCGGCCTTGAGTGGCTTCTACAGGCATTTCATATTGTCATGTTGAATAATAATATACCCGTTTTGAACCCCCTTTACTAATTAATGTAGAAAAAAAGGGTCCACAATGTCGTAGTCTGCTCTGTTGATAAGGAAGAGGGATACACCTAAAAATGAAAATTGTTTCGAAAAATGAAAAAGTCCAGAGTGCTTGATTTCAAGGTGTTAACCTGCGTCATCACATCTTGTTCCAGCTGTTGTTTTCATGAAAATGCGTCAATATTTTTCAGCTCATCCCTACTCATAACTCAATGGTAGTTGACACATTAGCCTGAAAACAATACAATTTAATAGTGTTTAAAGGGGAAGTCATTCCTGACATTTTCTTGAAAATAATATGTTCTATGAAGCCCCACTAGTCTATATACGTCAACTGATGAATATTGCGTTTGTTGAACATAAATTAAGTGGCAAAATGCACCTCTTTTTATTATCCATATCAGCCTTTTTTTTCAGTACACTCACTCACACAAACACGCACACATACAATCATGGTCTCCTGGGTGGTGAAGCGAACCCATGCCGCCTGCATCAAATGCAAGCGACCCAAAGCCCAGTTGGCAGCCATTTTGCCACTTGGGGTCAGCTTGCGAGCATCACATGACCAAACTGCGAAAAGTGGTGAGCCGTGATTGGTTGTTACCAGAGCCCGCCTCGTACAGTGATGTCACTTTTAGTTGACAGCAAGTGGCAAAATGGCCGCCACCTGAGATGGATCAAAACGGCTGTATTTTTCTGCTTAAATCCAATGGCACAAATGCAGTATTCACCACAATCTCATTGTGATTGTTGTAAAAAAAAATATAATAATAATAATAATAATTTTAGGTGGACTTCTTCCTAGGGCTGCCACAAACGACTATTTTGCTAGTTGACTAATCACCAACAGTAGTCGCGATTAGTCGACGAATCGGATCGTCAGCCTCCCCTTAAATAATTGCCCAAAGTCTTTTTTCGACTTTTTTTTTTCTTCCTCAGAAAACCCCAAAAACTGAAACACAAACTCAATGATGGCCAGAATTTTTTTTTTTCAATTATTATTATTTTGACAACTTAGGCCAATATTTTTAAGGGGCTGACAAGCAAGCAGCTACTCTTATATAACCATCATTAGCATATAGCTTGAATTTGTTGAGATATATGTACAAATTAGTAATAAAGATGGTGACAGGTGAAAGGTAACAGACTAACAGTACATTCAACTTTTTTCAGAGTGCAGTTTGTACCAGAATTGCTTCTGCAATCCAAAAAAGACAATTATGCCGATAGTACATTTGAACTTTTAGCTCAAATACTGTTGCCTTTAACATTTATAACAACAAATGTTGAGTGCATTTGAAAATAAAACCAAAACTAAACAGCAATTAGTAATATGAATACAACAAACATGTAAACAATATAAAAAAATACTTTTGAGCCATGCACGTTGATGGCTTCATAATAAAGCTCTCCAATGAAGTGGAACGGAGGCTTTTAAGCACTGTAACGTAGCGTTAAGACATCGTCGGCACATTTACTATTCAGCCATAAAATTACAGGCCAAGCCTGGCCCTTTAAGTGCTGTAGTGCCGCACTTTGGCGCAGGAGGGCGGTGTTGTTTAGGAAAGAGAAGGAGAGCGGAAGACCTTGCGTGTACGCACCGTCTGTCGTTGAGGAGTGCTAAAATAAAAGTTTGTGTGAAACAACGACAACGAGAGTCTGCCTGCTCAGTCGCCATACCATCGGTTAGGAGGTCCCTGAGCAGAAGAAGAGGACTTAAAAGCTGTAACCAACGTGGGCACGTTTGATCATACAATGTGTGCTAAATGAACGTCCACGTTAGCACTTAAGTTACGCTAACCATCCAAATAACTTACAGTGGCTGAGATGACTGTCCCTCGCCGTCAGAAGGATTCGACAAAAGGTGCTTCAGTTTCAACTGCCGTGAGAGGCAAGGTCTGTCTTTAATATTTTACATTGAACATTATTTGCTCTAGTGTTCCAAAACCTTCGAAGTCCGATGTCGGTTAGTCATGAGAGCATACTGTGTACAGCTGGTGCTGACGTCACGTCTGACCCGGATTAATGCTACTGCGCATGTGCGTCTAGTAAGAGCAGGCAGGAGGACGGGCGGCAGGCAGTCAAACGAGCGGTTGAGGCAGTTTTGGAAGAGAAAACAAATATAAGGCTGATATATACTACGTAAAACAGACTAGTCGACTATTTAAATTAGCCGTCGACGGTTTTGGTCGTCGACGGTTTTGGTCGTCGACGTAGTCACGACTAGTCGACTAATCTTGGCAGCCCTACTTTCACATTTTTCATGAGTTTGCGGTTCATGAAGCCCCTCCTGACTTCCCCCTTGCATATGTTTTCCATCTGATCAGAAAATATGAGGCTGTGGGAAACATTTTGTTGACATTTCCGCACCATCCATGTCGAGTGAAACTTTGCTGTGCCTCTCCGCAGGTCCGGCTTCCAGTCCAGATTCCACCATCCCTCCTCCGCCGCTGCTGTCTTCTCCCTGAGCAGATATGCCTCCGCCAACAGGGGGCCCCGTAGGTTACACCCCTCCCGAGGGGGGCTGGGGCTGGGCCGTGGTGGTGGGGGCCTTCATCTCCATCGGCTTCTCGTACGCCTTCCCCAAGTCCATAACCGTCTTCTTCAAGGACATCGAGGTGATCTTCGATGCCACGCCCAGCCAAGTGTCCTGGATCTCCTCCATCATGCTGGCCGTCATGTACGCGGGAGGCAAGTGGCAACTGGGAAAAAAAAAAAAAAAAAAAAGCTTTACAATTGCCTACATTCAAACATAAGTATACCATAGACACTTTAATATCATTTCTTTGTCATTTTACAACTTTGCCCTTATGACTCAGAGACAGTTTACCTACGATCTTTATTTTTTTCTGAGCTAGAGTATACACATTTAAGTATAAATATATCAAATTATGACGTTTTGCTGACATGATTGCGAAAGAGGATGTGGCGAGTGTTTTATTCTGAAAAATAACCGGATTTATTATTAGTATTATTTTTTTATTATTATTATTATTTTTTTATATATATGAAACTACCTTGCTCTTCCTGTCTTGCTGGATGTGTTCTGTGTTTCTATGCCATTTGATGGATGCCGACGGATGTGTCGTCCGGTTAAAAATAGAAAATAGGTCTATCATTATCAATAGGTCAATTAATTAACTAAGATTACAATGAGGTTGCTTATTTTGCTGCATGAAAAATATAATTCTTTAATTAGATAATAAATATGTAATTTCTGGAGGTACATGTTAAATATCGCAATAATATCTATATCGTTATATTCAGTAAGTATATCGCATATTTTTTCCAATATCGTGCAGCCTTAATAGATATATATTTTGGGAAACAAACTCAATCAGGCTGCGATTGGCTGGCAACCAGTTCAGGGTGTAACCCACCTACTGCCCAAAGCCAGCTGAGATAGGCTCCAGCACCCCCACGACCCCCTGTGAGGTATAAGCGTTCAAGAAAATGGATGGATGGAATCTCAATCAGGAGAGGAACTGACTGATACAATTCACTACTCTCTGAAAAAAATCCCCTCCTCACCCTCTCTTTTTATTTGGTTACCACGCCCCTAGTTCCAACCCTAATAATGCAAATGCAAAACATAGTTGGAACACAGTATACTAACGAAAATGTGCACTGCCATCTAATAGTTGAACATCATCGAGAGGTAATTACAATTAATTAAGAATACATTGAGTTTGATTATTTTGCCGCATGAAAAATTAGATAATTAGATAATAAAAATGTAATTTCTTTAGGTACATGTTAAATATCGCAATAAAATCAATATCGTTCTATTCAGCAACTATATCACATATCTCATGTTTTTACAATATTGTGCAGCCCGAATCTCGTTTTTTTTTTTTTTTTTTTTTTTTTTTTTTTTAACGATTGTCGATGTTCTGATTTCGATCAGTTTTCACAGTCGATGTCAAGGTGCGCAAGCTCACTTCTGCTCTCTTCATGAGCGTCTTCAGCTTCCAAACACCCGCATGTGCTTTCCTTCCGAATCAGGACGTGGAAGCTTTAGGGACGTGCAAGGAAAGAATAAAAGCAGGAGTCGAGAGAGGAGCCAGATGTTAAAGCGCTTGTTTTTTTCCCTCCTCTACCATTTTCTTTCACTCCTCTTCCTGATTTCACAATTCAGTCTGTTCTCTTGAGCCTCATTGAATTCTGTTACTGGTGGGCGGTGGCTCCTTGGACTGTTGTGTGGCATTAGAAGGGCACCAAAGTGGCGTTTATTACCTGAACTTTGGAGTCATATTCGCAACATCTCAAATTTCCGGATTGTGTTAGCAGACAAAGGCCGCTTGTCGGTGGCCGACGAGTGGGAGTGCCGACCGCCGACTTGTATTTCACTTCTTGCGGCTTGCGGGAAATGCCTGCTTGTCTTTAAGTGTGTGGGATGGAGAGCATGCTTAGCCAGAGTAAATACCGAGTGTGTGTATGTTTCTTTTTATCTGCCTTTTTCTTGGCTCAGTTTTCATGCGTAAGCTTCTTCTCTCTTCTGTGTCCTTGGAGGTGCATCCCTGGAGGAATCAGGAAAATATGACAGCACAACGTGATACAAAAGACGTGAAAGTGGTTGAGTGAGTTTCCCAAGTGAGGCTGGTGAGAAAATGGTCAACTAGTGGAGAGAGAGGAGGGAGGAGGGGATGAGTTTCTGTTGTTTATATAATCCCTGGGAGAAGGCTCCTCACTGGCCTCTTTGTGTTTTGCCAGATAGCAACAAAGCGCGTCAGTGCTCATTTGTTAGCATGTGCGTGCGTGTCCTTGTCACACAGTTTGTACAAGAGTCCTCACCTGGCGTGACTTTCTCCACTCCAGAGGATCGCCAGACACTTGTAGCTGAATCCCATTCACAGCACGCTCAAAACTTGCCCATTCGCTCTTTGCAAAGTCACCTTTTATTTCTTCTTTTGATTCTATCCTACGTTATTTGATCAAAAAAGCCACTCTGCCTATTTTTTGTTTCGTTCAAAAATGATGCCACACAATTTGGCAGAAATCTGGCTAATAGAAACCTTACAATTGGTGTCAAGGAAGTATTTTGAAGTGATGGATCTTGATCAAGAGATAAGCTTGGTATTTTGGGGTAACTAAATTTAGCTAGTTACAGAGAGTCTCACCATGTGGCGTGTGTGAATGTAGCTGCACACTAATGATACATTTATTTTCATCAAATGATGTGTATTTTTGAGGGTAACCATTTGGGAGACCATCTTTTCGGGTTGAAAGTTTTCCATGGAGGTAATTTGAAACATTCTGGCGGGGGTGTCAATTATGTTTTTTGGTCCCTTCATAGTTGTCAGGGTTACCTGTTTGACATCTATTAAACACAACACACAAAAAGGAGAGAAGACACTCAATACAGGGCTCGCGGGGAGAGAGGAGAGGAACTGATACAATTCACTCCTGCACTCTCTGAAGATTCCTCTCCTCACCCTCTCTATTTATTAGGTTTTCCACACCCTTTGCACGCCCCTAGTTACCTGGGTGCTCCAACCCTAGAAAATGCAAATGCAAGACATAGTTGGAACACAGTGTACTTGTTTGTCTATGTGTTGTGCATATTCCTACAACAGTGTCTTCCATCCATCCATCTTGTTGACCGCTTACTCCTCTCAAAGTTCACGGGGGGTGCTGGAGCATATCCCAGCTGGCTTTGGGCAGTAGGCGGGGTACACCCTGAACTGGTCGCCAGTCAATCACAGGGCACACAGAGACAAACAACCATCCACACTCACAATCCCACCTAGGGACAATTCAGAGTGTTCAGTTAACATGTCAAGAATGTCTTTGTAATGTGGGAGGAGACCGGAGTACCCGGAGAAGACCCACGCATGCATAGGGAGAACATCCAAACTCCACCCAGGAAGGTCGAAATCTGGACTCGAACCAGAATCCTCGGTACTGGGAGGCGGACGTGCTAACCAGTCAGTCACCCTCGTTACAGTTTTTTGTCCACCAAAAACAAACACGTCTTTTGTTCATGTGGTGTCCTCGTGAGAGGTTATAAAAGAATGCCTTGGAATGTTTGCGCAGAAAATGTGCCAAGCGCACAATGGGCGATCAAATCAAACTTGGGCGTGTGCAAAAAAAGGCTGGAAATGGATGCTGGCATGTTCACACGCAAAGAAAGAGTGGGAAATGGCGTGGGAGAATTCTGTTTGGTTTCTTTTTTTGATTGTTTTGTTTGTTTTTTGCCAGCTGACTCCCAAGCGACTTCTGCATTCAACAAATGTAGCCAGCAGAATTGAACTTGCTTTGATTTCACAAGCAGACTTGACAAGTTAACTTTTTCACTGAGGACCAATTCAGTGGGGATTTTTATCCCACCAAAGGAATCAATGGGGTTTGGTTGTAGTTTGTGCATCGACTGCGTGGCAGTGCACAGTGACCATACTGGATGTTTATAAGCTTATTTGCAATCAAAATCATTTTCCTCGTGAATCCTTGTCCAGGTTTTGTTTGGCTTGACTTGATTGGGCCGTGCTGTGTGAGCGGGGCGGCTGCTTTTGTACTTTGCATTGGCAGGCGGTGGAGCTGCTTGTTGTGAATTTGTGTGAGAGTCCATTCATAACCAGCTTGGCACCATTAGATGTTTGTCTCTGAGGTTCCTCTTCCTCCTCTCACTGTTAGCTGTGCTGGCGCCATTCAAGCCGTGTGGAATTGCCTTCCACATAGGAGGAGCGAGGGCAAAGGGTTATTAATGAGTTGCGTGAGGTCAAAAGGTTAATGAATGACCGTCGAGGTCAGCATCCCCTTCAACTCTGCTTGTCAAGCGCAAGCAGTCACGTGATGTTACACAAGCGGCCTTGTGTCAGTTGTGGTAATACAGCACCCCCTGGTGATAGGAGGTGAAAGTGCTCTTGTTAGCTTCAAACTTGATGCAGCATTCTTTTGTACAAATGAAATGAGAGTAAGTGAAAAGTTTGTCTTGAAGGTTTTCCTTTGCATGAGTTCTCAACTGCTCTCGCATTTCGCTATAGTAATTAGTTGCTCTTTATACACCCAATGGAACACATTTCTGTTTTATTTATTGGCATTCTAATGTCCCATAACTACGGAAGCGTCATGGTGCTACACCAGGAGAAAAAAAATGTCACATTTTAACATGATAATTTTTTTACATAAGTTTCATGTTTTAACATGATCATTTCACGTTTTAACATGATAAATATTATGCTAAAACATGAAACTTATGTAAAACATGAAAATTATGTAAAAATGGTAATTTTCATGTTTTTACATTATTTTCACGTTTTTATATAAGTTTCATGTTTTGACATAAGTTTCATATTTTTACATTTTTCAGTATGTTTCATAATTTAACATATTTATCATGTTAAAAGGTGAAATAACCATGTAACTTATAACTTATATAAAAACGCAAAACTTATATAAAAATTATCATTTTCACGTTTTTACATAAATTTCACGTTTTTATGTAAGTTTCACATTTTAGCATAATATTTATCATGTTAAAACGTGAAAATTATCATGTTAAAACATGACATGGCTCTTGATTTTTTTTTTTTCCGTACGTAACTACTTTGTGTTGATGTATTTTTATTCCACTAGCATTCTTTTCATGTAAAGCCGCATATTTATATAATCGTTTTTTGTTTTTTTAAATAGCCTGTAAAGCACAAAGATGTTGCGTAAATTTGAAATGGCACAGAATGATCTTGATGATCTTGCTAAAGGTTGAATTATTACAAAAGCAGCCGAATGTAAAAAATGAGGCTTGCAAAGAGTGACAAATCAAGTCGTTTTTAGTCACAGGGAAAAAACTGGTGGATAATGCAGTCAGTGATTCTTAAAGTTTGGCAAATGAGCTCCCTCTTGTGGTACACCAAGAACCACTGAATGAAATATTCATGTTACAGTAGTTTCAACTTCTTTTTAATCTGATATGGCACTTGTTAGTTATATTTTCAGTTATACTTAATTTAAACTGCAATATGGCTCTTTTTATGTGGGGATCTTTTTTTTTTTTTTTTTTACAGTATTGAATTTAATATTTTTATGACGAAGTATAATTTTGCAAACAACAATAATGACTCTCCTTTTTCAGGAATACTGTAAAGCCTTTTCCTGTTTTGAAGAACACTTTTCATATTTTTAAGAACGTGTGCCGATGATTTGATGCGACACGATTCTGTCTGTGTGTGTGGGCGTCCTCAGGACCAATCAGCAGCATCCTGGTCAACCGGTTCGGCAGTCGACCAATCATTCTGCTGGGCGGCTGTCTGGCGGGGTCGGGACTGGTCTCCGCCTCCTTCTGCAACACGGTGGCGCAGCTCTATTTCTTCATTGGCGTGGTGGGAGGTGGGCGGCCGCTCCTCTCGTATCCCGGCTCCTCGTCCGCATATTTCAAAAAAATGTTCCACTTCTCGCGCAGGCTTGGGCCTGGCGTTTAACCTGAACCCGGCCCTCACCATGATCGGCAAGTACTTCTACAAGCGGCGCCCCATCGCCAACGGCATCGCCATGGCCGGCAGCCCCGTCTTCCTGTCCACGCTGGCGCCGCTCAACTCGTGGCTGTACGACCGCTTCGGCTGGCGGGGGAGCTTTCTCATCCTGGGCGGGCTCCTGCTCAACTGCTGCGTGGCCGGCTCGCTCATGCGCCCCATCGGTCCGCCGCCGGCGCCCCGCGGCCGGCCGCCGCCCGAGGACGGCGAGGCGCCGCCCAAGAGGACGGCGCTGCAGACGCTCAACTCCTTCATCGACCTGACGCTGTTCAAGCACCGCGGCTTCCTGCTCTACCTGCTGGGCAACGTGGTCATGTTCTTCGGCCTCTTCGCGCCGCTCGTCTTCCTGTCCAACTTCGCCAAAAGCAAAGACATCAGCAAGGACAAGGCGGCCTTCCTGCTCTCCATACTGGCCTTCGTGGACATGTTCGCCCGGCCCTCCATGGGCCTGCTGGCCAACACCAAGTGGGTGCGCCCGCGTGTGCAGTACTTCTTCGCCGCCGCCGTCCTCTACAACGGCGTGTGTCACGTGATGGCGCCGCTGTCGAACGACTACACCGGCTTCGTGATCTACGCCGTCTTCTTCGGCTTCGCCTTCGGCTGGCTCAGCTCGGTGCTCTTCGAGACGCTGATGGACCTGGTGGGCGCGCAGCGGTTCTCTTCCGCCGTGGGCCTGGTCACTGTCGTGGAGTGCGCCCCCGTGCTGCTCGGCCCGCCGCTGACAGGTACGAGACACGTTGATAGGCAATCGGGTTGTGCCGCCGGCAAACAAAGGCTTGATTCATATGTGTCAAAATAAATCTAGTAATCTAATTAGTAAATTGATTGACATCTACTTTAATTAGCAATTTTAGCCTCTCAACAGTAATTCGTCTTTAATTTCTGTAGTCCTTCATGCAAATAAACACATTGTTTTGTGTTTAAAAGGGGAAGTCAACCTTTAAACATTTCTTGACATGACCTCACTAGTCTAAACATGACATTCTGATTAAAGACATGATTGAAGATACTTGACTTATTGAGCCATTTTCAGCAGTAAAAAAAATATTTTGCCCAGAATTAATTTGATAACTACATTATTTTTCATGTACAATTAATACATTTAAAACTAATTTTTAAACTTGCTGTCGACTAAAGGTGACATCACCTGTGCTGAGGAAGTAGCTAAGAGACCAATCATGGCTTAGTTTGCTGACCAAACCCAGAAAACAGGTGAACCATGATTGGTCATTAGCTACTTCCCCAGCACAGGTGCCATCTTAAATCGATAGTGAGTTAAAAAATTAGTTTTTAAAGATATTAATTATACATGGGGAAACAAATGATTATGGACAAATTCATTCTGGACAAAATATTAACTGTTTACTGCTAAAAATGGCTCAATGAGTCAAGTATCCCTTTCATATTACATTTGTGAAATAAGAGATATGCAGCCAAATTCCGCTGTTTGTATGCACCTAAGGGGGTGGCCATTTTGCCACTTGCTGTCGACTGAAGATTACATCACAGTTACTCAAGCAATGACCAGTCACAGCACACCTGTTTTCTGAAGCTGTGATGTCATTTTCACTCGACAGCAAGTGACAAAATGGCCGCCTTCCGATACTGAAAACTCTGTATTTAGAATAGTGGGGCTGCATAGAACTTTTTATTGTCAAGAATTTTGACTTTGTCTTTCATTCAAATTTGCAAACATTTACTTTTACTTTAAAAAACAAAAACAACTGAAGCAGTGACTGAATCGGTTTCACAAAGTTTGCGGAGTACATCAAACCCTCTTGTCTCATATTGCGCAATTAGATGTGTTTTAGCACAAAACAATAATTGGTTAATAAACAGTAATTGGGAAAATAAATGGTTTTGCTATCCACTTCAATACTTTTTTTTTCATCCGATTTATTGGAATTGTTTCTAACAATCTTTGAACTATTTTTACACTTTCATTCTTGGACAGGCAAAAAGTTACACACATTCAAAGTCACATGAACGTGGGAAAAAAAAAAAAGTACCCTCGTGTTTTGTGAATATTTTGTATTGGTTATCAAAAGCTTTTAGATCAAATAAATACGAGGCTGCTACTTTCTGTTTTTTTTTTGTTTTTTTTAAATCTATCACAGGGGTGTCTGGAATATAACTGGCGATAAACCATCGATACATACTACGGCTTGTTGACATTTCTGTTCTCCGATTGACGTCATCCACTGGTTTTATTTCTTCTCACCCACAAGTTTTGTTTTTCTTTAAAGAAATCTCTTCCAAAGCGAAGCCTTTTGGGGAATATCTGGCAACGCAACTTAGCTTTGTCGTGATTTTGACATTCCGAGCTGACGTCTTCCCTCCCTCCGTCGCAGGAAGCTTCTACAACTACTACCAGCACTATGACTACACGTACATCTCGTCCGGCATCATCCTCATCGTTGCCAGCCTCTTCCTCTTCGTGGGGATGGGCATCAACTACAGACTGTTGGCGCGAGAGAAGAAGAACGAGGAGAAAGCTGAGCCCAAGGAGGAGCGCGCAGCCATGCTAGCCCCCGCCGAGGCCGCCGCCGAAGCCGCCGCGGACGCACCCGGCCCCGCCAAGCCGGAAGTGGATTCCAAGATGGACGAAAACACGGTGTAGGAGCGCAACAGACTCGGCGAAACACACGCATGGCGCACGCCATCACAAACGCGCACATCGACCTTCTGGGCTTGCACCGCACTTCACGTCGTTTTCTCTTTCTTGTGTGTGTTTGTTGTCGACGTGCCTGCCGGGAGCGCGCACGCGTTGCCGAGGAGCAGTCATCTTTTAATCACTTTGGGGAGGACGTTACTCTCAGGGTCTCCAGCTGCCATAATGCGCCGCCTGAGTGTGTGTGTTTGTGACTTTCCACCCATCCAATTGACATACACACCCACACACAGCGGTCTTAATGTATTAGTGTTTCTATGACAGATATCAGTATTTGAAGCTAAAAGCACACACTCGCGGCCGTGAACAAATATTTGAGCTCAAAGTATACAGGCAATCTGACTGGAAGGAGTTTGCGTGTGGTCTGTGGTGGTTTTTACATTTAACAATAGAATGTCAACTGCATCACAGCTTCTTTTACCAGCAGCAGAAGTCACTTGGTGTTTTTTTTTTTTTTTTTTTTTTAAAGGGTTAGGGCAGGCCGGTTTGTTTCCAGACAGTAAACGATGGTTGTAAAAATGTGCCAATAAAGTCCAGAATTCCATTTAGCAAACACCAAAACCAGCAAGGGAAGCAGTTTCCCCCTTCAAGCAAATCCTAAATAATAAATCATTCATCTTTTATTTTTCTTTTATCCCTTATATTAAACGCATGTTAACATTTTATTCATCCTTTTTAATCTTTTATTTCCTTTTCTGTCAGCACTGCTGAGGACATTGGTGCACTTTGCCAAGGCACACAACATATTTTATGAACAAAAAAATGGTAGAAAAGTAAAGACAAATAATCAAATGATTATGTTTTGGTCTCACCGCGGAATGTGGGTCCTGTTAAGACACATGCTATTGTATTTGAAAGGCAACAGGTGTCTCACCTTCTGCCATCTTTGAGTATTTCGTTGTTGTGCCTGTCACTAAACGCTGAAGGCACAGATAGATGAACAAATATACGTTATTTGGCGTCAACAAATAATTTCCTGACCAATCAAGTGAAAGTGGATAAGTCAAATAAATTTCAGTGATTGTACCAGTGGTTGGGAATCACTGCACGTGTGGTCCGACATCACCCTCTAGTGGACAAACACTTGTCTGTCCATTTATGCTGACGTTGTAATGTCTGTCTGAATTTATCAATCCAATTTTCAACACTGCCCCTCCGGGATCAAAACAAAAAACTTGAACTCTTTCACAGTGAACAGCGGCACTTTTATGGGAAGAAAAATACATTTGTTTTGTTTTGCATTTGAGTTTTAGGTTCAATTTTAAATGAAGAAATGTTTCTGGAAAGCAAGCTGCGTTCTCATACTAATTACTGTAACTGTGATATTTTTTGGACGGGAGAGTGAAGGAATTAAAGATTTTTAAAAACAATAGACCCTTTGTTCTATTTTCAAATTAACGAAACTTTTTTTTCCAATGTAAAACCTGTTAATTGATAGGCTGTGAAATGTTTACTGACATGATGTGGGGAATGTGCCACGAGGCAACAGCGTGCATTGAATTGCGAGTTATACCACCAAGACAAAAAGAAACAGCTCACCGATGTAGATTGGCTATGAGCACGTTACGCACAGTTGCAGTGGTCATTTACAAAGCCTTTTCATGATCATCGTCGTCCTCTGCTGGTGTGAGTACACATTTTTATGCAATATTTTTATTTAAATGCGTTTTATCAATTTAAATTTGTGTTTAAAGACCTTTAAAAACTGCGATTGGCTGACAACCAGTCCAGGGTGTACCTCGCCTACTGCCCAAAGCTGAGATAGGCTCCAGCACCCCCCGCGGGCCGTGACCCTTGTGAGGAATAAGCGGTCAAGAAATTGGATGGATGGACCTTTAAAGATCAAGTGCTGTAAATAGCTTTCTAAACTAAGATGAATTGACTATATTTAATCGGTCCCCGTGCTGGTTGCCACATGGCAGTGCAGCAAGTGTTGAAAAACAAAATCGGTGTTTCAAAATCAATATGTTTGACAGTACTGATCGACAGATGAGTTTAATTTAAAAGAATGTGTTAATGTTGAGATACTCCGATCACAATAAAGAGCCAAAAAAAAAGATTACCATAAAACTCGTAGATCCGGCCCAATCGCATCACTTTCTGGAGCCACTAAAGCAAAAGTGTGTCATTGCCGTTTTGGCTGAAAGGGTTTCCCGTTTTCTTTTGGGCAGAACATCCATCCATCCATTTTCTTGGCCGCTTATTCCTCACAAGGGTCGCGGGAGGTGCTGGAGCCTATCACAGCTGGCTTTGGGCAGTAGGCGGGGTACACCCTGGACTGGTTGCCAGCCAATCGCAGCCTGCCATCCATGTCTTTGGAATGTGGGAGGAGACCGGAGTACCCGGAGAAGACCCACGCAGGCACGGGGAGAACATGCAATCTCCACGCAGGAAAGCCGGAGCCTGGACTCGAACCCGAGTCCTCAGAACTGGGAGGCGGACGTGCTAACCAGTCATCCATCGTGCCGCCTGGGGCAGAACATCTTTACCAAAATTACAATTACAAATTACAATTTCGACAGGTTACAAAATTCAAAATCCTTTTTTGTCAATTAAATAATACAAAAACATTTTTTCTATGTCCTCTGATTTCATATTCAATTTATTCACAATATATTGTAGCAATTAAGAGATGGGCCAGTGTGAAAGGTCTGTCTACTTTGCTTTTTTTTTTGCCCCTGAGGGAAAAAATAACTAGGACCATGTGAAGTTTGTCTTTAGCAAGACAGGGCTATCAAACTGGACATTAACAAAAATGGAGCAAAGTCATGTTCGGTAATGTTGTGGGAAATACTGTGCACATTTGTGTGCCTTCTAGATGCTGACTGTGAGTGGCCCGGTGCTCTGAATGGCCTTCATGATGAAGTGCACCACTTCGGATGTGGAGCCTTGGCCGCCCAGGTCCTGCGTGTGCATCTGGGGGACAAAACGATGCGTCACAAACAATAATTCAAAGAAGTGGGCAATATGGTCTAAATACGACCAAAAAAAAAAATTTTTCTGTGAGGATGTTGGCGCCCGTCTTGAATAGCCATGGAAATTTACCTTAACCTTTGCACCCCTTTGCCCCTGCAGGCCTAATTGAAGGCGCGTACGAAAACACCTACCCGAGTGTCGGTGAGCGCGCACAGGACGGCCTGTCGGATCATGGCGGCGTACGCGTGGAGCTTGAGGTGGTCCAGCAGCAGGCAGGACGCCAGCAGCATGGCAGTGGGGTTGGCCACGTTGCGCTTGGCGATGCTCCTCCCGGTGTTCCTGGTGCCCTGCGTTTGACGACACATGGTAGGTAGAGCATACCACATTTATTAAAACCAGCAAACTTGCATGTGTAAAGTGCTTTTTGCCTTTTAGCGCACCATCTCAAACACGGCGTAGTCCCGACCGTAGTTTGCTCCGGGCACCAGGCCCGGTCCGCCCACCAGCCCGGCGCATATGTTGCTCACCACGTTACCGTAGAGGTTAGGCATGACCATCACATCGAACTGCTGGGGCCTGGAAACCAGCTGAGACACACAAACACATCCAATTTGCAGTGGTGCGAGGTAACCAAGTACAAATACTTGGGTCCATGAATAGATATTCTGCACTTGAATTGACTTTTTGCTCCCTATAATATCTGTACTTTCTGCTTCTTACTTGGTGAAAAGGCTTGTTATTCTTTTGATAATGGCACAAGAAAGGAAAGTTAACCACGGTTGAATGATTAGATTCATTGGCGGGCATCTTGGGAAATTATCAAGTTTAAAACAGGAAAAACAGCATGATGGAGTAACATGAACCATTAAGGATGACAACGCAACAAATTCATAAAATTTAAGGTTTTTTTTTGTGTTTTTTTTTTAATATTATTGGCTACAAATTATTTCCCCCCCACCTAATCTGAAAAAAACAAAAAAACAAAAAAAAACAGATAAGGTTATATTTTTTTTCAGTTATCATGAGATGATCGAGCATTTTTACTCTTCATACTGTTTTGCTAACCCAGGGGTCAGCAACCTTTACTTTCAAGTGAGCCATTTTAGGCCAAATAAATAACAATAAAAAAAAATAAATTGTTGGAGCCACTGCGATTGGCTGGCAACCAGTCCAGGGTGTCCCCCGCCTACTGCCCAGAGCCAGCTGAGATAGGCGCCAGCACCCCCCGCAACCCTTGTGAGGAATATAAGCGGTCAAGAAAATGGATGCATGGATGTCTGAAGCCGCAAAACATTTGAACATTGTTTGATGATGGAAACAGTGTGTTAGTCTAATGCACTGAGGGCCCAAGAGCTAATTAGAGTTACACCATAACAGAAAAGTATGTAGCATCAGTGTTTCGACGAATGGGGGCGTATATAAGATATTGAGAAAAGAATATTTACCTTTAAAAATGCCATTATCATTAGAATGTTTACCTTTAAAAATGGCGACGCAACAGACTCAGAAAAGCAAAATATTTTGTGCATGGCCTATTTTTATGTTTGATGTGGTCTAATTTGGCGGGGGGGGGGTACATATAGATGAGGTGCATTTTTGTAGTTGTTATCATTATCAAATTTAGCAGCTTGGTAATCTTGTTTTATTTCGTCAGTTGGGCTGTCATCATCCTGCCAATATTCAGCTTGAATGCTCAGTGATTTTCATGCATGTTCAAAGAAAGAAACTTTTGTGTGTATACAAGCACGTTTTTGTTGTTGTTGTAGTTGTTGCATCAAGTTATCATACGAGTACTGTATATAATTGACAGTAGAAAGTTTTGTACTTAAATAGAGTTCATAGTTAACTTAATTTTAAGTTAAGGAGCTGAATTAGGAACTATGCAGTTTTTGTTAAAAAAAAAATTCACACAAGTATCTGTACTTTTACTTGCGTGAGTATTTTTGCCACTACCGCCGTTTTGTGCTTGTGGACGTCCACCACTGCGACCCACTCACCTGCATGGTGGTGTTGTCCACAATCATGCTGTCAAAGGTGATCTCGGGGTAACCGCTGGCAACCTCCTTACAGCACGCCAGGAAGAGGCCGTCGGCCAGCTTCCTGCATCAAACGCAAAAAGGTGACATCAAGCCGGTATAGCCACGGGAGGCACGTGGCGAAAGCGCGCACGTGGCGGTGGACACCGACATGATGTTGGCCTTGTGCACGGCCGTCACCCGTCTGCGACCTTGCTCGCGAGCTGCCCTGAAGGCGTAGTCGGCGATGCGTAGCGATTTGCTCCTGGTAATGATCTTCAGGCATTCCACCACTCCCGGAACATTCTGCACAAGGACGCACAAGTGCGAGTAAGTCACGTGTCGAGTGTTACCCTTCGAAATTAGTCTTAAGTTTCTGTTGCAAGAACGCAAAAAATCAAGCTGAGTATTTGTAAGCATGTTGAGTCGAGGTTTTGAGCTTGGCAAAGAGAAAAATATCATGCAGAGCCAGGTAAGGCGAGTAGTTTCTCTGGCATGATGTCTTTCTTGGGCAGGAAGTGTCCGATGCTCAGGGGATTCTGAAGTGTGTGCAATCCTGAAAATTTTGGTATCGATCTGATACCAAGTAAATACAGGGCCAATATCGCAGATACCGATAGATACTTTTTGAAAATTATAGTATATATATTTTCAGAAAAAGGTAGCTGTATCTTTGAAATTGATTATTCACAATCAAATTTCAACCTTTCAGTGCTTTCGTGTTGTTTCGGTTTTTTGGTTGTTTTTTTTTAGGACAAAGTTAAAGGGATACTTTACTTATTTAGCCATTTTTGGCAGTCAAACATGAATATTTTACCTACAATAAATTTGACATTTTCATTATTTTACATGTACAATTAGTACCTTTAAAAACACATTTTGCATCTTGTTTATTTAGGTTGAAAAAAGTGATGAAGGCAGCATTTTTAGTTATTTTTTGTATTTGTAGTTTCTGAACAGTATATAATAAAGTATTTGTTTAAAGGGATACTTCACTTATTTAACCCCTTATCGTAATAAAAGTTAATATTTTGTCTGTAATTAATTTGATACTTTCATTATTTTTCATGTACCTTTAAAAACACCTTTTGCAACTTGCTGTCGACTGAAAATGACATCACAAGGGCTCAGGTAACCAATCACAGCTCAGCTTGTGAATGTCACATGACCAAACTTAAAAGACAAGTGAATGTCTCAGCTTGTGAATGTCACATGACCAAACCTAGAAAACAGGTGAATTAAGATGACTTGACTAGATCGATATTTTAGTGAGAGTATCGATCCGATGTCGATACTGACCTGGTATCGATAATGTCGATATTTGGATCGATCCGCCCACCTCTAGAAGTCAAGTCCATCCATCCGTTTTCTTAACCGCTTGCTCCTCACAAGGGTCACGGGGGTGCTGGAGCCTATCCCAGCTGGCTTCGGGCAGTAGGCGGGGTACACTCTGAACTGGTTGCCAGCCAATCACAAGGCACACAGAGATGAGCAACCATCCACGCACACAAGCACACCTAGCAACAATTCCGAGCGCTAGAAATCAAGTCATCTTTATTTATATCGAACAAAGACAAAATCTTGAAAATGCAGATTTTCAACTGTTTCAAATCACTTTTAGTCAACCAAGTCTGAAATTGGCGACTTGAGTCAAGTCGTGACAAGAGTGAGTCGCCCACCTCTGCCAGGAAGCAACGAGCGGAGTTTAGAAAATTGGAGGTCGGGGCAAATAAAAAACCGGGCGGGACGCACCTCGTGCTCCAGGCTGCTGTACTCGCCCTCTGTGTTTTCCCGGATGATCATGATGTCGATGTTGTGATGTCGGGTCGGCACCCCCGGCAGAGACCTGCAGTGCATCACGTTGGCGTACAGATCCAACGTGGTTCTGCAAAGACACGCAACAACCGGGTACTTTAGAGAAGTTACAGAGAGTCTTCGTCACATGTGCTATTTGGGATATTCATAAATGAAGCCTTTGGAGTCTAATGTTACATGTTAAGGAAGAGAAATCCTGTGTTAAATCCTGTGTACATCGTCAATCTCGATGTCCCAGTGGAGTGCGACTGTGGTGCGACTCACCGGAGCAAGTTGTTTCTGGATTTGTAGAAGGCGGGTAAGTTGTGGTTGGTCTCGAGGTTACCTGCATCCACAAACGGGAGTTACACAACTGCGCGGAGTCCAAAAGACGCGCAGACAAGCAAATTTGACCTTTGAGTGCAACTCCATTGCGCCTGATTGCCATGATGGCGCTGTTGATGTCGTCCTCCGAGGACACGGACGAGTCCACGTTGACAACCTCGAAGTCCACCGGAACGCAACAGAACCTGATGAAGGAAAAAAACAAACAAAAAAACACTATGTCTGCGTATTGTCATTTCACCACATGAAAACATGTTTTGGATTATGAATCCATCCTTATGGATTCTCATGTTGATTATTTAGATCACTTGATTCCCAACCTTGTTAAATGTATAATTTCTAGGGGTGTCAGGCGATTAAAATTTGTAATCGTATTTAATCGCATGACTTCAATAGTTAACTCATGAATAACCATAAATTTTATATCTGTTCTAAATCAATTTTAAAAAGTCAATTAAGTTTTCATACTCAACAAAAGTGGACAAAAATGTTAAACTAATAGAAATATGGCTGCATCTTTTAGTCATTGATACAGTAGTTTCATAAAAATTCATTAAAATTAAAAAGATGTAGTGTAAAAAATAAGGTCATTTTTCTGCCACTAGATGGCATAATTACATTTGTAAGATGTTGGTGACAGCTCAGTGCATTTTTCTTTTCATATTCAGAGCTATCTATCTTCAACATGAAGTAACTTGTGAAATTCTGCAGGTTTTTAAAATTGTAAAATGCAACTTGACATCCACAAATATATGCATTATTATTAAATTTATTACCGCAAAATTTTGACGTGGACGCGTCTGCTGCGTTGCCACTGGAATTCCCCCAGTACAGGCTTTCCAAGTAAGGGGCAGTTATTAATCGTGCGTTAAAAATTGTGACGTTAAAGGACGTTAAATTAATTCAAAATTAACGCACCAATTTTGACACCCCAAATTATTTCCAATGTATCTATGGTCATCCATCTAAGCCGTAAGTGGAGATCCAACTTATGGATGGATATAATTTTTGTGACATTTTGGTTGGGGGTGTGCCGTGACCTTTATTTTTTCTCACATGTAAAATACAGTATGTGCCTTGACGCAATACAGGTTGGGAAACGCTGGACTAGATAGTTGATATGACATCGACGACAATTTGGATGAATTTCAAGAGTTTCTAGTCTCTGCACCGAAACAGTTCCTGCACGTGGTTGGCCAGCTCAGGCCCGATGCCGTCTCCGGGAATCAGCGTCACCGTGTGCCTGCCTCCGTACTGTGCGGGTGGAGGCTGAAATTCACACACAAATACACATGAACTAAGATCCTGATACATGACTTGTCCCTGCACGTTAATCATGCATACTCACAATCATTTGGTGAGTCTGGATGGGGAAAAGATGGATTTATGGTGGAGGAGAGAAAGGGGGTCGGCGTTAGTGAGGGATGTGAATGAGAGGGCAGTGGAACACAATCAGGCTAAAAATAACATGAAAATAAAAAAATGGCCCTAAAAGGTGAGAAGAGAAAGATGGTGTGGATTGTGTGTGCATTCCTCACAGTGTAAGTGGACTTCTGGTGACAAGAAGCTGTAGCGCACGCCTGCAGATCCAAAGAGAAGACACAAGAGAATCAACAAACTTGCCCAGCAGTAACCGCTTTGTTGCTACAGTACTTTGGAACGCAACATTTGCTACAGCGGCACAAAATGACACGAGTGGAGGCCAGATGAGTGCAGGCGGATCTAATGTTGTGGCTGATGGCTGTAAAATGATGTGGAAAATTAGAAAGGCATGAGTGGGTTTTTAAAAGTTCAACAAAATGACGACCATAAATAACTTTGAAATGTCTATCTTTAAAGAATTATCGTATAGCCAATTCCAAATAATTATATATTTTTCACCCCGTGAATATATTTCAAAGATCCATCCATTTTCTTGACCGCTTATTACTCACAAGGGTCGCGGGGGTGCTGGAGCCTATCTCAGCTAGCTTTTGGCAGTAGGCGGGGTACACCCTGGACTGGTTGCCAGCCAATCGCAGGGCACACAGAGACGAACAACCATCCACACTCACAAGCACACCTAGGGACAATTCAAAGCGCCCAATTAACCTGCCATGCATGTCTTTGGAATGTGGGAGGAGACCGGAGTACCCGGAGAAGACCCACACAGGCACGGGGAGAACATGCAAAATCCACCCAGGAAGGCCGGAGCCTGGACTCGAACCTGTGTCCTCAGAACTGGGAGGCGGACGTGCTAACCAGTCATCCACTGTGCCGCTCTATTTCAAACATAATAAATCATAATAATCATTGTGAGATGCTGGAGCCTTTTTTTTTTTTCTTTCATTTTTTTCTTTAACTTTTTTACTTTTTTAAACAACTCAATGGCATCTGTTGCTCAGCACTTATTTTTGTAGTTCTGCTATTCCGTCAAGAGAAACGGTAGAACTGCCTCTGGAGAAAATACAAATCTTTATTACATAGACAATTACCCCTGTGATTAATTATGTACGTATATCCTCCTGACTACCAGCAATACAGATTTGTCCTCTGTAGTGGACCTTTTTAAACCTGAATATCTCCCACCCAGTGCATACGATTGAATTAACTTTTGTGCTCTATAGAGGACATTCAGAGCTTTCCAATGATACCAAATGTGTAGGGGTGGGGCTTTGCTACCTTTGATTGCATCATAAAATAAAATGGCTTCCCTCAGTGCAAGCACTTTTTAGAGAAGAGGAAAAAAAGTAAGTGCATAACACTTTTTATTGAACAAATTTAGGCTTTAAATGTTATTAGCATGTTTTCTGTAAGACTCTTAAGAACACATTAAAGTATTGTTTGAATTATTTTAACTGTATTGTTGTGCCTAGCATTTAAGTTTTGAAAAATGTCCTCCGTAGTGGACACATCATAGCTTAAAAATCAAAACTTTTTTTTTTTTCAAACATTTCTTTTGCAGTATTCCAGTTACTTCTTAAAGATTAGGGAATATCAAAATAAACATGATTGGATAACATTTTTTTCCTGGTATTCAGGAGGATATTGTTCATTAAAAAAATAAATAAATCAGAAGTCACAGACAAAAATGTACCACGCCAATATTAATTAAGTACTGTACCACAATTCTTCATTTATGTTAAAGAGGCCCCGCGACCCTTGTGAGGAATAAGCGGTCAAGAAAATGGATGGATGGATGTTAAAAGGGTCAGGGGGAGTTTGTGGTGTTTAAAAAGTGGGGGTGAAAAAAAAACCAATTCGGTGGAAACTGTAGACAATTCATTTGCATTAGTGGGCCTCAAAAGTGATGCAGCCTGTCAATTGTGTAGTTCCTGTTTAGAACTGAGACTTTGAATAATTTACACATCTTGGCACGTGTTTGCCCAGGTGTACGTTTACATCATCATCTTTAGTGTCTTTGTGCGAGGCTGGAAATGATGGCAAGGAACCAAGCACATTCGCTACTGTACATTTTTTTCAGGTGTCTGTACTAGTAGAGTATTTTTCAAGTGACTTTTTACTTTTACTCCCTGCTTTTGAAAATCTGTACTTTCCTAACCCCCTATTTTGTCTGAATAAACTTGTGGTTTTTTTTTTCAACTTCCGTGGATAACACATGCTGAGGAGAGCAAAGTCACAGACTTTTAAAATGGGCTATCAGTGCTGCTTACTCACTTTAGCGAGAAGTAAAACTACCGGCAGCCATCTTATGTTGCCACTCGCTAAGCTCGCTGACTTGAACATTGATTTCTCTGGGGTGTTTTCATTTTATTTTCTGTCTCCACCGATAAGACTGGGAAAAGCGCTACATGCACATTTCATCAGTAAGAAGAATGCAATTGTAAATGTGTTCTCTTACATCAAACATTCGTGAGCATCATGTCAGAACAAATTAAAGCAAAACGAAAAAATTGCAGCATAATGGAAACCTAACCTCTGCGAGATGAGATGGGATAATATAGTCTGGATGTTGGATGCAAATTGTGAAGTTGGTTCTTTGAGAGGCTCTCAAGACTCCATAGAGGGATCATGGTGTAAATCATGCAATGATAACAGCGTTTGCGGCCAAAACACAACACAGGTTGTCAGTACAGGTGGCAATGTAAGATAGCTGCCCTATGGCTAAAGCCACATGAGTCCTATATATATGTCCATAAGCGAAGTAAAGTTAACTACGGTTAAGAGTTTGATTACAATCAGGTTAAGAGTTTGATTAAGATCAGCTGGAGAAAAACAAAAACAGCATTCAGATTCGGAGAAGCAAAATATTTCCCTTAGTCTTTATTGAATGATTCCAGCCCAAGAGCGAGCAGTTTCCGACTTTAAAAAGTTATTTTTAATCTGATCAAAAACATACAAGTAGACTTTTTGTGTTAAATTGGTATTTTTATAGTAAAGCTAACGTCTTGGAACGTGTTTTGATAGCAAAAAAAAAAAAGTTGAGCCTGCAAGCTAGTGTCTTTTTTTTTTTTTTAAGTGAGAACTAAAAGCAAATAAAAGAGGGAAACTATTTTGTATATGAAGAGTTCATTTCATTGTGCCAAGTTATCAAAAGTTGTATAAAAAGGTGAAAATTAGCACATTTCCTCTGCACTTATACTTCACTGTGTAGCCTTTGATTTGTCTGTAGGCTACTTTTTGACTTTGAATCAGTACTAATTGTTCTTTTAACAGCGTAATAGTGACGCTGCGCATTCAAAGATGGTTGAGTGACGTACAGGTTATGAAGGGAAAGCGGCATAAAAAAAAAAAAAGTGACCGTTAATTGTAGCGGGCCGTTAATCTCTTTATACGCCGCTCATCCGATTCAAAGTGGGACAAAAAAAAAAAAAAAAAAAAACAACCAAAAACGTTACCAGACAAACCGTTGGAAGGGCACAGTGCCGATTTTTCCTACCTTGGCCAGCCGGTTGCCAAGCAGGGGCTTGATATATTTGAGGACGCGGGCCGTCATGTTGCCTCTCCTTGCAGGTGCGTTTGTCCTGCGCGGGGACGTGCTGCGCGTTCACGTGTAATCTCACCAGCGCGCAGACCGTCTCGTACACGGAAGAAATCCGATTTTAGCCAGTGGGAGGACGTAACCTAGTGCAAATACTTACGTTAAATAATTCGTTACTGTACAGGCGAATTTAGCAGCCTGCGGGGACGTGCAGTCACAGGCAGCGCCTACTCGCGTCACATCATAGTTGTTTCTGAAAATCAAAATAATGATTTTTTTGTTTTGTTTTTACTTCTTTTTTTTTTTAATCTAGCTGCGCTAGCTCTATATTATGATTTTTTTTTTTGCCATTTTGAATCCATCCAATAATGTCAGTGATTTCCTGTTGAAAATTGCTGTTCAATGTAGGAGACGCTTCACGTCACTAAAATCAGCCGTCAAAGTCCAAGCGTTTGTACTTTTTCCATAGACAGGCTTAATGTTTTTGTTTTACATAATAAATTTTGCTGATGACATAAAATGGCCAATAATGCACAAGGTGAGGCAAACAATTTTAGAAATTGGCCTAGTAACTAATTATAACTAATTAAGTCACTTGCACCAGAAAGAATAGCACTGATGCGAACAAAGATGTTTAGTTATCCTAGTGTAGTAAAATGTGGCGGGTGGCGCTACACTAGTAGCTAGTAGAGGAAGTGGCTGTCTCACGTTTCCTCCGTCGGGGCCGGCAGTTCGGAGTTCCTCTTCCGAGCGAAGGGGGGAGACAGACACGCCAACATGGATGGATGCGAGTCATCCTACCTGTTACATTGGGCACTGAAAAGCAACACAGCACGGCTTCTTCTTTTTTTTTCGTGCGTGAAATCAGCACTCAGTCAACACCCTCGCATCAATACATAAAGGTGTAAAACATTCGAACTTCCGCGTTATTTGACCAACATCGGTAAAAAGGTATTTGTGAATATTCACAAGTTGGAAAAGCTTATTGCGGAGGGCATTTTGACGTTTCAACATAAACGACGTTTGCTCATTTCATTATGACTTGGAATACTTTTTGGAGAAATCGCCTCTTGACTTGACGAATGTGGTACATACGGTCGCTGTCGCAGCGTTGGTAGTTGTAGTTTTATAGTAGCAGTCGATACCCTGTTATGAAACGGCGGTGATGTGGGTTCGGCACTCCATATCCCATGAGCCCACGCGTTGGCGCCTCCTCCCGGAGCTTTCTCCGCCTCCTCTCCCACTCGGCTGGGCCGCGAGGAAGTCGCAAGATGGCTGCTGTCGCTTGGAAGTGAGCTTCTCCTCCGCAACATGGAGCCGTGAACTTGGACGACAGCGAGGGAGGCACCATCGGGCTTTTCGCTTTCTTTTCTTTTACTTTCTTTTCTTTTATTCCGTCAAACATCCATCCCATTCCGCGTCGAATCCGCCCCGGATTTGTGTCGGGAGTTGACGCGTCAAAATCACGCCGGGGACCCTGCCAGCAGCTAGCCACACAGACGCGCGCGCGCGCGTTCACGCGCACACACGTACACACTTGGCAAATACAACACAGACGGACACACGACGTTTATTACGCTTCGAATTTCAACGCGGACCACCCAAATGCGGAATTTGAGCCCCTTTTCGAGCTGACTGTGTGGCAATTATTGTCGCTGTCAGTTGAAAGAGTCACGCTAGCCGCTCACTCCAACATGTCCGCGAAGTGGCCGTCCAGCCCTGCTAACTAACTAGTGCGCAGTATCGCATCCATTTCGCGCGTGGGCATTTCTGCACACTTTGTGTCGATATCGGACACTCTTCGGACAGAACCGCCCAGCAACTTTGTGTTTGGGAGTTGGCGATGTTGCGGATGGAGTGAACCCAACAACTGACAACTGGTTGTAGCTCCGCTGGCCTTGTGGCTCTCGGCAAAAATCCACAGAGATGGACGCGGTGCTCCACACTCACGTCTGAATCGGGGAAACATATTTTTGTTTTGTCGAGGGGGGGACGTCAGTCGTCAGGCACAATCGGGCAGCGATCGCGCATGATCGCTCGCTTGACTCTTTCGGGTGTTGCTACAGCGCTCCACTTGTCATTCAGTCTTTGGGCAGACGGTTAGCTCGCTGTTAGCTAGCTGGTCTCGCCCCTCATCCGGTTCCAACCACGGCGTACCGAACGTATTCCGAGCCCGCCCCCGGACACACGCACAGGCTCAACACCACCGTCATGGGCGTGCAGGGCTTCCAGGAGTATTTGGAGAAGCGATGCCCCGGCGCCGCGGTGCCCGTGGACCTGCTGAAGCTCGCCCGGACCGCGGCCCGCCAGCCCCCGCACCCTCACCCGCACCATCATCCGCACCACCCGCACCACCCCGGGCCCATGCCTCCCCCGCCCCCGCCCGCCAGGATCCTGGTGGACGCCGACTCCGGCCTACAGCGCCTCTACGGGGGCTACCAGACGGACTGGGTGTGCGGCGGCCAGTGGAACGCCATGCTGGGCTACCTGGCCGCCCTGTCGCAGGCCTGCCTGTTCCAGGGCGGCCTGGAGCTTGTGGTGGTGTTCAACGGCACGCTGGGCAAGGAGCGCTGGCCCGAGTGGGCGCGGCGAGCCCAGGGCCAGCGGCAGACCGCGCAGCTCATCGTCAACCACGTCGGCGGCAAGGCCACCCCGCCTCCCCGGGCTTGGTTCCTGCCCCCGGCCTGCCTCAGCCACTGTGTCCGCCTCGCCATGTTCCGCTTCCGAGTGCGGGTGAGCCACCTCGTCGTCCTGTTGCTCCTTTCCGCTTTTCTCTTGCACCCTTTTTTTTCCCTCTCTTGTTTGATTTGTCAGATGATCGCTATATATTTAAGCACCTGTACAGTTACTTCCAGATACTTGACTAAACAAACCAAATTAAAAATGAGAGACTCTGAATCTTACCAGACAATAAAACAGTTGTGATAAATCGGCACTAGATGCAACAATCGACAACTAATCATCTAACTAATGAATCCATAATTATTTTAATAATGAATGCGTCTTTGTTAAGTTCAATCTTTAAGTTCCAATTTTTATTCTCTTTATAACAGTAAATTACCAAATTCTTTAGTCCTCCATGATGAAAGCAGATAATTATCTTTATCTTGAATGAAAATAAGATATTTGGATCAATCTGCTTTTATTTTACTGGAACCACAGTGGCCCCTGACCTGAAATTTTAGGGCTGATGACCCACACTCTTAAGTCTACTTGTACAGTAAATATTCACAACACTCATTTTCACTTTCTTACTGTAAAATAGGCAATAGTGTGTCTGTCAGTAACGAAAAAATAATGTGTGTGCCTGTGATAATGCACAATTATTTGCTTTTGTTTCATATTTCAATACCAAATAAACAGCGTGTTCATTAAAAAGGGATTCTTGACTTATTTTCATTTATCCATTTTCAGTCATAAAAAAAGCCAGTACTGTATTTTGCCTAGAAGAGTTCTGATAACTTCATTGTTTTTCACGTACAATTAATATGTCTAAAAAACACATTTTGCCACTTGCTGCCAAGTGAAAATGACAGCTCAGGAAAAGGTAACGACCAATCATGGCTTACCTGTTTTCTGGGTTTGATTGTGTGAAATTAGCAAACTGAGGGTTGTTACCCATTTCCTGAGCATGTTTGATGTCATCTCCAGTCGACAGCAAATGGCAAAATGTGCTTTTAGTTTTAAAGGTATTAATTGTAAAACAAAAAATGACTATCACATTAATTATAGACAAAATATTATCTTCTTACTGCTGAAAATGGCTAAATGAGTCAAGTATCCCTTTAACAGAAGTTGGAAAAAAAGATTTTGTAATTTTATCCAATCATTTAATTAATCAATTCTAAAAATATTTGACAGTGACTGCCCTAACACACGTGTTTTGACAAAGTGCATAATTCTGTGTGCTTCCATAAATAAGCGATATCCAACCACTGTACTATAAGAGCTCTTCAGGTGTTCTGCGTTCATCTATGCCAGCGATTTATCATGACAAGCAAGCAGATCAAATAGATCATCTATTACATGGCAGAAAGTATATTATTGATATGTGCATTCGCCTTATGTAACATTTATTTTAAATTAAATTTATTCTATTATTTAGTAACGTTAAGTGCACTAGTCACGTAGTATATGCAAATAATAAACCTTCATATCCATCCATCCATCCATCCATCCACCCACCCACTGCTTATCCGGGGTCCAGTCTCTCGAAAAATATATTTGATGTGCACAGTGCACACTAGTAGTACTACCGTTAGTAAGTCACCTGCTGCCTGATGGTTGATTGTAACAGTGTGTTCGCCGCCTTCATGTTTTTTTTTTTGTTTGTTTGTTTTTTCTCTAATATAGCCCAGCAGTGTGCAGATGTTTCCTGGAAGGCAGTGTGTTTGGATTTAGCTGTCTTGCGCTTTGTTTTTAATTTAACAGCAAATAAAGTTGGCCTGAATTCAAGTTAACTTGCTCACTTCTGAATAGCATAACATGACCTCTCTGAACTTGACAGACATTGTTGAAGAATTGCTTAGTTGGCCCACATGTCTAGTTATAAGCGTGTAGTATAGGACAGTAGCTCAGTTGGAGTATTTCATACCTTTGGAAAATGAGTGTAGGCGTGGAATAATTCATTCATTCATTCATTCATTCATTCTTTTTTTTTTTTTTTTTATGCCTAGTTACAATATTTTAGTGGGGCTCGTTGTGAAATTGAATTAGGTGTGTGTTGTGTTGACTGCTATTGTTATCTGTGGATTTTAGATTTTTTATTTATTTTTTTAATCCAAATCCATTGAAGTGATTATTTTAATCATCTCTTTTGTTTGTGCATTGCAATTGAAATATTCTCAGACAGACTTGTAAAAGCTGACAGGAAGCTTAGAGCAGATTTTTCCTAAACATGGCCGGACAGCGACAAATACGACTTGTACTTTCCATCAAATAACCTGTTAACATGATTGACAGGAAGTAGGAAACCAAACATGTGACATTTTGATCAAAGACGGCTCTCCTCTACATTTAGAAATGACTTTGAAGCAGCCTTTTCCACTAGGCTTTATTTTACTTGTTGCTACCATTTAGCAGTCTTTTGCTTTTTGCGTCTTTGTTTGCATGTCAGCAGTTTGGGTGACACATGATGCAGGATATTGTACGTTGTTTTCTCACTTTGTATTTTGTAATGGTTGCTATCAAGCTATGCTACTTAGCCTTCTCCTGCACCTCAGTTGATCAACAAAGGAGCTCCAAATAGACACCGTACGCCTTGCCAGGCCGCACTGCGTGTGCGTGTAACCATCTCAGGATTAAGTCTCGCCTTAAGCAGTTCACAAGTCTGGGGCAATCTGCACTCTCTTACTCACAGCGTCACTCAATTAAACTGCATCAATCAGTGCTGTCATAGGACACATTGATTGATTTATATAACAATTGTTCATCTGCCACACATTTACTTCCTTTCTTCCCATTTATGAATATGAATAAAGCAGGGAAATACAGCTGTTTTAATCTAACTCAGGGGGTGGCCATTTTGCTACTTGCTGTTGACTGAAGATGACATCACAGTGCCAGGTGGGCTCAGATATCGACCAACCAATGGCTCAACTTGTGAATGTCACATGATCCAACACAGAAAACAGGTGAGTCGTGATTGGTTGTTGCCTGAGCAACAGTGATCTCATTTTCAGGCAACACCAAGTGGCAAAATGGCCGCCCCCTGAGATGAATCAAAACAGGTGGATTTTGATGCTAAACTCATATTCCACAAACACAAAATTAATCAGGATGCCTTGTTTAGAATAGATTATTATTATTATTATTATTATTTATATTGTTATGAACCTGATTGGGGGGGGGCACAGTTTTTCATCAGTGCTGCTGGGGTGGGGGAGGGTCTTCATAGGACCATTCACTTTCGAACAAGATGTAAAAATGATATAAATGGACAAAATTCAGGCATATGTCTGTTACTTTATTGAACCAGTGTTTATCATAGTATCTTAATGGCTTTGATTTTTCATACTTTGATATGACGGCACAAAACTGTTGAACAGGCAAACCAACGTCAAGTGCAAGAACTCATTCCTGCATATCATTGCACATCGGCCAAAAATAATTCGGCCTACTCTGTGTAATTGTCGTCTTTCTGCTGGCAAATGTGCCTAAAAGAGTCTTTGTGCACTCTTTTCTGTAGGTTGTACAGACTTTGGAGGATCATCACCAGGAAGTGCTGTCCCTCTACAGGGACTACGGATTCGCCGGCCTGATCGCTCAGGACTCGGAGTTTGCGCTGTGCAACGTGCCCGCCTATTTCTCCTCGCACGCACTCAAACTCAGCTGGAACGGCAAAAACCTGACCACACACCAGTACCTGTTGTCTGAAGCCGCCAGGCAGCTCGGGCTCAAGACTCAGCATCTGCCCTGCTTCGCCGCTCTGCTGGGTACGGAGAGGCCCACGCCGACATGCACGCTTTTACACTCTCGCTAAAACGCACACGCCTACGTCCATCGTGTCTCATTCACACCAGAATCATTTCAAAGGGCTGCTTTCTGTTTGTTTTTTGTGTGTGAAGGAAATCATATTCTGCCTGATGAAGACCTGGCTGCCTTCCATTGGAGCCTGCTGGGACCAGAACACCCACTAGCATCTCTCAAGGTACGGTAGCATATCCATGAAAGTCTTGCACAAAGAAACTAGCTTCGGCAACAATCAGACATGAAACTGTTGGAAAAATACTAAAGTGCGCAACCTAATCTTGCTACAAGAAATAACGGTTCCTTTGGAAATGTTCATTATTGTAGTTATTCACACTTTAATCTTATTTGCTGATGCATTGTAAAGTATTGTAATGTTGTAATGACACTCTTTACACAGTTTACAAGTTTGAAGGTGAACCTCACACATCAGTCCATCGTAGTGTTCCTTTTTTTTTTTTTTAATTCTTTTCAATACTCTGCTTCTGAGCAACTCAGTGGTGATATTTTGAGGAAGCCCATGTTCTGTTGGACTTTTTCACTTCCCTCGATGCTAATCGACAGTTTTTGCAGCCTCCAAACTCGCTCACTGTTGCATCTGCTCATTTTGGCTGAGAAATTGAATGAAATTGCTGCCCTAAAATCTTTATTCAGTGCACTGCCATTTTTTGCAGTTAACATTGTAAAAAAAATAATAAAATAAATAAAAAAATAAAAATAAAAAACTGTTAATATTAGTGTTCGAAACTATTAGCTGTTGTTAATTTTAAAAGGTTAAACAATAACATGTCCCTTCACGTGGATGACATGGAAAGGGGTGGAACATAACGGGTACATTTTCACGGGAAGTTAATAGAGAATTTTGTAAATATTGTCTGTAGGATTTATGGAAATTGAGGCGAATTTAATAGTAAGTTACAGTATGTCTGAGTTCTGTTACTATGCTAGCAATGTAACCCGAATTCGACTTGAGTCGAATTTCCCCATTGGTCAATATTTACATCAAAATAATTTGCACACAAAATCAAATACATTAAAATAAAAAAAAATATATATGCTGTACCTATCATTATTGCTTAGTTACTGCTTAGAGGTGGATGGGAAAAAAAAAAAGGGGGGGGGGGGGGGGGGCTGATGTGGAAAAAAAAAAAAAAGAGGGCGAAAAAGCCAAAGATATTCCCACAAGTCCACTAGCACTAGCTAAGGGCTAAATGGCGGACGAGGGGAAAACACTGCAGGCTAGATGGCGGATGAGGCGCCAAAATGGCGGACGGGGTCAAAATGGCGGACCAGGCATAACCATTCTAACGTCGAAACGCCTTAGGTCGAGTGCGCCTTAACTCGAGGGCTCCCTGTATAAGCATAAATATAAAATTTTGTTTAGTCATAAGCAGATGTCCATTCCATGCACAATTAAACCATTAGATGGCATTGAAGCAGATTTTTAGAGTAGAATTTTATCATGTTTTCAATACTTTAAACGATAAAGCAAAATAGCCGCACCTCACCCAATACTCATAACATTGTAGTGCATTTCCAAAGCTTCCCAACGATCTTGTCGCATTGTTGCCATCACAGGTGCGAGCTCATCAGTTGGTGCTGCCTCCCTGTGAAGTAGTGATCAAGGCTGTGTCTGAGTATGTCTCCTCCATCAAAGACCTTGGCAACCTGGACGCCATCGCCAGAGATGTCTTCAAACAGTCACCGGTGCGTCACCGTCATGAAAATGCTTGTATCACTCACCATATTCGCTGGACCAAAGAAGTAGTGTGAACGTCGTGACTCTTGTTGCTTCAGTAGCCCTCGCAAGTCCTGCTAATATTTTTTGGAGTTGGTCATTGTTGCCAAATTAGGATCTTTCTTGCAATATTGGGCAATTATTCCCCAACACCTTCTAGTGACTATTCTTCAAAAAAGCAACAAGCAAATGCATCTCCCTCTAAGAAAGACATTCTGAACAGAAACGGTTTCACATTGTGCTCCGTATAATGAGAAAGATTTTCAGTGGAAGGCAATCACATGGTCAGCCAAAGATGTGGTGCCCATCTATAAGTTGTGCAAAATAATCAGTTTCCAACAATCCCACCAAGAGAAAATGCAAACATAGCCATCAAAATGTAGATAAAGCACAATTTCAAAGCTTCTACTGTCGGAAGAAGTAAAGAAAATCCCATGGGGTGGTGGGTTGGGGGGGGGGGGGGGGGGGGGCGTGAAGACAACTTGAATTTTTTGTAAGTGACTTCACTTACACAAAATTCAAGTTGTCTTTTTGATGGATGGATTGAAATCAGAATGAATTGACATTTAATTTTCATGTTGTATGTCCAAGCCTTGGTTCCAAACTTCAGTCCCACACAGGGCTGATGATGGATTGTCACTCTCGTAAATTTGAGGCGCTTGACGTCAGAGGGTGGCATTTGTGGGCAGGACTCGCACTTGGCAGAGCAACGCCGTCATATTTGAAGCCACTTTGCTACTTCCTATTCCTTCCACCCGTTGGCTCAAACAGTCAATATGATTTCATGAGTCAAATAGTTTCTTCTCTTCCCTTTATGCTAAGGCTTCTAAATGTGTATTTCCGGCTGATATTGTTGGCAGTGGTGAACACGTTGATCTGTCTCCTTGCAGTCTCGCATGGAGGACAAAGTGGATCGCTTCAAGAAAGCTGTGGAGTATTTCTCAGCTGCCTCCAAACCTCGATCGCCTAACGTGGGACCTCCCGCTTTCATTTGTGAGTCAAACTGATCAGGTTGATGGATTGAAGTCAAAATCATAATCGTTACATTCTTATAGTTAAGTAGGGCTGGGTGGTATATATGATGTGTGGACTGAACTTATTTCCTGTTATAGCTCATTTTACATCCCGATAACGATATATATCCCCATATTGTAAACCACTCAAAGGGAAAAAAAAGATTTAAAAAAAGTAGCAGTTTGTAGTTTGGACCAGTTTGTAGTTTTCTGTACAGATAATAATCAAGATTGGACAAAATGGGGGTGGGTTTTTTTTGTTTTGTTTTTTTTAAAGAAAAAACAAATAATAACTATTGTGTGTTTGTCTTCAGTACCTGGGTTTGGGCCCACTCCGTTTGGGGGACCATCTGGCCACATGGGACCGATGCATCTTGGTAAAAATCAGGTAGATCCCTTTTTCTTGTCTTTTTTCCCATGTAGCAGAGAAATATATTGTGCTGGGTTGCCCAATTTTACGAAATTTCTGTATTTTGTTACTGACATCGCTAAACTCCAACGCATTACGGCCGGAACTCTGATTATTCTGGATATTTCTGAAGGTCCAACATGCTGTGTCGGGCCACCAAGATGCTGGCCCCTAAACAGACTGAGAAGCCATGCTAATTGCTAAGCTAGGCATGACTAGGCCAGGGTGTCGATTCTAATTTCCTCAATCGATTTGATTTCGATTCACTAGAGTTCAGTTTGGTTCAATTTTATTCTACTGGATTCACTTTGCTTCAATCTGATATTGTGTAATTATGGAACATCAAGTCTTCTGAACTATCAAGGACATGATAAATGTGTGTATTGTATTTGTTATGGAGGATTATGCTTGAAGTGCTCATGTGTCATGTTGCTACTACCAGCAAATTGAATGTCATTTATGCGCATGAAGTTATTTTATTCGCACCTAATAGCTTGCCTTCATTCTTTCCATGCTCTCCTTCAGTACCCTCCTCCCCAGGTGGCCGGCTTCAAACCACCTTTTGCAAACGCTCCATTTGGACCTGGCTCAGCCCCTCTGTTCCAGAACCTGCCGCCGCCGCCACCCCAAGACTGCAACGATTCGCCCACAGGAAAGATGGGCTTTTCTGATTGGTCGGCGCCATATGAATCCTCTCAGGGCGGAGGGCGTTTGCCCAATCACCACGCGGGTGCTCCGTCGGTTCCTTCTCCATCGCCTTCCTCATCATCAGATGGAGATGAACCCAATGACAACAATGCAAAGTAAGGCGCGGACAAAAAGAGGCTTTACTGTGGTGTACAGGTATCAAAATTAATCAATGAATTGACAACTAGTCAATGATCACATCAGCAACTATTTTAACCATTTATAGCCATTGTTTTTTAACTTGAAATTGTCCAAATCCTCTGATTTCGGCCTCTCGACAATAAATATTCTCTGATTTCTGTAGTCTGTCATGAAGCAGACTGAATCGAAATAAGACATTTGCAAACGTATGCTTTTACATTTTTAATCAGTTTCAGTTTTTTAAGCAGTTTCTCAAAGCTTGGTGACAGCATCAATCCCTCTCGTAAGACATTCCCTCAAATGTTTTTATCGCTAACCAAGAGCAAATAAACAATCATTGGTTTCTTGTTTGTTTATTGAACATATAAACTAGTAAATGTAATTCAAAGTAAGATTTAAATGAAGAGAAATAAATGGTAATTGTGAAAAAATAGTTTTATATTACATTTCAAAGCAAAATAAAAAATTTCAGATTTGATTAATCAATGAAATAACTTAAGGGATGGGTACCTTTCATATTTGAACTGGTACTGTTCTAATACTTGGTACCTATCGATACCGGTACCAAATTGCGTTACTTTTGTACCCTCTCGCCTTTTTTTTATTTTTATTTTTTTTATTTTTTTTTATTATTTTTTTTATTTTTTTTTTTTATTTTTTTTTTTTTAAGTAGTTACATTTTATTTATTAATTAATTTATTTATTTGGGTGGTAGTAATTGTTCATAATTGTTTAATAGTACAATCTTGTTTAAATCATTTTAACAATTGCCTTTCAATATATAAACTTGACAAATAAAAAATGCAATAAAAATTCATTCAAATGAGCCAGAGGGAATAGTAAAAATAAAGGTTTAACATTTTACAATTACTGAAGTATAATTAATAAACATAAGTTAATAGACACAGTAATAATAATTGATGTTAACTTAGTTTCTTGTGCAATTGTTTTTAAGAACGTAAAAGCCTGCCGCGCGATGAGCTCGAAGTTTTAACCCTCGATGGACTCAAATATATATATATATATTAGGGGTGTGAATTGCCTCGTACCTGACGATTCGATTCGTATCACGATTCACAGGTCACGATTCGATTCGATTGCGATTAATCCCGATACGAATTTATAAGTCGATTGTTGCGATTTTTTTTCATTCAAATTTAGAAAATACTAATCAGTAAGCTTGTAGAGTGTAAGATTTATATGAAAATGTATTATTTATTTATCTGAAATTTCAGTCTTATAGAGGTTGTAATCTGTTTCATGTTTGAACAGCATTAAAAATAAAATATTAAGGCTTAATGTTCCGTTCATATAACATTCTTCCATGCTCAAGGTGTGAATCCTAACCCGAAGTCAGACGTTTTGTTGAATCTTTTTCCATTAAAAATGGACGTTTAAAAATCGATTCACACACACACAAAAAAAAGAAAGAAAAAAAGGCAATGATGATAAGACGTTGAATCGGTAAGACTACCGAATGAACAATTCTGAGCTCTTAAAAAAAAAAAAAAAAAAAATCGATTTTTTTTTTTATTGAATCGATTCGAGAATCGCGCGATGTAGTATCGCGATATATCGCCGAATCGATTTTTTTTAACACCCCTAATATATATATATATATTTATATATATATATATATATATATCATAACTGAGTTCATTAATTTGAATGTACCCGACGTGGTCTGTAATGCTCGCTACATTTTGGCCACAATCTTTTGCTATTTTAAATATGGTCACCAGTAGTACACCCAAATTACGTCTATATACCTTAACAATGGTGAAGCCGTGTACATTCCAGCATGATTCCATTCGGTAGGGGAAGGCGTGCGCGGGCTCCTCACATAGCCGACACCTCTCTCGGGCTTGCACTGGTTGCAAGGAACCGAGGACATTGCCTGGCTGTCATACTTCAGAAACTTTCTTTGGCTTGGTGCCACAAAAATTTCGCTAGTTTCTAAAACCCAGAAATGTATTTTAGTGTGTGAAGTCCTGCGCGAGTGGGTGACATCAGTACACTGGTGCACATATAACGTTGCGTTCATGTGCGCCATGGAAAATTGGCAACTCTTCCACTGCCGCACAGTCACAACTTTGAAGGACGTGCTTCAGAACCAAAACATGGCACAGTTTGATTTTACGTGAATCGGTACCCACCCAAATCGGTCCATCATACCACAAGAAGTACCGTCTTCGGTGCCTATCCCTAGGAATAACGGATTGTAAAAATATTTGACAGTGTCAGCCCTACTGTGGTTTGGATGTGTCTCACTGCATTCCACTGCGGGTGTATGAATGACGCGTACTCTGAACGGAAGGAGACTTTTGGTTTGCTCATTCTCAGCCACAGAGAGGAGAGCAACAAGTCACAAAGTTTCTTTCCCTATCACATCCAGCAATTTTTGCTTCTTTTTTTCATTTTTTTTTTTTTTATTTTTATTTTTTTTTATTTTTTTTTATAACTCACTTTCAACTTTGCTATCACTGTTAATTTTGTTGGCTGATTTCTTTGGTCCTCATTGGCCAAATTCAGTTCCCACATCTAGGACAACTTTAGAACACCTCGCAGACGTTGTCGTCTGATAGGATTTTTTTTTTGAGGGGGTGTAAAGTTGCGTTGCTTGGGATTAAAAGATTTGCAGCTCTCCAGGAGACGGCTGGAGGTGCGGGCTAATCGTCCACACAGGATACACTTTGGACTGTCCGCACAGGTTGCCAACCCTGTCACACAAAAATTGGTTGGAAAAACAACAACTGCCAAAAAAATGTGAAGTAACTATCTTTGAACGATTGTTTTGTGTAAGCATGTTCACATGGCTTGACCTTCACCTGTTGTCATAGCCATTTGACAGACAAGTCGTCACGCTGGGAGGATCCTGGCGGAAGGGAGGGCTCGGCCTCCGGAGACGGTTCCCAAGGCAACGGGAGCGGCTCAAGCATTCCGTCACTTCTGTCTATGGCGACTCGCAGCCACATGGACATAACCACACCCCCACTGCCTCAGGTTCGTGTTAAAAACACATTTTCTGAATATGGGAGCCGAGAAAAAACAAAGGTGCTTTTTAGGTTAGTGCTGAGGTTCTTCGTGTAGCTGAACACAGACACAGAAGAGGGCTGATGTACCCACAGATTTACCACATCTTGACCAAGGTAAAGTCCGACTCGACTTGTGTCTTCAAGTGCCATTTGGCCTCCTGCTTTGGTCCCGTTGAATAACAGCTTGCCGTATTGGCCAACAGGGAGAGATGAAAATGCCAGTTTGTATCGAGGACGAGTGTAACTCTGAGCTGCCCCCTGCCTCGCTGCTGTTCCGTGCCGCCAGACAATATGCCTACGGCGTCCTCTTCAGTCTGGCTGAAACACACCGCCGCCTGGAACGACTCGCCCTCCGCAAGAGAGCTCCCTTGGAAGGTTGGGGCCGGGATTGTCAAGTACTCGGAGGTGGCAAGCAATGGAATCTTTTCAAAGTTAGGGTGAAAGGCTATGTTCATGCTGCAAGTCCATTCAAATATTTTTTTTTAAGAAATATAACACAAGTCTCATGTTTGGATATAAACCAAACACTGCATGTAACTTGCAATTGCGGTTTGTACACTCATGTTGCGTTCATTCGACCAATGCATTATTAAAAGGCGGCAAATTCAATAAAATACACGCTTGCCGTAAGCAATGCCAGATCAAGGTGCATAAAACTAAAGATGATGAGGTGAAGTTATTCAGTTAAGAACTTGTTGGCTGAAAAGTCGCTGGTTGCACAAAAGCAATTTCACTTCGTTATTCCTCAACGTTCTCTTCAACCCTTTTAACGTTGTCTTCTACTCGGAAAACCCCGTTCTTCGATCGGCTGACAAGATTGAGTAAAAAAAAAAAAAAAAAAAATCCACCAATTGCAATGTGGATAATTGCCTGAAAAACTTTACTTAACTAGTGCAACTGGAAGATTATTGGTGAGATGAGCAATGTGGGCAGTAGAATGGCTCGTACTTTATGAATGTATTTGTTTTTGGGGTTTTTAGGGGCATTTGAAGTCATCTACAATTTATTTGTATCTATTTTTTATAGATGGCAGCCACTTGTCACGTTGCTATTGCAAGTCACATTTGGTTTGTGTGTCATCAACTACATTAGATCAGATTAAATTTAAAAAAATCGGTTTGGACATCATTAGACAATTGGACATCATAACTTGCAGTGTGAATGTAGCCAGAGGGGCGGGTCTAGTAGATGCTTTTATTTTCTTGCAGTCGGTTGGTTTCCCAAGACTAAACAAGAAATAACCATAAATGAAAATACCTATTGTAATTTAATTTGGAGATGTATTAACTGCAAATGTACCAATATGCTGCATGACAAAGTATGTAGATAAAATGGTGGCACTCGCCCATAGGTTGGAAGCCAGACAAGTTTTGGCATTTTATACTCCCGAGTCCCAACAGAGAATGTATATGTATAGTATTTGCAGACTGTTGCGCTTATTGGCAGAAGAGTGTGTCTTTTATAAATGTGACGAAGTGTGGCGGACATCTTGTTTGAATGATGAAAATTACGCTCAATAGTACAAGCCCATGTACAATCTGGTGAGTTTGTCACGCACAAACGCTATCAATAATAATAATAATAAATAAAATTATATTGACATAGTCACACGGATGTTTTGCAATCCAAAGCTATTTGTGTAGAATGAATTAAGATGTGAGGCAAAAAATGTTGCACTAATGAAACGTCACAAAGGCGACAACCAGCAACTGACTCCATTGCAACGTTACAGTTCCTCCAGTGATTGTCAAAGAGTGGAGCAGCGGGAAGGCCAAGTCGGCCCTGACTCCCGAACTGATCCCGGCTCTGTGTTTCCGTGAGTGGACCTGCCCCAACCTGCGGCGCCTGTGGCTGGGTCGTGCCAGCGAGGACCGCTCCAGGAGGACCCGGGCCTTCCTAGCCTGCCTCCGCTCCGACTGCCCGGCCCTTCTCAACCCGGCGCAGGTCCCGCAGCATCTGCTGCTCATGTGCTGCGTGCTCAGGTAGGAAGCACGCTTTCCCACGTGGCATTTTTGTGATGTAGCCTGGCAAGTCTAAACTATGGCGTGGGGTCATTGACGCTGGCCATCTGCTTTTTCAGCAGCCCGTGGCATGTACCAGTATTAACTGTTGTCTGTTTGGTTGCCACACCCCCAACTGGTGGCCAAGTGGCCGATATTGTATGATCGAATATTAAATGAGCACTTCAAATGTTTCTAAAGTTGTCTATAAATATATTCTGGTCAAAACATTAGATGACTAAGTGACATGAGCTTTTTTGCTGCCCACACTGCACTTACCACCAATGATGTTCCATTTGGGCCAATTAATTCGAGTTTTACAGGCAAGTGATGCCATCTGAAAAGTCAAGGTCATTTTTGCGCGTTGATTTGAAGACCTTGGAATATTGGCTTCTACAAGCTTATTGGTTGATATTTTCAACTGAAAATTGTCAGCCAATCAGAGAAGGTCTTCCCCAAGTAGCAGACCGAGGAAGAGGGTTTAGGAGATATCTAGAGAAATAATCAAAGTAAAAGACAATTTTAACCCGTGATATATTTAACAAAAATAAAATTAAAAAATGCTCCTAAAACAGGCCATTTTTCCCTCCACACATAAAAAAAAGTCCAAATTGTTGGGGCCTTGTACTCTGGTTTGCAAAATCTTGTCTCTTGTCACACTTAGCTACTGCTAATAATAATAATAATAATAATAATAATAATAATCACATTTATACAGTTTAATAAAGAGCTTCCCTTGATTAGCAAAAACATAAATGAAATTATTTACGACTGAAATAGTAAAAGAAGTTTTTATCGTAACATCCCAATGAATAATGTGACTCAGCACAGCAAATAGCATGAATCGTGCTTGTTCACTTTCTGTTTCCCTTCAAGGTCATCTTCGTACAGCATGCTGTTGTTTTGGTTCTTAAAGTGGATCTATTCTTAGTGGAATACAGGACTGCTGGCCATCCCAAAATTCCTGGCTTTCTGCTTTATCACTTACCTGTATTCATTAATAGGTACTAAAATACACATAATTGCTCAGCATATCTTTGCCTACACTGATGGACGGGCAAGCTAAAGAAGACTGTCAGTGGCCCTTCAATTTTTATTGTGCAATTGGAAGTTGCCAAATGTGCTGGCAACCCACAATGCAAAAGTACTTTTGAGATTGAAAGCAAATAAGATGGTGATGGTATAATAATCCACTACATTCAAAAGCATCTTTAGCGGCCAGCAAGAGTTGGAAAAGGCTATTCACTGTCTCCCATTCATTCAGAACTTGCACCATGTGAACAAGGGATTTTACTCGTGGTGCTGATGTGGCCCCCGAACACCATGACTTGCATCCCATTGATAAATGCATGCACAAAAGTGCCACTCAGTGCAATAGCCTCCGTCTAGATGTGTGCAGTTTGTGCTATCAGGACAGTCCGGTTCATTTATGTGACGAGCCTTCCTTGTTGCTCAGGTATATGATGCAGTGGCCCGCAGGAAGGATCCTCCAGAGAAATGAGTTGGATGCCTTCTTGGCGCAGGCCGTTTCCAACCAGCTCTATGAACCGGACCAGCTCCAAGAGCTCAAGGTATGATGGTACTCGCCTCCTTTGGGCGCACTTGTCGCCGCTCGTTGCATTTTACTCATTTTTGTTTGCTCATCTTGCAGGTGGAGAAGGTGGACGCCCGCGGCGTGCAGCTGGCCGCTCTCTTTATGGCCGGCGTGGACACGGCGCTCTTCATCAACGATGTGTGCGGCCAGCCGTTGCCATGGGAACACTGCTGTCCCTGGGGCTTCTTTGACGGCAAACTGTTCCAGAGCAAACTGGCCCGCGCCGCCCGCGACCGTGCGGCCCTGCTCGACATGTGCGAAGGCCAGGTACGGACCCGCTCTGCTCGACCCAGAGCAATTTGACCAGACCGCCAATGAGAGTGCGCGCCTGTCCTCTTTGTCCTCGGCAGGAGGAGCTGGTGTCCAAGGTGGAGAAGATGCGTCAGGCCATTCTCGAGGGCATCAATCTGTCTCGTCCTCCTCCTCCGCCTCCCCCTCTTCCGCCCCCTGCCTTCTTGCCGCCTGCCATGGTGCCCCCCTTCTACCCCATGCCCCACCTCTACCCACCTCGCCCCATGGGCGGCATGCCTCCTCATCACCCGCATCATCCGCACCACCCTGCCCAGCACAGACCAAGGGCCTTCCCAGGTACGTGAACGTTTGATTGCAAACACCAGAAGAGGGATAGCTGTCGTCATTAGTGGTGCAACGGATCACAAATGTCACGGTTCGGGTCAGTTCACAGATTTAAGCCACGGATTGGATCGTTTTTCCGATCAGTTTAACAAAAAAAAAAAAAAAGGATAAAGAGTACTTTGTCTTCATTTATTTTGTAAAACACCTTTTCCCATTAAATTAATAAAAAAAAAAATCAACTCAAAATATCTAATAAATATATGCATTTTAGGATTTAGTAACACAACTTATATGCAATATGAGGCAGAAACGTTATTTTTACATGGTCCATGTGTAAAATAACTAGATATTAATGGCTTAAAGTTGTTCCTATAATCTAAACCGCTGAGTTTGACATTTTGAGTTTAATGTTTTTCTTTTTTAATGGGCAAAAGTGTTTTATACAATAAATGAAGACAAAGTTCTATTTATTTTTTTCCCCTTTTTTTTTTTAAATAATGAAAAGTCCTCAATGTGCAATTTAAGACACATTCTCAAGAGAGAATTACAAAGTAGCCTTGGTACAGAATATCTAAAAAGAATTAAAGTAAGCGAGGTGTACCAGCTGTCAAACTTACTTACCAGCCAGACACTCGTTGATAATGCTAACAGCTAGACGCTAGCAACTTACGTCGGGACTTCTGCCGAATCAAGTGTCCTAAGCCTATTTTCATTGCCGTCAATGTATTACTGTATTTGGTAAACGTTATTTTGAAGTTAGGCTTAGCGTGTTACGTTGAGTATGTTTCAACTTGAAATGTCAGAATGATATCAACTGTGATTGTGCACTTTGTTTTTGTTTTTGTTTTGTTTTGTTTTGTTTTGTTTGTTTTCCCAACCAACCAATCCGCAGATCATACGTGATCCGAACCGTGGGGCCTAATCCGAACCGACCACAGACCAGTTGCACCACGAGTCATCATCCCTTGGATTTATTTATTAATGTATTTTTGTAACCCCACCCCTAGGCATCCAGTCAATCCCCCCTCAGGGAGGAAAGTTGGAGATTGCCGGCATGGTTGTTGGCCAGTGGGCCGGAAACAAACCCATCCGTGGCAGAGGAGGGTTCAACATGCAGGTGGTTTCAGTCGGAGCTGGGAAAGGGTGAGTGTGAGTCGTTTGCTGATTGTAAACCCTCAAATCAAACATTTCATTCAAAGGTGAAACAATCAAGTCTAGTATGCACACTAGTTTGTTTCTAATGGAGAAACTGATGAAGTACAGTCCTGTTTATAAAAGCACAATGTGTGAACATGTTCCAGATCAAATTGTCTCGACAGTGGCGGTTGTGACACGAGCAACGATGACCTTCTGGCAGTATCTCAGCAAAACACCAAGCCAATTTCATCTTAGCAAAAGATATTGAAACACGTGCGCTTTAAAGGCATGGCGTGTTGGTTTATTTCAAACTCAGCTGATGCTTGTGATTCTTCAATTCCCATTCTTCTTGCTATTCTTTGGTCAGTTGTGGACTAACTTGACTCAACCTCTGGCTAGGGTTATTATAGTTTTGGAATTTTCATTTTGGTGAATTTTTATTTCGTTTTGAGTTTTGTTTTTTCAATTTAGTTAGTTTTAATTAGTTTTCAGGGTGGTTCTGTGAGTTTTTATTAGTTTTAGTTATTTAATAAACGTTTAGTTATCGTTGGTTTCAGTATTAGTTTTAGTTTTTAAAAAAAAAATATGTATTACTCTGTGCGCAATATTTAAAAAACACCAAGGGAGCGACGTCATCTGAAGGTGCTTTTCTATTGGCTGCTACTAGATGAAATCACTTCTGTGTGACACGCTTTCAAACATCCTTATTCCGGTTAATATCAACCTAAATCTACTTAAAATCACATTTATAATCATCCCCATAGGCTCATGCATTTTACCAAAGACTAAAACGGAGGACATTTTTGCTATAATTATGGTTTATTAGTTTTGTAAACATAAAATGTAGTTTCAGTTAGTTTTCATTTTTTAAACAGCATTTTCGTTTTTATTTTATTTCGTTAATGGAATTGTTTTTTGAATTTTTGTTTTAGGTTTTTTTCGTTTTAGTTAACTAACCTTGCCTCTGGCGGGACAAGCCCCACCACTGCCCACTGGTCTGAACCGGCTTGTTGTGGGCCTAGAATATATTCTTTGCAATTTTTAAGACTTTGCGTTGCAGCCGTGTGAAAATGTAGAAGTAGTTGAAGCGGCACAACAACTTCAGTTCAAAAGAAGTTTTTTGCAACTAGATAATAAATGTGAATAGTCTCCAAATGTACTTGGAAAATTTGGGAATGTTGTTATTCGTAGCGGATTAGGCGACAAACAGACTGATCCGGGCCCGCCTGAGATAAAATTGGGGTGAATGTGGCCCCTCAACTCAAATGTTTGACAACCCTGTGCTAAGGTTTTTTCTGTTTGCTCACCACAGGAGGGGGAAAGAGATCCCAGCAAAGCTAAGGGGAGGGAAAAAAGCAACTGCCAACAGAACACAGGTACGGCCACTAAAAAGCCCCTTTGTGGTTGGTCACAGAGCGCGGCGTGTCCTAACTCCTCCCCCCCCCTCCCGCCAGACATCGTCGCCCCCACCATCCAACAGTCCACCGAAGCCCTCAGAGGAGGCGGGCTCGGCGCCAGAGGTCGCAACTCGGCAGCTGAATGGCAGCTCAGCAGCCATGGGGCAGCCCTTGGATCTGGCCCCCCTGACCCAGCCAATCCAGTGTGCCTTAGCCAGCAGAGACAACCAATCAGAGGGGGTGCAAGCCGAGGCCCCCTGTTGCCTTGACGACTGCCCGTCGGACGGAGCGCTACAGAAGGAGGAGTGACGGACAGCGTCCTCGGAGAGAGTTTATGTTTGACTGCCTTTCCCCGTCTTTGTAGCCCCGTCCGCCAACTGTGACATCATCACACGGAGCAGGAATCCACCGAGTGCGCTCTACTGCTCCTTGTGATGCGTCCACACAGTTGGCTATCACAGCGGTTAAATCCCATTTTTAGTTTTCTCATGTGCTTTTATGTTGTTGGTTTTTTTTTTTTTTTTGAGAGAGAGATTTTCTCCACGAGTCTGTAAGCACCCCACCCCTCCAAAAATAGCCTCCCCACCTCACAAACTCAAAACAAGTTCTGCCCCGCTCTCCGCCGCCGCCACATAAGCGAGCCACCCCCCTCCAGTATGGCTACCTTCCTTATGCTGTGTTGTAAAACACAGAGGTAGCGTTTGCCGCTGACGGTAACAGGTGGGAAGTGGTTTCCACGGTTACGGTCGCCACGGTCGTCGGTAGCCGCGTGTCAGTGCGGAATAAAACGACTCGTAAGAAGAAAAGCCGCACGGCTCAAATATTTCCGAGCTCCCTTCCGATGAGTTTAGGATGCTCTTTTACTTTGACCGATGTAGCATAGCCTAGCACTTAGCTGTGTTCAGAAATGCCATGAATTTACGCACCTTAATCCTTCAGGAATGCAAGGTTTTACCCCACTCCTCCAAAAAAAGAAGTGCTTTATTATCCCCGCCGCCTCGTCCCATCCTCCCAAAAGCTTTGATTGTACTATCCCAACACAAGCACTTGTTGTATTTAAATGTAAAACATTTTTTTTTCTGGAAGAAAAAAAAAAAGAATCCCCTGATAGCGATGAATTGACCGTTTGTGGGGTGCGTGCATCTAAGTAAATGTCGACAGTGACATTTAAAGGTAGAGATCTATTTGCGAGACGTCAGAATGTTGTACAGAGTGCTTCCAGACAAAGAGGGCACTTTGTTTTCAAGATGTAAAACCACACTGGACGGTCCTCTGCCAGGTGATCGACAAGTCGGACACCTTGAGGCACCTTTCGAGAGTTCCAGGCCAAAAAGAAAAGACTGCTGCTCAGCAGATGTTGGAAGGTTCCAAGCAGATCCCGCAAAGCGGCCAAAAACCTTCACTAAACAACTATTTGAAGAACGCCCGATTCTCCTTTCCTCGGGAATCGTCGTCACTTTCATGTCCAAAGTGTATTTGAACGCGCTGAGCCGAGCGATGGCAAAGGGGTGTGCCCCCCACCCTCCTTGGGTGGCCATCGTTGAGAAACGCTGAGAGCTCCAGCGTATCACTTTAGACCAACAGAAAGCACTTTCCTGCCCTTGAAGAGCAAGACCAAGGCTTCGTGGGTGGGAACACGTCAGAGTGACCCCCCCCCCCCCCCCCCCCCCCCCCCCCCCCCCGAATCCCACCACCACCGAGTGTCCCGCTCACGTTCGGAGACTACGCCAGTCAACTGTTTTGTTCAAACACTTCGGTTGTCCCCCGTAGTAGGTTTCGTAACATACCGGAAGTTCTATTTACACAACTGCGTGTTGACGTGTTGCTAACGGAGAGCATCCGCGTGTGCTCGTCACAGACTCAAAAAGGCAAGTCAACAAAGAAAGCACCTTATTTTCATACTATGTTGATAACTTGCGCTCTTTTGCGCGCCGCAAAATTGACATGGATAAATGGCGTCTTCGAAGGAAAAAACCATGAGAGTGTGTGTAAGTGTCAATGTAGTCGCGTCAGACATCCCCCCTCGTTACCAACGCAAACATTCGAGCGAGGCGCGAGCGGCCGGCTTACGAGCGCTCGCCACTCCAACACCAAATGAACGGAAACGATCAGCGCTACTGCGAGCGTGTCGACGTTTTCATAGGTGACCGTCTCAATGTATTTTCTACACCTAAGACATCACGGCTAAGGCGCAAGAATTTTAGCTCCACTGGCCAAAACGCTCGATGGCGACACTTCTTGCCAGTCGCATACTTAACCTGCTTTCAACTGTTTTCACATTAGGACATGTATTGCAATAGTACATCACTAGACAGGGAGTGATCTGCTATACGATGCCCTCTCTGCCCTCTTTTCTCGACACACACAAACACACACAAACAGGTTGGACAACCAGATATTTGTTACCAGCTGCATCGTCTCTGCTTTCGTGCTGACGTGATTATTTGTGCAGTTTCAGTTGCCAGTGGAGTGCTCGTCAGTTCATCGGAGATGATTTGGTAACACATGCGACTTGATACAGAATCCCAACATTTGCATGGACACATGAAAAGTACACGTTACATGCACACACAATGTACACACACATACACACACATGTAGATGTTAAACTACCCTAAGTTACACAGTAGCTAGTATGGATGAAACAGCAACACAATACATCATATAGTATCCCTCTTTTGTCCTCGTCTGTTTTTGTTCAATAGAGATTTAAAATTAGTTTTCTTTTTGTTTTGTTTTTTTAAATGCTTTGGTAACCCAATGATCGCTTCCTCGACGACACACTTTATTTTTCTGTCCTCTGCGCTTTATCTTCCTCAGCACATACATACATTTTGGTCCCTACAAAGCAACAAGACGACTTGGCACTTGGCCCCGCCCATTCCGTTAACCTTGCTCTGCAAGCTGAATTCTTTTGGTATTTGTGAGTTCACAAACTCCCAAGAAAACATCTTGTACTGAGACCGGTTCGGACCAATAAGAGAGCAACATTGTGCTTGGGGGGTGGGATATATAGCTGTGACGAAATCAGGAAGCGCCGACACCCTAGGAAACAAACTAACATGGACGAATGGACGCTGCAATGATTTCTATTCTTTTGCAGAATTACTGTTTCCTTGTTGAATGTTGAACAGCGCGAGGCGCTTCGTAAGCCCCCAAACATGACAAAAACCACAATTTCATCCCGTGGCCGTGATTGGTCAAAACGAAACTAGACGTGCACAAGACCGCATCGTCCAATCAGCTCGAAGATTTGAACAAAATGTCCCACCTTTTACACGCAAATCGCCATGGAGCAGTACCAGATGAATATTGTGGAGACCTCCATTGAGTGAATCGGTTATCAATCTGGCAAATTCCGTGTCATGGAATTAAAAAAGAAAAAAAAAGGAAAAAAAAAAGAAGCAACATTGCATAAGTGTACACACCCTTGAATTTAGAATTGTCTATTGACGTAGGATTATTTCATCTTGATATTTGACTTGCAACACTTTGAAGACCCGAATGCGCTCGCATGCAAGTCTGTGATTGCTTTGCAGGGACCGTGCTGTCACACACAACAAACACACACAATGATATAAACTGTCCTGAATTTCTCTGTCGTCCCCTCCCCTCGCCTCCTCGCTTGTCCTGTAGCCCTAGGATGATTTGTACCGGCCGCCTTTCTCTTTTCTTTCTAGGCTGCCCTGCCCCTTAATCAACCCAACTAACAGTAAAGGTTATATTAACGTTAATAATCTGTTTCTGTATGTATCTAGCCAGAGTTTGAGAAAAAAAAAATCTGAAAAAAAACCTGTTAAATTCAGTTGTGCAAATGTTTTTCTTACTATTTTAATGTTATTACATCTTCTAATCCTACCATTGCTTCAGTTAGTACTGAAATACGCTTAGCCAACCTAGAGATTTGAACTGTAATAATTGCGATTTTCCTCACCTTTATATGGCATCTTTAGACACTTTCACCGTTAATGTACGTAAGTAAATATTGCCCGTTACCGATTGAAAACCATCGTCTGCACTGTTGATTTTCATAATATCCCTGATGATAATTTTGTGGTCGATCTAAGCTGAACTCTGCGCCCTTGCACAAAGCAGCGGAAGGTCTCACCTGAGAACCAAAGTACACCTTGCGTCCCCAATTAAACCTCCCCCTCGAACCCAACCTCCCGCAAACATCCAACAGCTTGCCCCGAGTATAGAGCAGCGAGTACGATGATATATGTTATAAACCACATTGCAGCACATGTGATTTATGTGACAAGACTGCGAGGTTATCATAGAGACACAAACAGGCAGGGAAATGTGAAACATCCGCCTCGTCTGCAGTCGCTCGTTCAGCGGTGTCCATTCGCTCATTCCACATAGACTGATTTCGGCTTTACTAACCACTGCGCATGTACGTCAAGGAACGCTGCTCGACAGTTCGTCGGGTTGTTTACGTTCCTCTTTCTTTACCCTGGATTCCCAGAATCCCAAACGTTGTTGCCTTAACTCCCACGAGTGGGCACCAAAGTGGGCCAGCTTTCCGAGAAAAACACAGCTTGGAGATTGTAGTGAATTTCATGCCAATTTGTTTTTTAGAGGGGAACTTCCTAAGATTACACAGGCCGTTTTACGTTGTCATTTTCATGGATTGAAAAAAAAATGAGTTGTTTTAACAATCAAGAAATAGATGAAACATTGGCAACATCTCAGCTTGTTTGGCTCGTTAAGCTTGCTGACTGAGTGCCCATCTCGTTGCCCCATCTCATGGGAGTCCCCCCACAAGAGCCCGACCAACGATGTTGGACCCGCTCAAGTCCCGGGAAAGAAAAGTGCTGCGCAGTGTCTGTGTGAAACAGTATTCATGTGTTTGCGTGGAACGGAATGTGCACTTGTTTTGCTTGTACCTGTTCTGATCTATTTGTGAGATTCTCACAGCATTTTGTCCAGATTGAATAAAGGTCCCTATCTGGCTGTCTCGACACTGCCACTCCCCCCCTCAGCAGCCCTCCAAAATTCACATTATGAAGCCCAGCCCACCTCCTACCCCCACCATACCCCTGCAAAGGTGCTCCTCTTGATCAACGCCACGTTGTTCAAACATGCCTTCAGCAGACCTGTACACGATAGTACCCAAGATCACCCGCCGAAACTACCTGTGCAGCAAAAAAGGGTTCAAATATATCCATGATATTATTGTTCGAGATATTATCATCATCATTCTTGCTGTTATAATTATGGTTGGTATCATTTGTCATCATTATTAGCATTATGGAAGCACCAGACTGTTTGTGGAAAGATGAGGAGGGAAGAGTCAGTGACTTTTTTTTTTCTTTTTTTTTTTCGTCTGGGTGTTGGTGGTCTGATTTCACAGATGGAGGGGAGGAGGAAAGGTTCAGAAAGAGACAACCATGGCAGTCATGTTTGTACTGGTTGGGAAAATGACTTACAGTGCTGAAATAAAATTTATTCTTTTAGTAAAAAAAAAAAATTGTGTGCCAGTCTTATTTTTGTGGAGTGGGGTAAATATCGTGTTACCAGGTGTACATACTTGTATGTATGGATAATGGTGTTAATGTTCTCAAGTGATACGTTCACCAGTTTCACTCTGTAGGCTAATGGGTAGATTACAAATACAAGCACAACCCACCCCCGCCCAACCCTCCCCGTAAAATATACAATATTTGGTCAATTGTGACAACCACACAGCAGTAAAAAAAAAACAAAAAAAACAGCAGAAGTACAGCCTTTTTTTGTGTGTGTGAGACTACGTGCCTATAAGCGTCTGTTTTAAATAGAGGACGTAACTTGGTTACTTGCCTTATGTGTGGCAATAGCAGAATACTTGAACGGTACATTTTGTTTTTAAGTCGTGGTAAGTACGGAAGCGTATTGTATTTACTTTTTATTTTTTTTTATTTTTTTTTTAAACCCTAAACTTTCTGGGGTTTTTTTTTGGGGGGGTGGGGGGGGGGGGGGGGGGGGGGGGGGGGGGCTTTTTTTTTTTTTTTTTTTTTATAATTTGTTTTTTATTGATTTTTTTTCCTGTTTTTCTGAGTATTTTTTCTGTTTTTTTTTGTTTTAATATTTTTCCCGTTTTTCTGATTTTTTTGCTGTTTTTCTTAGTAATTTTCCCCTGTTTTATAAAATAATTTTTCTCTTTTTCTGATTCTTTTTTCTTTCTTTTTTTCTTCTGAATATATATTTTTTAAGGTTTTCCCCACAGAGATTAGAGAGCAAACCACAATACAGTATACACAAAATATTCACTAAAACCCCGTTTTTAGGATTTTTTTTTTTATGACAGAAAAAAAAATATTCAGGAAAAAAAATACTCAAAAAAACAAAACTCCCCCCAAAAATTAGGGGGAAAAAAAAAATCCCCCCAAGTGAATGCAATACGCTTCCGTAGGTGAGCTTCAAACCTCGCGAGATTTGCCCGTCTGCCTGCCTGCAGCCAAAAAGAAAGATGGCGAGCAACGATGACAGTCGGAACCGAATTGCGAAGAGAACAAGCTGTACGTCCTTATTTCCGTCTTCTTTTTTGTCACCTTGAGGAGGCTGCTTAGAACAAGCGAAAGCCTTCTTCCAGGTAGAGTCAGCCTCGGCTCGCTTCGATTCGATGTCGGGCAGATTTGAATGTAACAAGCGCCGACTGCGGTTAGCTTGACACTCGCACGTTAGCCGACTTGTGACGCCGTTTTGCGGCGGTTCTGCTTCAAAACTCATCGACGGCCTGGCTGGGGTTTGGAGCTTTTCATATTACTTCATACACTCTTCTCCCTCCCCCTGTAAGCGGATTTTCCTCCAATTGGCTAACTGGCTACAAGGCTCAGCTGGTGATCCGGGTTAGCGTTTCGTCGTCCCTCACCTGACGAGGCAATATCATGTTTAGTTTGGCATCTGCACAGTTACAACAGTCGCCGCACTGAGCGATTAAACTTTTTTTGTTTTTCAGTCTCCCTGCAAGAGAAGACAGAAAGGGGTTCAATTTTAAATAGTGAAAGACAAAGACACGCATAGGCAGTGTACATAAGAACAATGTGCCTCACTCACACACGATCGGAGATCCAACACTTTATTTGTTTTTGTTTTGTACCGCACATATGTATACCAAGTGTGTCTCCTCATTATCACTGTCATGAAGTGGGAGAAAAGCAGTGATGGTCCCAGGACGACCTTAAAAATATGATCTTGAGACCACATGTTAGAACCATCCACACTCCATAGAACACGCCCATTTCGAATGCGTGCCTACGGTGATGCTAAGCTAGGAGGGGCGAAGTTGTTAGCGTGCTCTGTGCTGAAAACAAAAGATGCCAGCTGTCAAATTATGATTCATTGGATCGCAAACAAAAACATACAATTACAATGGAATTGGGAATGACATTTCACAGGTAATAAATTGTCTAAAGTACTTCATTCTGTGCTGGTAGCATGATCCCAATGTTTCACTCAGGACTCATGTTTTTTGTTTCCAACTTTCCAAGATGGCTGCTTGAGACCGGGAGCGTCCCTCACAAAGGCTTGCGGCCTTTGTGACAAGACTGCAGTTATCTGCTTTCCCAGAACACGGCAGTGGGGCTGTGCGTGGGATGAGGTAGTAGTTTGTATAGTTTTAGGATCACACCAGATCTGGGAGATGACTATACAGCCTACTGTCTTCCTCACGGCAACCAAAACGTTCTGTCGATGCGACAAACCGCCAGCGTATGCTCATACGTGACTTCCTTCATCTGTTTGAGTCTCACATTTGTATTCTTTGAGACAAACTTCACCAGCATGTTTTTCTGTACTTTTTCTGGGCTTTGGTAAGACTAAAAACGCAGGACTGTTTTTGTCGTATACAACAAATATTCCCTTTTTCACAGCCTGTGTCTTAACGTTTGCATGACATATTTATATGCAAAACATTCTGAGGAAAATGTTTTTATTTTATTTTTTAATAGAATTTACAGGTCAGGGATCTCATGCTGCATACACACAAAATTGGGACTGAAAGATGTACACACACTTCCTAAAATATATGATCTATCAAAAAAAAAAAAAATACTTGTGAAAAAGTGCACACAGCAGTGTACAGCAGCTTTAAGCGATCTATATGCACATTTGGGAGACGAATGACGCAGATGACCTGAGAGGTGATTTCAAACCGGATTGTTATATCTGCTACACAATCACTTAATACTACTTATGAAAATAGTTGAATGTCATTCATAACAGCTATATATGTATACATATTTATATATATTCATACATTATGTACAGATTTTATATATACATGTGTTTCTACATATATGTTAATAAAGGAATGCTGACAGGGTTTGTACATGGATTTTATTTTGTGCTTCTTTTTTTTTTTGGTAATCATTTTTTTAAATCGCTATCACAGATACAGATGACTTGCTTGAGAAGATGGATCTGACTGACGTGATGCTAAGCTGTGAACCATCAGAGTGATTTCCATACAAGCATATGAATATGCTGAGCTGTGATTTGCTGTTAGTGGAAAACGGGCACATTTTGGAGTAACGTGTTACTTTTTGATGCTTTAGTGACTAAATTAAATTTGCAGGGCCTCCGTTGCTTCACAAAGTTAATTTCTCATCGAAATAATCTTGGAATTAATTAAAAGACATGATTATTAATTTTTTATTTTTTTTTACTGAACTAACTATTGGCGTTATGTTAAATTGAGAGAGGATAAAGCCTCCATATCGGAATTATGTTAAAAATCTTTCAAGGAGAAGGAAAAAGGAAAGGAGCAACAACATTGCTAAATAATGATTTTCATTTTCCTTTCTTTGTGTGGAAATGCCCAATTTTATTTGATTTACTTTCATTTCGTTTCTTTTCTTTTTTTTGGTCATTTTATTTACTATTTTGTTTTCGAGTCTTTTTTATTTGCAACACACAGAAATACTATACATAACAAAAAAAGAAACATAAAAAAAAATGCCCCGCGGTGAAATTTACAAGAAAATACTAAAATGTTTACATAAACATTTCGTTTCATCCAGTGATCTCATTTTGGCTGGCGAATGACGTCATTTTTAGTGGTCAAGTTTAAAAAAAAAATAAAAAATCATCCGCGTTGACGTGAAGTGACGACAAGCACTTTGGCAGCTGGTGACGTCACGGTTGCCCGTAATCCAACATGGCGAACATCCGGTGTGTCAAGGTGAGCAAAGAAAGCAGAAAAGAAAGCTTTTGTCGCGCTCGCCCGCGCGCGTATCAAAGTTTCCAAACTGCGGAACGTTCGCCGTCTTGTTTGTTGTGGTCGTTTGCAAGTTTTGCAACATGTCGACGCGCAGCACGTTGGCCTCATGTTGTCACAAGCTCTCTCCATTCAACCCAAAGTCCTAAAGGTGCAACGCTCACCTCACAAGAACGGGATACATTTTAACAATTCACATTCGAACGTGAATATTTTACTATTGTGGCTGTTGTAACTTCGTGTGATTATCATATTAACGTTTTGACGTGATAAGATCGTTGACGATTCAGTTCCGAACATCCGGGCATTTCTGATATTTGAGTGAAAACAAACATATTTGTATTGCTTTTGCCTGTGACTAGCATACAAATCAGGTAGATTGTTATAGTAGTCAAGCGACATTCCCTCACATTTTAAAATCTACACACGGACATTCAAGATGAACTGAGCGAGCAGTGTCTGGGATAGTATGGGATGGATAACGATAAAAATTATTGACTATTCTAAATAATGTATATGATTGATGCGTTATAGTAATGGGTCGATGGGGACGGGTCTCGAATAAGCTTAGGCTTCTACCCGTCAGCCCTTCTTTCGGATGTCAATGTTGCAATGTTGTGATGTGATTGATGTAAGCTGTAATGTGTCCGAAAGGAAAAAATGAATAAACTAAAAAACTAAAAAAATCAAAATGATCCAAAGTCCAATGCTTTTCAATAAGAGCTTCAGTTCACGAAATAAGGCATTTTGACTTGTGACGTAAGCTTAGGGCAGGGTTTACAAAATTGAACATGATATTCAAATGTTAGTTTCACTCTCATTTAAAAAGCAGGTACTTTTCTTTTTCTACAATGCTCTGTACATATCCCTCAATTACTGTAGTATACATTTCCCCCCTCAAAAAAGCAGGTCAAGCTGAAGCTATCTTCATCAGTCTTAGTGCCATACTCTGGCTTGGTTGGGCTGCATGGCTTTTTGATTTTTTTTGTTTTAATTAATGTCTCAACGTAACCTACTATTCCTAACGAATACAACAACAGTAATTTACTAGTAGAAAAACTACAGTGGACCATGTTTGCACAATATATTGTCTTCTTTGTGTTGTGCCATCTTAGCTGTGGCATCTCCATCTGGCACGTGTGCTTCAGGGCCCTGTGATAATTTAAAAAAAACAAAAAAAACATTTGAGTTTGGCACATTTGGCCGCATCAACATGTAAAAGTGCTGAGAGAAAGAGACAATTACCATTCCTCAACAGTGTACACAAATTATCGGCAGTAATCGCTTCCTTGTGCAATGACTTGTTCCCTTGCCATTGAGTTTTTCAAGTCTTGTCCTCCTGATGTGCCGGTGGCCTCAGGGTATGGTGGGCCTGGTGACGGGTGGCGCGTCGGGCCTGGGCCGGGCCACGGTGGAACGTCTGGTGCAGAGCGGAGCGTCGGCCGTCATCGTGGACTTGCCGTCGTCCCAAGGAGCAACGCTGGCGGCCGATCTGGGAGACCGATGTGCCTTCGCTGCGGCCGATGCAAGTACAAACGCAATGAGCGACAAACCCGTTCGCCGGCCCACATCAAGTAGGCTTGGAAAGTCACAGCAAGTTGAAAACGTCTGCCAATTCTTTGGAAGTTTACACAATTTAATGTTTGTAATTAATTGAAGCATGATACTGACAAAAAGAAACATTTCATGCGCATACAAGAGTGCTCTACTTTAAGGAGTTTTTGGACTCACGAGTAGGTGCTTGCTTGATTTTTGTTTATTTGTTTGTCCTTAGCCAAAATAAGACTCAAAACAGAGCAACTCGTTGCCGTTATTTCTCTGTGGTTTCCGCTATATGGAAAGAAAGGCACAGCATTCAACTTGCCCTTTCAGGACATTGCACCATGTGTCAAAAAGATGTTTTGTTTCAAAATTACAGTAGCCTTTCAAAAATAATTGAGGTGAAATAGAAATAAGCCAGAATGAAACCTTTGACTCTTGCTGAACCTGAACAATTTTTTTGCTGAACAATATACGATAAATCCTTCATTTTTTTTCCTGTTTCAAAAAGGTGTTTTTGTGCGCGAATGTTGTTGCTTTTTGAAAGGTTGCGTTACATCACGCACGCATCCTTTTTTCTTGTCCGGCAGGTGACATCGGAGGCAGATGTGCGCGCCGCCGTCGATTTGGCGCGAGAAAAGTTTGGCAAATTGGACCTGGCCGTCAACTGCGCCGGCATCGCCGTGGCGGTCAAAACGTACAATTTCAAGAAGGACCTCCCGCACAGCCTGGACGACTTCCAACGCGTCATCAATGTAAGACCTTCAAACGGCTCCTTGTCCCATTCCAAGCTCAAGAAAAGGCAAATCGAGCTTTGACTTCGGTATCGGCAATAGGTGGGATGTTTGTGACAGAAATAAGTTGATTGTGCACTTTGACCTTGCTTTGTGCAGGTGAACATCGCAGGAACATTCAACGTGATCCGTCTGGCAGTGGGGGCCATGGGCAAAAATGAGCCCGACGCAGACGGCCACAGGGGTTGCATCGTCAACACCGCCAGTGTGGCCGCCTTTGATGGCCAGGTGAGATGCCCGCCAATTTCCATGGAAAAGTACATGAGCAGCAAATGTCAATCAATGATTTCCATTGCCAAGCACACAAAAAACGAATCAATTCAAAATTTTGATTTCATTCTTTTAAAAAAAACAGTGAAACTTGTGATATCTGCCCCTGAAAATAATAGCAATAATAATAATAATAATAATAATAAACACAAAATAAATGACAGTAAATAATCAAGATGCTTTCATGGTAACAATTAAACAAAATGATTCAACAGCATGACCTTGTGCTATATATATTTTTTCCAGTAATACACATGTAATATACATTTTTAGAAATACAAATGGACTGAGATGATTTAGTTTTATAATCCAGATTGTTCCACAAACTGACACCTTGAGTTGAAATCAGGGTTGTTATAGTTTTGGAATTTTCATTTCAGTTCATTTTTATTTCGTTTTGAGTTTTGTAGTTACTTTTACTTAGTTTTTAGAGTGGTTCTGTTAGTTTTTATTAGTTTTAGTTAAATAAATGCTTAATTTTAGTTTAGTTAGTTTCAGTATTAGTTTTATTCTTTATTTTTAAAGTCTGTATGGCTTGTGCACAATATTTAAAGGGATACTTTACTTATTTAGACATTTTTGGCAGTCAAACATGAATATTTTGCCTATAATAAATATATTTTCATTATTTTTCATGCACAACTCGTACCTTTACAAACACATTTTGCAACTTGCTGTTGACTGAAAATGACATCACAAGGGCTCAGGTAACCAATTACAACTCAGCTTGTGAATGTCACATGACCAAACCTAGCTCACCTAGGTGAGCTGTGATTAGTTACCTGAGCCCTTGTGATGTCATTTTCAGTCGACAGCAAGTTGCAAAATGTCTTTTGATAGATACTAATTGTACGTGAAAAATAATTAAAGTATCAAATTAATTACAGACAAAATATTAACTTTTTATTGCTATAATGGGCTAAATAAGTGAAGTATCCATTTAAAAAACACCACGGGAGCAATGTCATCTGAAGATGCTTTTTTTCTATTGGCTGCTGCTGGATGACGTCACTTTTGTGACATATTTTCAAACGTCCTTATTCCGGTTAATATTGAAATAAATCTACTTAAATTCACATTTAAAATCATCCCCAAAGGCTCATGCATTAAGTTAATTGCCAAAGGACATTTTTGCTATAATTATAGTTCGCTTTAGTTAGTTTTGTAAACATAAAATGTAGTTTCAGTTAGTTTTCGTTTTTTAAAAAGCATTTTTGTTTTCATTTTATTTTGTGAACGAAATTGTTTTTTGAATTTTAGTTTTGTTTTTTTCCATTAGTTGTAGTTAACTAAAATAACCTTTGTTGAAATATATCACTTTTTTTTCCTTTCTTTTTGTATTTAGATTTGGAAAAAAATTAATCTGTTCCTCTTGTACTCACTTCCCTGTTTTTTAATTTGATTTCAATTCATTCATCCTTCCATTTTCTTAACCGCTTGCTCCTCACAAGGGTCGCAGGGGCTGATGGAGCCTATCCCAGCGGGCGTCAGACAGTAGTAGTAGTAGTAGTAGTAATACCCTGAACTGGTTGCCAGCCAATCGCAGGCCATCAATTCATTGAATTTTAAAGTTTTTGTTGTATAAATCTTGGATTAGTGTGGTCTCTGTATCCACATCCAAACACGGCACAAATAACACATTTCTGTAAAAGAAAAATAGCTGAAACTGCAGTCAACTATAAAGCAGCATGTGTGTAGTGTAGCCACCGCCCCTTTTCCATAACACTGCACCTTACACACCAAAAAATACTACAACTATGTTGGGCCACTTGTCACGTTGCCCTCATGGCTTGGCGGCAGAAATCAAAACATTTGAGAGCTTGTGTGTGTGTGTTGCGCAACACTCCTGAGGCTGTTGTAAATCACACGCTCGTTTGCGTGCAGGTTGGCCAAGCGGCATATTCTGCGTCTAAAGGCGGCATTGTGGGAATGACGCTTCCCATTGCCAGGGATCTGGCCCCCATGGGCATCAGGGTGGTCACCATCGCGCCCGGTAAGTACACAAGCATCTCCAGGGCCCGTCTAGAGGTCAAATTTTGCTTTTAGAATCAGACTACTGATTCAAGGGAACGCATCCTCCATCACCCATTCAACACAACTGCATTTTTTTTTCTACAGGTTGACTTTTTTTTTTTTTCCTATTAACTCATTGACTCCCATCCATTTTCATTGAAGAAAGCCCCTTTTGACAGATTTTGCAAGGCCCACGGAACATTGTGTTCTATTGCTTTAAAAACGTGGAACCTACAGAAAGAAAGATTAGAGTCTCTTCTTTCATCAGGAAAAAATATATATATTTGTATCCGTTTCCATTTTGCAGACATTAGCATTAGAATATAGCTAAGTGTCATCAATTTTCACATTCCTGACAAACAGAGCTTTTGCAACATGGCCCTGGCTGATCTCTTATACACTCAACTGCCACCTGCTGGCTGTGTTTGTAATAACTACCATTGCTTTAAGCCACCTCTTCATGTCAGAAGCTGCATCAAAGCCTTCTGTATGCTCTTGCATAAAAAAACCCCCAAAACAAAACAAAAAACATGTAAACACGTTTTTGGGCGTGAATGACAAAGTATTAAAAACGTTTTTACACATTTTTGAGCTTGAATGAGTTAAAGTAATTGTTTGTTGCCTACTCAAAATGATAGGAAAGTGGTTTGGCCTAATGTTAGGATTTTCACCAGTGTTATTAAAGTTTTAGAATTTTTCATTTCATTTAGTTTTCGTTTTGAGTTTTTTTTTTTTTTTTTCAATTTAGTTAGTTTTAATTAGTTTTCAGGATGGTTCTGTTAGTTTTCATTAGTTTTAGTTAATTGATAATTGATTATTTTTTGTTTAGTTTTAGTTTCAGTTTTTTTTTTTTTTAAATGCATGTTACTTGTGTGCAATATTTTAAAAAAAACACACCATGGGAGCGACGTCATCTGAAGGTGCTTTTCTGTTGGCTGCTGCTATAAATGACGTCACTTCTGTGTGACACACTTTCAAGGCGTCCTTATTCCGGTTAATATCAAAATTAATCTACTTAAAATCACATTTAAAATCAGCCCCAAAACTCATGCATTAAATTAATTACCAAAAGCCTAAAACGAAGGACATTTTTGCTATAATTATAGTTTGTTCTAGTTAGTTTTGTTTGTTTGTTAGTTTTTTTTTAATGCATGCATTTTTGTTTTTATTTTATTTCGTTAACAAATCTATTTATTTATTTATTTAAAAAAAAAATCATTAGTTTTAGTTGACTTTTGAGCATAATGGCTAAATTTGGTGTGTTGCTCAGGCCTGTTCTCGACACCGCTTCTGGCGGGGCTTCCGGAGAAGGTGCGCTCCTTTCTGGCTCGGCAAGTGCCCTTCCCCCCGCGTCTGGGCGACCCCGCCGAGTTCGCCCACCTGGTGGTGGCGCTGGCCGAGAACCCCATGATTAACGGCGAGGTCATTCGGCTGGACGGAGCCATTCGCATGCAACCGTGAGTGCCATCACTGGAGGTCCTCCGTGGTAAAAGCAAGACCTCCTTGTAATGGGACAGTATTTGTGGGCAAAGTTTTCAGTGCCTCGCAGTGCTTTTGAGTTGTTTGGTAAACCACTTTGAAAATAAAGCAAAAATTGGGTACATTTTTGGTTTGGAGTCTTGGAAGCTTTTTCATATTGTAATGGAAGAAAATTGTGTCTCTCTTTGTGAATGCCTGCTAAAGTCAAATTCATTGTTTGTGTCGCCATGTCAATCGATATGACAATTATAGTGCAGGCCCAACTCCAACAATATTAGTTTGTGGATCTGGTTCTTTAACCAAGCACATTGCAAATTCTTCCTCACAGTCTTTGAGAACGAAAAGATTTTGAAGGAACGCTTGCCCAGTCCTTTTGTCTTTCATGCTTGCAATATTATACCAACAGTACCAAGCAGAAGGCTGCATTTATTCCGTCGCACTGTTTACTGGATGCCAGAATGATCAAGTATACAGCTGTGGAGACTACAAGCATGATTAGTGGTGAATCCTAAAAAGCGCCAATTTATACCATCTAATTTTTTTTTGGCTAATCACGAAAAATACATATACATAGAGTAATATTTTGTTTTCGGGGTCTCAATAGCTTATTTAGCAACTTGGTTTCCAGCAATTGGTCCATTTGTCCACACGGTGTCGCTGTGATAATTACAAGAAGCAGCGCTGAGAAGGAGCCGAGCAGGTTGGTTACAAGAGTCGACATAAAAAGAAGTCGAGGAGGGATCAAATGAAATATGGAATAATACGAAATAAAAAACGTCAGGCTTTCAGGCTTATTAACCCACTCTTTATAGTTTGTAAAAAAAAAAAGGAAAAAAAAGTAGCCTACATGAAAATGTACATATTGTACATGAAAAATAAAGTTATAAAATTCATTCTGGACAAAATATTAACTTTTCACTGCTGAAAATGGTTGAATGAGTTAAGTATCCCTTTAAAATGGGTCAAAGGCAAACTAGCCCTTACTGCAGATGATTTTTTTTTTTTTTTTTTTTTATGTGACCGTACTGATGTCCATGTTATTTGTACTGTTTGTTACATATTTGCTGTATGCTGCGGTTTTTTTTTTTTGCTTTTTTTGTTGTTGACGTTTTTAATAATAATAATAAAAAAAAACATTGAAGAAGAAGGTGGCGATAATGCACCTTGTATGCCAGGTGCCAACTGCCACTATATGAAAGAAGAAGAAGCAGACGAAGAAGAAGAAGCGGCGGTTTTGATTGGAGGAAGTGGCTGAGCAACAAAGAAAGATGGCTGAAGTGATCGAGCTGCATAAACTCAAGGTTGGTCGTGCCACTTAATATCGGCTGTTGGACTGCAAATGTCTAGGTTAGATAATTGTTTGGGGGGTGTTTGGTGTTTGAACTCTTGCACGTCCCCCGTTAAGAGTGGCGGGTAAACCAAAGCGCTGGGGCCTGCACAATGTGTAGACCAGCTGCTAACGCTAGTGCTAATCGTTAGCTTGTGCTCACGTTGTCCGAGCGCCCAAGCTTAAAAAAAAAATAAAAAAAAAATAAAATAAACACACACATTTGAAGGTTGCACTCTCCGGACTGAAAAACAACTAAAGTCGTAACAATAAGTGCCAGAGGGCCAAACTAAAAAGTTTAGCGATATTTGGAAGCGAGGCAGGGATGGCAAAGTGATTTTCTTTGCCGGGCGGCCCACATCCAAGTTAACGTAAATTGGGCACAGAATACCAAACAATTGACCACCTCTTACTCTTACCATTTATTATATACAAACACTTCATTTTGTGAAGTTATTATATGATATATACACTACAAAACTATTTTTGAACGTTTTCTTTTTTTAATTCAACAGTCAAGGAAAATATTTACACAATTGTTCAAGAAAAAATAAATTTCTTTGGCTAGTTATTGATGATAAATTATGTTGGAAACAACACATAGAAAATGTCAAAAGGAAAATGTCAAAAATCATGGGAATACTCTAAAACGAAGAATGTTCTGAATAAAAAATCATTATATTATACTGTTCATCATTATTACCATATTTCACCTATTGTGTGGAAATCTGGGGAAACACATATAAAACAAATACCGACCTTGTTTTTAAATTGCAAAAACATGCCATAAGAATTATTAATTGATCAAAATTTAGAGAACCAACACATTTATTAAACTAAATCCAATGAAATTTTATGACTTAGTTGAGTTTAAAATAGCACAAATAATATACAAAGTACACAACAATCTACTCTGCCACAGTACTCAGAAGCTATTTGAAATTAGACACAGTCCTTATGAGATAAGGGGTACAAGTGTCTATAAAAAAAAAAAAAGAACAAATATTAAGCAAAGGTGTGTTTCTGTAAGAGGTGTAAATTTGTGGAACAATTTTGGTAATGAGCTGAAAGGATGCAAGTCACTTGCTGAGTTTAAAAATATGGTTAAAAGTAAAGTTTAAGAGCATTATTTAAATCTATCATTCTTTTTTTTTTTTTTTTTTTTTCCCATGTACCAGTATGAGTGTAATGAAAATTGTATATGAGTATGTGGATGTATTATTATCCTCGTGTATTTCTTTTAATTTTATGTATATACGTTATATGAGTAGGATCATATATTTTCTTTTATTGAAATATAACCTATTGTATTATAAATGAAATAAGTTAAAAGATATAATGAATAAGGGGTCGGAGGACTAGATAAGTTTTTAACTTCTTCCTACTCCCTTTTGAACATGCAAATTTTTATTGACTGATTTTATGTTTCTTTTATTTAAAATGTTCTATTCTGCTGTCTCTGTTTATGTGTTTATACAGTATGTTCAATAAACAAATCAAATCAAATAATGCATGAATGGGGATAAAACTAACTTATAATAAATGCTAATGGTAAAGAAAAAAAAAGCAGTTTCAGATTTTTTTTTTGCTAAGATGAAAAGAAGAAACCCATTGCACAAGAAACATGATGAAGCCAGCACACGTGATTTTTTTCTAGGGGGCTACATAAGTAAATATTTCCATTTATTTGAGAAAAGAGTACTGACAATATAGGAACACATCAATAATCATAAGAACTTTTAAGGCTGAGATTGTCATGCAAAAATCCAACTGAAGGTGTCACAAGGACTGAATTGCTGGGCCAAGCTACAAAATCTGGCGACAATTGGGAACATGTTTGAACTACTTCGGTTTCAGTTTGAGGAGCCGGCAATCTGTCAATGGAGCGATAAATACCAAGATGTGTGTTGAGGGTGAATAAGCAAACATTTGAAAGCATTGTTGAATTTGTTGTTGTTGAAAATGGTTCTCTGATGGCTTTCAGCTTGCTGAGTTGAGGCAAGAGTGTGACGCCCGAGGTCTGGAGACCAAAGGCAACAAGGGGGAGCTGATCGCACGCCTGCAGGCCTATCTGGATGAACACGGTGAGCCCCGAGAAGCAGCGCGATGGAGTTGGGTAAAATAAAAATAAAATCACTCGTATGTCTCAAGTCAATCTTGGAAAACAAAAGAACTTGCACAGTTCTTTTTTTTTGCTAGGCGGTCAGACAAGCAGACATCATGCAGTTGTGGAATGACTTAATGCGTTGTCCTCAGGTTGAATTCTACCACACTCAGGATTTTGACAGTCTGTCATTTTCTGGAGAATCTTGTCAAGTTGCTACTTTGAAAGATTGTGTGGTCGCCATGTGATGAAATGGGCAAATGCTTTTGTGTGACTGACACTGTGTGTCTTGTGTCTTTGTTTTATTATCATGAAAGCCACAGATGAAGAGGTGGATGTGGACGACGTGCTGGCGGACGACAGTGTGGTGGTAATGTCAAGTTGGCAAATTGACACTTTGATTGTCCGGTCAAGACGAGGTCATGGCGTTCGTTTCTGTTGGTGTTGTAGGATTTCACAAAAAGCGACATCGTAGACAACGGCAAAGATGTTAAAGAATTGGAATCTCCTGTGGCCGAGCTGTGAGTTTCTTCCCAATTTTTTATTTATTTATTTTTTTAAACTGGGCCACATAGAATTAGGTGCCAGTTGTTTTGAAACACGCCGACTCCCCAGCAGTCCCATGATACCAATAACAGGAAATTTAAGTCAGTCCAGGTTGGCATTGCTGGTTGGACTCCGTTCTCAAATAAATTATATAAAAATAAAAATAGCATCGGGCAATATGGCCTTGAAATAAAATCCCCGTTCTTTTTTCCCTGCAGAATCAGAGTTGTGATTTCTAATTGACTTTTTCGCCCTTTGCCTGAGGAAAAGACATTTAACAATGAACAGCTTTGCTCTTTAATTTTTTTATTTTTTTCCTTCCGGATTTGCTTTTTGTCGTGTTAAGTGCGACTTGTCGATTGCTTGAGGGCAACATGAGCTAGTGTGCTAATAAGGGTAGCTTTTCTCAAGTGACTCCTGACTGTTTGCATTAGAGCTGGGCGACGATTACGATTTTAATCTCATAAACCCAACAAATGTTTATTTAAAGGTTTTATTTATCAAAACTAATTCATTTGCAAAATGTTCTGACAACAATGTATACTGATTGTAAATAAGTTTTAACATAAACGTAACATTTATAGTTTGTGCTTAATTGCCATAATTAAGTAGTTGGTAGCTATTGTAAATAGGGCTGCACAATATTGGAAAATAATGTGATATAGTTGCTGAATATAGCGATGCCGATTATTATTGCAATATTTAACATGTACCTAAAGAAATTACATTTTTATTATCTAATGAAAGAATTACATTTTTACACGCAGCAAAATAAGCAAACTCAATATATTCTTAGTTAATTGTAATTACCTCTCAATAATGTTCAACTATTGGATTGCGGTGCACATTTTAGTTACCGACTGACTGGTCAAATTCAAATAAAAGCGTAAAATTCCAGATGAAACTTATGCAATATGCATATCGCAAAGACATGCATATTGCATGGGCCAATATCGATATATCGATATTCTTTCGATATATTGTGCAACCCTAATTGTAAACATGTCTTGTAAAGCACCCATCTAGCATTCTGCCACTTGTACATAATTACAACTCACGATAACATCTGGATGTAACAGAACATATGAACAACAGCTTTTATAAATCCAGAAGACAAAATTCAATTTCACAATTTAGCAAATTTTCAACAATTCGATTTTCGAAATGACTATTAATCGAATTAATTCGATTTATTGCCCAGCCCTAGTTTGCATCCATGTTAGTGGAAGCTAGCACATGAGCAATTATTATTATTTTTTTACATCACTGTAACAAACAAATTAATTTATCGTTGTCCTTTCTTGAACGCGTTTGTCTTTCAGGCCCGCTGAGAAGAAGATCGTGAAGATTTGTCCTCCGGCCACTGGCGGTGAAGTATGTGTGACACGTCATGAATCCTTCCTTTCTAGCGCAGCCTCACATTTACCAGCAAGTGTCATCTTTTGTCAAGCAGCGGCTGCAGAAGCGCGCCGAACGTTTCAATCTGCCGGCCACGGCTGAAGAAAAGAAGGCCCAGCGTGCGGCCAGGTAAGATCCGTGCATCCATTGGCCTACTGATTAGAACTAGGGCCCGACCAATATGCTTTTATTTTTTTTCTTTTAGACCGATGCTGATACCAATTATTGGCAGAAAAAATATTGATTACAGATTAATCTGCCGATTATTTATTTAAAAAATATATAATGCATAAAATTAACCCCTTCCTCAATTCCTTTTTCGATGGGTGCACAAACCTTAGCTATTAAGATTCTCTGTTTCAAATGACAAGTCCATATAAAAAAATTCATGAAGTATACAAGGTTATTGTATGGATCAGGGGTCTCCAAGTTCGGTCCTCGAGAGCCCCTATCCAGCCTGTTTTCCATGTCTCCGTCCTTCAGCACAGCTGAATCTAATGATTAGCTAATCAACAAGCTTTGCAGAAGCCTGATAACGATCTCGATCATGAATCAGGTGTGTTCATGGAGAAAAACATGGAACACAGGCTGGATAGGGGCTCTCGAGGACCCAACTTGGAGACCCCTGGTATAGATTTATGTGTGAAGAATAAAACCATTCTTACTTGTTTACAACTGCTATAAAGAGTTAACCTTTTATACTATATATTTTTATCTTGTGTTATTTTTACAAGTATTGGTACTTACTGGGATTGTATTTCGTGCCATGTCATGTTGAAATGTGTCTTAAGACTTAGAAGAAGAAAAAATTACAAAATCCTTGGATGTTTGCATCATTGAGTTTTGAGAAAATAAAGTCTTTGAATCCTTGAAATATCAACTTTATAATATAACTCGAAAGGACCATGACAAAAGAAAAACAATACGAAAGTGAAAGAAGAATAGAATAAACTAAAAGAAAAGCAACTGAGGAAAACTGTAAGAACAAAAATGTGCGTTTTGGCCTCTAGGGGGCAGTATGGTGCCATGCATCCATGGCGTACACACTTGGAGTACAGAAGAAAGTTGCGATTGAATTCTATTAAAATAACTATTTTTTTTCCACACATTAGGAAGAATTTTTGCCTTTAGTGCGTTATCTCAACTGTGGGTATGTGTTCCCACAAGTTTTGTGTGTGGATATTTATTTAAATGAAAAACGCTCCCAAAGTCGATGCTAACTTCCTATTAGCATTTTCTAACTTCCTGTTAGCGCTAGGCTAGCAATGTTTTAAGAACGAAGCATGTTTTGTATTTAAATATACAGTGGATGTAATTCTTAACGTTGTGTATTTAGTTTTACCGTTAACTCCAACTGCTGTGTCATTAAACCGCTTAAAGGACGTGTAGGGACAACAGAATAACCAGAATAACATGCGCTACACACTTGCTAGTTGCTAATGCTACGCAAGCAAAATGGTGCATTCAGGGTACTTTCACAGCGTCGGAAACTACGTTTTTCTATGATAATGTTTTAACGAGAAAATAATCTGGCCAATGTTTGAAGTTCAATCAATAATCGGCTGATTTATAATCGGTCGGGCCCTAATCAGAACGTTTATTCTTTGTGAGCAAGTCAAGGCACGACTATATTTCTAAGCAGAATTTCACTATGGGAAATTCTTATTGTCCATATTTCATTTCTTACTCTTTTTGTTCCACACCTTTTGTTCAAAATAAACTGAATATTTCTGTTGTGTTTGCCTTTCTAGGTTTGGTTTACCCATCAGCACTTCAAGTGCGTCCACAGGTGTGTATGATGATGACTCTTTGGCGCCGTGCCGCCGTCTGTCATGTACAAGCAACACGCAACAGCAATCATTTCCTTCTCCTGCACAGGCGGTGCCGTGGCCAGAAACGCGCCGGTAAGAGCCGCCGGGCGCGTCACGCCGTACCCGCCGCCGACGTGCGGCTGAACGCTTCTGCTGTGTGCCGCAGGTCAACGTGGATCAGCTGAAGAAGAGGGCGGAGAGATTCGGCATGAACGTGTCATCGCTTTCGCAAAAGGTGAGCCCGCCTCGCTCGGAAAGCGCTGCCACCGTCTGGCGTGACACTTTTTCAACAAATAGAAATGCTCTATATGAGGTTTATTTCATATGTAATTATGGAGCCGGTACACATGAATATTTTTAATTGATTTCAGTGTGTGAGATATACGAGTCATTTTGAATTGCCATTCAGTTTGTGGAAGGGAATTCAACTCATAAGTGAAGTTATGAGTTTTAAATTGATGCTGCGTCTTAAATATTGCATTTACTTTGTTGTCGTCGGCAGTTGGAAGCAGACGAGAAGCTGATGAAGAGGAAGGAAAGGTTCGGCGTCATCACAGGCGGCGGATCCACCGGCTCAGCGGACGTTGAGGTAGCTTCTCGTCGTGTTTCTGACACTCGCTCGTACGGCTTTGCAATTCATCAAAATTCAATTACAATTTCAATCATTACACTCCAATTAAAAAATCAGCATAATCGTTAAAAAAAAAAAAAAAAAGTATTAATACTAAGAGTTGTTTACATTTATACATTTGCACCTTTTGTAAATTTTAAAATAACTAATTCAATAATTTTTGTTTCATCCAAAAGAAACTTGCATAATTTTTTTAAAGAATTGAATTTGTCTTAATATTTGTTTTCTTACGTTTAAACATTAAACATTTTCTTGTTTGGTACCAAAAAAAAATTCATGCTACTGCACAATGCACAGACTGCACTCCAACTTCAAGTTTTTGCCAAAATAAATAAATAAATAAATATGTATATATTATCCTAAATTCTGTTTGGCCCAAAAGAAACTGACATAATTATAGTGTATTTTTTTTAATTGGTCTTAATATTTTTAAATGTGTAAACATTTTCTTGTTTTGTACTAAAAAATAAATAAAATAGTTGTCTGACTGCACATTGCACAAAGTGCACTCCAACTTCAAGTTTTTGCCAACATAAATATATAAATAAATATATTATTATAAATTGTTTGGTCCAAAAGGAACTTACATAATTATAGTGTTTCTATTTTTTAAATTGGTATTAATATTTTAAATGTTTAAACATTTTCTTGTTTTGTAGCAAAAATTGATCATTTGAATAATCAGGATTTGAATTATTGCCAAAATAACTGAGTACTATCCCCCCCATAATCGAGCAGCCCTAATCGCTCGTACCGCGACTACCCGATGAGCCCAAATCACTTTCATATCATTTCAGACTAACTTTGATTGTGTTCATCTTGTGATTTTTTTTTTTCTTCTTTTTCTTTGCAGTCAAAGAAAATGAAGCGTGCTGCTCGATTTGGAATGGTATAAAATTTGTGGTTTTTTTTTTTTGTGTTTGACATTTTCAGTCAACTGGATTCTAAGCGATGGCAAAGGTTGTTACCTCTGTAATCAAATAAGTTTAAAAATGTTGCGTTAGTTGGCAAAAGTTGTTGAGTTAGTAGAAACTGGAAGGAGAACTGTTTTTTTTTTTTTTTTTTTTTTTTCTGCTTACACCTCAAAACTTTTATTTGCCTTGTCTGTTTGGTTTTTTTTTTTCTTTCACACTTGACAAATGTTGGCCATGGCCGACGACTGCTTTTTGTTGCCAATTTTTCCTCATTGTCAAATCTTCTTGCACTCTATTTGAATGAGCACAATTTCAAGCAAGCAAACACGTTTCCATTCTGAACACTTTGTCTATTGTCAGGTTTGGACAAAAAGTAGTTACTTCCATAAATGTGCATCATTGCCTTGAAAATTTCCTTGGTGGATGTCACTTTTTTTTTCTTTTTGTTTTAAATCTATCCTTCAGCAGTCTTGCAATATTACATTTGTCACCTAAATGAGAGGGCAGATTCACTTCAGGCATTTGGGGAGTGGAATTATTATTATTTTTTTTAAATGACAACCCAGAAATTTGTTAATTCTGGCAAAAACAAAACTGCAAACTACCCATTATAGTTAATGGCATGAGGAAAATTAGAAAATTTGGCTGGGAAGTTGTAACTGTGTAATATAGTCAGACCGGATCACAAGAAGAACCTGATTGTGTTAATTTTTTTTTTTTTTTAATAAAAAAAAATGCTTGAGGGCAACAAATGTTTTCAGATAGTCACTTGTAAGGATAAATCTTTTATTTGTGTTCAATTGTACTTTTGATGCCTGTAACTGCTTGGTTCATTGCTTCAGTTATCTGTTCGTTTATTTTATTTTATTTTTTTTAAATAAAAGGTTTTCAATTTTTTGATACCGTCTTTGCTGCATTCTGCCTGTGTGTTTGCCGGCAGCTCTTTCACATCAACACCCAAGTTCAATGAAACATCACAGTGTACAAAAACATTTCTATTAGCTGTGGTGCCACTCTGCATGAGAGGGAGTGAAGCTAGTCCGCTACAGATAACAGCTCTGACTGATTCTGCTTGCATGTCAAGGACACCAAACTGTCAACAAAAATGAATCAGAAAAAAAGACACAAAACACTATACTGAGGCCACTATGTTTAATGTAAATTAAATGTTGATGAGCGTAGCTCATCATGAGTAATTGCCTCTTTTCAATGTTCAAAAAGTGCTGAAAAAATATCTTGACATAATCATAACTTTGACAAAAAAAGAAAAAAAAAATCACCGAAAATGGCGGACACACAGCGAACTGTCTACTGAGCAAACATCTATGCTTATTTTTATTTTTGTTAGCTTAGCATTAGCTCCAGTTTGCGACAGGCTGTTGACAGTTTTGAGGGGAAATAAATATCCCAGCAAATTTTCCTGAATAAGCCGGGATATATCGCCAATATTAAAAGTATCCTTACAATTTTTTTTTAAAAAAAGTATTGAAATAGACTATAGTTTACAAAATATTGAAGAAAAATCCGCGAATTTGTGAATCCGCGGGTGCAAAACCGCTGATATGCGTTTTTTCCCCCACTTTTTAATGCAACTTGTCTAAGTTAATTTCGAGACTCGTTACGTTATATGTAATGTTAAGTGTCGTTACAACTCGTCACTCTGTCATTACCCCCCTCCCTCCAGCCATCATCAATCAGAAACTACACTTAACAGAGACAAGTTGCATAATACAAGTAGCACGTTGCATATATGTCATGAGAACGACACTACAGTAGGCATGACGACATATTTTTGGCACTAACGTGGAACCCCATATTCAGTGCTGCTCAGTCTATGCACATCCATTTTTGCCAATTCCCGTAGCGATAGTGTGTAAAATTGATAAAGTGCCATTTTCCAAGTCTCCTGCGTTCACTGCCGAGGCTCAGCGAAGCACCGGAAGTCAGTCATTCCGGTTAGCCGAACGCTTCCGGGTTAACGCATAACCCCTATTTTAAAAGTCCCCCTCGTCGGTGATGGCGGCTTCGCTTCGTTGTTCACCCGCAAGCTGTAACAACAAATGGTACTACAGTCGGCAAGAGATCGAAAACAACCCGTCTCGACGAGCCGGGCTCGACCCGGACAAGGAACTGTCGTATAGACAACAGGCGGCCAACCTGCTGCAGGACATGGGCCAGCGGCTCAATGTGTATCTTTTGGTCTCCGCGCGAGCCGCCTTAGCTGGTTAGCGGCTAGTAGAGTTAGCAGCGCCGCTCGGGAGGCTTTCTTACGCTCTTCATGGCTGTTTCTCGTGCGCATTCGTTTGCTTCCCCCGTATTAGCGGCAGTACTTGTCGACACGTTTTCGTTCGCTTCATGCGGTTTATGCTGTACTAACGCGCCGGAAATTTGTATTTGGCAGCATCGGAGCCGCGAGGCCTCGGGCCTTTACGTTAGCACGTTCTCATTAGCTTTAGCTCGTGCATAAATTCCACTTTGTTAGAAACCTTTAGACTTCCTCTTTGGCCGAAAGAAGATTTCGTCTCTAGTGCGCTTAGTTTTCTGTGACAACGGAAGGTTTTCAACTAGTGAAGGTGGGGAAGATTTGTCTTGCTTTGCAACGCGGTAACATTAACTGTTGTGTGTACCGTTTACAAGGTTCGTTGTTTCGCATGAAATTTATCAGATTTATAATTTAAAAACAATTCCAATTATTGAAACTGGTCATGGTCTTAATGCAAAGAAAGACCCGGGTTGATGTGTTTTTTTTGTTTGTTTTTTGTTTTTTTTGTTTTTTTTTAAATCCGACTTTCAAACTAGCATAACTTTATTTATGTTTAGACAGTGTCCTGCTAGCGTTATTTTGCCGTGAACGACTGATTGGTCAACCACCAAAGCGGGATATTTTGGACTGCCGTAAACTGCTATTTTACCTTGATTATGATTGGTCTTGAATTCTGTTATTTTAGGATGATGCGTAGACTTCGTATTACAGTTCAACTGCTTCTTGGTGAACTGTCTCCCGAATCTGTTGGCTCCTTGCGCAATATAACTCCAGTAATTTTGTTTTCAGTGGTTGAATGGTATTTGTAACCATGAGGTGAAAGAATAAAACACCTTTGGGGAAACCACTACAGCAAAATAATACTTAGTTGGTGAGTTGTCAACTTGTCAGTAACGGCAAAATAACCACTTTGTAATCTTTATCCTATTTTCAATTGGTTGCTATCAGTGACCTGCTAAAATCTGAAACACAACACAATATAATGATGAACTTAAAGCAATGCTAGGAAGGCCCATGTTTACAAAAAAAAAAAAAAAAAAGATAATGGTCATGAGCCAAACAGTTTGCAGATGGCCATGAGGTGACATGGTCTGGTTGCGTTTGGCACTCAAACATGCAAAGAAAACACACACAGAAAATGAACAAACGAAACATAATTGTTAAAATACATGCTAAGTAATAAATTTAGCACAGGTGTCGGGTTTAAAGTTGATAGTGTTGATACAAATTAGCCTAGGAAGCTGCATGAACCGTCACATTGGGTCAGTGTAACATCACAACTTCTGTCGGTGACTTAAAAAATGTGTGCACGTTGTTTTGATTTGGCAGAAGCTCAGACTATTTTGAGTTTGGAAACTGACCTTTTTCGCCTCAAAGTAATGTTGAGGGCCATTTGTCAAGTATATCCATAGTAATGTCTGATTTGCAAGCCTTGTGCTCGTTGATGTGATGCAATTCAAGTGTTTAACGCAATTGACCTTAACAAGCCCGTTTTAGATCCCAGCTTACAATTAATACAGCCATCGTGTACATGCATCGCTTCTACATGGTGCAGTCATTCACCAGATTTCACCGAAATGTGAGTATACCGCTTGTTACGTTTTTTCATGTTGCTGGATTTGGGCCGAGCACTTGCTGAATATTGACATTTTTGGGGGCGGGGGGCGTTTTGTTTTTCAGGTTATTTGTCCTGCGGTTCTTTTCTTGGCCGCCAAGGTTGAGGAGCAGCCCCGAAAGCTGGAGCATGTCATCAAGGTGGCCCACGCCTGCCTCAACCCGCAAGAGCCCTCACCGGACGTGCGCAGCGAAGTAAGTTTGACTTCCTTGAGCATCTCCCTTCGCCACCCGTGCACTCCTGTCTTTGCTTCTGGCCTGCGTTGAATCGACCTCTGCAAAGGTTTTTGCGTATTTGATTCCTAAGCAGCGCACCCAAGCCTTTTGACTTGCGACCATCCGGCATTTCTAAACCATGGATGGCAAAAAAATCTGCCTGTCCAGATTCACCTGCAGAAGCCGTTGAGATAATTTAGTTGTTAGCCAAAGCAAAGTGCATGACCGGCTGATCTCGTGTACGGACGGATAGCGGCCTCGCACTGAGTAATGTGCCTGTCCTCTCAACCTCAGGCCTACCTGCAACAAGCCCAAGACCTGGTCATTCTTGAGAGCATAATACTCCAGACCTTGGGTAAGTTGGGAAGGAAAGCCCGGCCGGCTCCCTTGATGTTCCCTCCCTGTCATTCTTAACTAGTAACCTCTTTTGACTTTTGTCCAACAGAAGCGTCACTTGGCAACCCTGCAATGTTGCATTCATGCCTCTCACCAAGACGCTGAAATTCTTGCAGTCTCATATTTGCTTTTTTATTTTTATTTATTTATTTATTGTTTGTCTCTTCTATGAAGTAGACGTGCTGAATCCCTCCCCATGTATTCAGAGTAGGGGTGGGTGATATGGCCTAAAAATATCACAATATTTCAAAGAAATTTGCGGTGACGATATTTTTGATGATAATAATTATTGAACAATAGATTTGTGATTGGTGCTTAGCACTTTTCTTACAGCACAATATATATTTTTTTTTCATAATTGAAATGTAAACAAAGTGCAAATATAGCAACCGTAATGGAGTGAAATGTAAATTTTAAAAACAAAAAACAGTCCAGGTAGTTTTATACCCTGCAAGGTCTAATTGTAACATACAGTAACTGCTTAACGCACTTGAAGCACATTTATTTAGTAGTAGACACAAAGAAAACACAAACGTGCAATACTTCAGAAGTCAGTGGCAAATTGCATGATTCAAGAAAGTCCATTATTTTTCTCCTGTGTGGTTTAGTCCTCGTGTTGTAGAGGCAAAAAACAAAACAAAACACCAATGATACAGTAGCAGCCAACTTGTGGCGTCAGGCTTTGTACATCACAGGCAAGTGTATTGTTAAATGTTTTCCCGCTGCGATTGTTTAGTGCAGTGGTTATTTTTGTCACAACTGGCGGCAACCCTCCTCGCACGTTATTTTGCCGTGAATGTCTCTGATTGTTTAATCAGAGGAGTGGGAACATGCCGTGATTGCTTGTAGACATTACTAGCGAGTATGACTAACACGTGCACTTTTAGGGCGCTTCGCGATAGCAACGTGCACGTCTTCTCGTCGAGAACATATTTGCTTAGCAGTCAGTTAGCATCACAAAGTCAGGTATACTAGGCGGCGACTTACCAGTCACGGTAAAATAACCACCGTGTATTGTTTATCTTGGCCAAAAAATACGCGACCGCTTCAGTATTATCCAACCACAGTCTGCTTTTTTATTTTTTAATAAGGAATGAGTTGTTTTTATGTAGCAGCAAATGACACATGTATGTCCAAATGGACAACATGGCGTATGATGTTATGGATTATGTCACCACGTCAGTTTCGCAATATTTGAAATTCTTATCACCCCCCAAAAAAATACACCGGTAATATGATATCGTAGAAGGTATGATATGGAACACCCGTAATTCCGAGGGGGGGGGGGGGAGCAGCACTAAGATGAAGTGCCATTAAAGCCACTCATACACAGCTTTGCTGTCAATAAACCTTCATTTTTATTTTATTTTTTTAGGTCAGAATGTTAGCGGAAGATCCCACGCAAATGTTGGGCTAACACAGGATTAATTTTTATTTATTTTTTTGTACCGTCCGATCGGAGCGCGCCTTCAATGCGATTGGCGACCGACTCACCCTGGTTTTGTTGTCCTCTCTTGTTGCAGCATTTGAAATCACCATCGACCATCCGCACACGCATGTTGTCAAGTGCACACAGCTCGTCCGAGGTGAGCATCAAAGGACAACTTGAGCTCATTTTGGGGGACACGCCATCAGATTTTAAGTGTTTTCCTCTCGTCTCTTGTTGTTTCAGCAAGTAAGGACCTGGCGCAAACGTCTTACTTCATGGCCACCAACAGGTAAGTTTTCCTGCTTATTTTCAAACACCCAATACCACCATTCAACCCAATATACTAAATTTCAAATTTTTCCCCCCTTTTTCCTCCTGTTGCCATTTTCTTGCTCTCCCGACGCGCACGCTGCCACATAGTCTCCACTTGACCACCTTCTGCCTGCAATACAGTCCACCGGTGGTGGCGTGCGTATGCATCCACCTGGCCTGCAAGTGGTCCAACTGGGAGATTCCCGTGTCTACAGATGGCAAACACTGGTGGGAATATGTTGACCCCACAGTCACCCTCAAGCTGTTGGATGGTATGTGCGCCAAAGCGCCTTGTGGACGAGCAAAAAGTTTTCAAACAAGTCATGCAGAGCTTTCACCTTAGAGTGAACCCCCGATGATTAGGGGTGGGGGGCAAAATTTCCTCCCAAGGCAGAGCCTGTTTGGAATGGCCACTTCAACTTGTGGACCGAAATGATTCTCAAAAATGTCCAGTCATGTCAAAGTGTGGAAGCGCTGTGACTTTCAATTGTCTTCAGCTGACGTTGTTTTCCCATTTCATCAATATTCAGAGCTCACCCACGAGTTCCTGCAGATTCTGGAGAAAACGCCCAGCAGATTGAAACGGATTCGCAACTGGAAGGTACGTAACGTCGTGTTTCTAGTGTGATGAACAAATTTGCTTACCAGGAGGCTTACAAAGGATGAAATCAGGGTCGGACATTGGGTGGAGGGTCTGCCAAAACTGCTACTGGCCTCTTAGATTTATGATGTCATAGCTAGGGGTGTGCTCAAAAAATCGATACGGCAATATATTGTTGCGGGCCTCATTACAATACACGTATCGATACGCAGGCGTCAGAATCGATGTTGCTCATTAACTTTAAATAGGTAGTTAACGTTTGCCTTTGCAGCTTGCACTGTACCTAAAAAAATAAAAACCAGCAGCGTCTTTGAAGTTAATTGACTTCAATTAATGCAAAAATAACTCACCAGTGATTGGACACTGTTTCTTGCTAAGAAAAATTAATGCAGAGGAAGAATATCAACATTTATTTACTTATAAACTTAACGTGGCACGTGTCTTAATATACCAGTTTTCCTATATTTTGTTTAAAAAACGAAATAGAATGTGTTACATGAAAAAAGTGCTGTTTTTATTTCCCAAATTTTCATTTGAAGGCCAATACAGAAAATCAGAAGGACGCAAGGGCCACATAATGTTATGAAGAGAAATTGTGTTTAGTCCTAAAAATTGTACAAATAATTTATTTGTGCTTTTGCATATTTAGAAAAATGCTCCAGTATATAAACTATTTTATTTGTAATATGGCAATAGGGTTATTATAGTTTGGGAATTTTTAATTTTAGTTAGGTTTTTATTAGTTTTCAGAGTGGTTCTGTTAGTTTTTATTAGATTAGTTCTTTAAAAAATGCTTAGTTTTAGTTTCAGTATTAGTTAAAAAAAAAAAAAAATGTATTACTTGTGCGCGATATTTAAAAATACACCATGGGAGCAACGTCATCTGAAGGTGCTTTTCTATTGGCTGCAGGCTATATGACATCACTTCTGTGTGACATACTTTCAAACGTCATTATTCCGGTTTATATCAAAATAAATCTACTTAAAACCACATTTAAAATCATCCCCAAAGGCTCATGCATTAAATTAATGACCATAGACTAAAACGAAGGATATATTTGCTATAATTATAGTTAGTTCTAGTTAGTTTTGTAAACATAAAATGTAGTTTCACTTAGTTTTCGTTTTTTAAAAAGCATTATTTTATTTCGGTAACAGTATTGTTTTTTTAATTTTAGTTTTTTTTTTTTTTTTTTTTTTAAGTTTTAGTTAACAAAAACTAAAACCCTTCTTACTTTGACCATCTCCAAACATTTTTGTTTTGTTTACTTTATTTGAACTGAGTCAGATGACATTTTTAGCCTATGTCGCAGGCCACTGAAAAATGGACGGCGGGCCGAAATGGGCCGTAGTTTGGACACCACTGCTCTAGCTTTAAAAAAACAAAAAAAACAAAAACAAAACGTATAAATACGTCTTTGGGACACTTAAAGCATTTAAAAAAACGTATTTATAAGTTATTGGGAGAAAATGAGTTAAGAGCCAATCTTCAGTTTTGTAATGCTCAAAAAATTCTTTTGATGAATTTCCATGGAAAATTGGCACCTCAGCCCTACTCAGCAGGCACGTATTTCCTCTCAGGCTGGAGGTCAGACGCCAAAGGCCAAGCCAAAGGTCCAGGAGGAGGGCGACCAGAGGGACACCATGATGAGCATGATCTCCATGGCCTCGTCGGAGAGCACGGTGGCGGGCCTGATGAGCCTCTCGGCGCCGCCCTCCGACAAGGACAGGGCGACGCCCGGCAGCGCCGCAACCTGGGGAGCTAAAAGTCAGGGCGGGTCCGAGCCGCAGCCCAACCACGAGGTCCACGCCCCAGCCAAGGTGTCATTGAGCGAGTACCGCGCCAAGAACGCCGACGTCCTGGCCGCGCAGAAGAGGAAGTTGGAGAACATGGAGGCCAGCGTGAAGCGGGACTACGCCAACGCTGCCCAGGTTCTCATTGGCCAGCAGCAAAGGAAGGAGAAGCAGCAGCAGCAGCAGTCAGGCTCATCTTCCTCCGACTTGTCCACCCCGTCGCCCATTATTCTGAAAATCCCCCTGGAGAAGGAGAGACAAGATCGAAGCGCTCTGAAAATGAGGTTCCCCCTCGGCAGCGGTGGAGGAGGAGGCAGTGCCAGGGGGCCGGAGCAGGACATCAAAATGCGCATTCGCGTGCCCGACAAGCAAAGGGGGAGTTCCGCCGAGGAGGGCAAGAGCAGGGACAAGCACAGGGGGGAGCGCTCCAACCACCACCACTATCACCACCATCACCACCACCACCCTTCCTCTAGCGGCGCCTCCCTCTCCTCTTCGCACAAGCACTCGTCGTCCACTTCCGGTGGCGTGGCAGGCGGCAGTAAGAAAGCCCCCAGCGACTCGTCCCGGACAAGCTCGTCTTCGTCCTCGTCACGCAAGAGGCCGCATGCTCTGGACCAGTCGACGGGATCCCATCCCGCCTCCAAAGTCAGCAAGTCGTCTCGCCATCCCTACCAGCTGCCGCCGCTGTCTTCCTCCTCGGACATCCTCCCCGCTCTGGGACTCCCCCACCACCCGCCGGGCGGCTACTCGCACCCCAAAGGCGACAAGACGGACACAAACGGGCACGGTGCGGCGGGCGGCGCCCAGTCCAACGAATACCAGGACACGTTTGAAATGTTGAACTCGCTTCTGAGCGCGCAGGGGGTGCAGCCCTCGCAGCCGTCAGTGTTTGACTACCGCTCGCAATACGGGGACTACAAGTACTCGGGCGGGTCCCGGGGCAGCAACGCCCGACCCCCGCCCCTGCCTTCTGACCCCCCGCCCCCGCTTCCTCCCTTACCCAAATGACTTCCTGCTGTCTGTTTGCTACACTTTTTTTTTTTTTTTTTTTTTAACACAAGTCAAAATTTTATGGGCCTCACTCACCATCATGATGTGACATGACTTTTAAAAAAAATAATAATTTTTTTTTAAATACTGAAAAGGCTTGAAAAGCTAGGCCGTGTCCGAAGGTATTTTAGTACATTTTGCCTGTGATTGTCGTTCATTTCCCCCCATCCAGTTTTCCAGCAAATTAAAGAGATTAGATTACATCACCATCAGGTTGTTTTAGGTTTTACTATTTATTGATCCCCCCACCCCCCAAATCTTTTAATGATACTCGTTTTTATCTTCCCCACCATAATAATCTACAATGAATACTGTACAGATTTGACAGTCCCAACTCCAAAGCTGCCCTAACCCAAAAAGACGGGTTTGCTGTGCTATATTTGGTAAATGAAAGATTGTAAAAATGTTTAAAAGTACATGGAATATTTTTACATTTTGTTAAAAAAAAAAGGAGAGATAAAAAGCAAGTGTTGTCTTTTTAAATTGCTTCAAGTGTTGCAGTCATTGTTTTAAATGGTTGTCAAATTTTAAGTATACTTATTGAAAGTATACTTTGTGAGTCGAAGATTCTCATTTTTAAACACGTGTTGATATTGGCACAGTGATGCAGATTTTGAATTGTTTATTGAGAGACTTTTTCGTGTCATTAGATTTATGATAATGACCATATCAAGTGATTAACCAACTTTTGTAGGCTGTTTATCATGTAGACATTCCTTTTTGGGAGTGTTTTTTTTTTTTTTTTTTTTAATTTTTTTCCTCCCCTTTTCTTTTAAGTAGAAGTGCAGTGTTGGCCTGTGATCTGATGTATTCCTGTTTAAGTTGATGTCTTGCTCATTTTGCATTGTGCGTTCAACTAACTTGTTCAGCTAAAAATTATGTTTATTGATGAAGAATGATCCCGTTTGTTTGTGAGGAGAATGAGGCGGGCGATTAATCGTCTGTCTGCTCCAGCTGTTTGTGTTTCAACATTTAGATTTCAGCTGGACAACAAATGACCTCTTTTAACATACATTTTACGCTTTACATTAGCTTCACAATTTGACCGAACTGCAGATGTTTTAGTCGCTTTTATTTTTAACTAGAGTAAATGCACTGAAAAGTTGCACTGCGGTTTACCTGCAATGCAAGTGCGAAACTAACTTAATGTGCTCCAAAAAAACAAAAAACAAAAAAACTGCCATGCAACACAGCAATGCAAATCACTTTATTTACCTGAGCTTTTTTTTCCTGCATCTTTGACTTTTGTAATGTATACAGGACTGGTCGTGAATGACGTTAGTGGGATTTCTTCCTCCAGGTAACCTGTTGTATGTGAATACTTGTTTTTATATAATGTATTTTTTTCATATTAAAGTCAAATACTTTAAGGGAAAATGTTCCATACGTTTCTTAATTTTAATTAGAACTGCAATTTTGGTCGCCAAAAACTGTGTGCCACTTTTGATGGGCAACCATTCACACAAGTGAGCGCAAAGGAAGTGAGACATTTGGACCAATCAGAGCTCGTGTGGGGCGGGCTCTAGTAGGCTAGTTGGACGTTATAAATGTGTGGCACGGCATTGTGCTTCTTCGGCAGCTTGGTTGTGGTGGACCACCACAATAGAGGTACGTGACGTATTTGCTCGTTTTAAATGGATAAACTCGCCCTGTTATCATCGAATCAGTTGTCGCCTTCGTTAATAATTTACTTTGCATCGGGGGTACAAGGTACAAAGTATTAGCCGCAAGCTGCAAGTCACAAACGTTAGCTTAGTTACGATTAGCAATTCCCAAAGATGGCGCCGCCATCAAAACGTGACGCATTCCTCTTTTTTTTTTTTTTTCCTCCATTTTTTTTAACATGTTTATAACTTTATTTAAAAACTGGAAACATACTCCAAGTGAATTGAAACCAAGTGTAGTATGCAAAGAATATAATTCTGCTTGACTAATAATTGAAGGAGAGAAGTCTGGACTGGAGTACATTTTGATGAAAGCAGTTCCTCGCATTCAGAGTGGAGTGACGCAGTCTGTCGAAACGCGACGTGCTTTTACAATGCTTGCACCTTCGAGAATAACCTACTGACAGAACACTGATCTGATAAAAATCGATTCTCGATTCAAATGATTTTCGATTCAAAATTATTTGATTGACAAAGGATTTCTGCTTCAATTTTTCAGATATGCACAACATTGTCATGATCTACTCCAGTCTGCTTTGCAAGACAAAATGACAAATAGACAAAGTCCTTTTTTTTTTTTTTTTTTTTTTTTTTTTTTTTTTTATCTTTTGTTTTTGTTTAAACATTTATTAATTTTGTATTGTAAGTGCCCTTTTCCACAAAAACAGCATGTGGGCGACAACTGCCTTTTCCCCTTCTTCATTTCTAATTTAAATAAAATCAATTTTTGGATATTAATTTCGATTAATAATGAGAATGAGAATCTCAATTCTTTTATGAATCGATTTTTTTTTGGCACACCCCTAATAATAATAATAATAATAATAATTATTATTATTATTATTATTATTATTATTTATTATTATTTTGTAATTGGTAAATAGTGACCACCCTGCCACAAACCACCCCCGCCCAAGCTGTATCTCTCTAATCTGTACTTATACCGTCTAGTTAGTTGAGGACTATCCAGTTTGATAAGTCACCTGACGTACTACCATCTGTAAAAACGCGTTCAACTTGATTGTTAAAAGGTGCTTTTGCAGCATAGCCTGGGTGAGATAAGTCGGGAGACCGGCTTCTTTTTCGGTTTGTAAGTGGATATTTTGCCGTGGCCCGCAACTCTTCTGTTGGTGTAATTTTGCAGTGAATGGCTCTGATTGGTCAATCGCCAGACTGGGCGTGGTTCCTGCCTCTTTCGCCCCCTTTTGTTTGTTTTCAGCAACTTTTCAGTTTGCTTTGGGACCAAACCAGTAAAATGTTGCTCATTGCTTTCCAAAATCACAGCAGAGTTTTAGTAATGTCCATCTTATTTTGATTCAACCATTAATAGTCCACCATTTTTAATTTAAACAAGTTCTCTAAACGATTCGATTATCTAAATAGTTGTAGATTAGTTTAATTGATTTGTTGCTGTTTACTTGATATAATAATTGCACATCTAATATCAACAATTGTGAACGTTTACACCTCTCATCATTTGATGTTCTGGATACAAGCTAGCAGAAGATGATACCTTAAGCGACCATGACTTCCTTGAAATACACTGTATAATCTAAATGTGTGTTTTGTTGTTGTTGCTCTCTTCTGATGCATATTATTGTTAAAGCCTTTGCAGAGTCACGATGAACAGGATCCGAATCCACGTCTTGCCCAGCAGTCGCAACCGACTGGCGCAGCAGCCGGCGCGTCCGCAGGAGGCTCAGATGTGCGCCTTCACGCAACGGCCATGCTTGCAGCCGCGCCTGGACGGCTTGGATTTCTGCATCAAACACATCCTAGAGGACAAGAGCGCCCCCTACAAGCAGTGCAATTACGTCTCCGCCAAGAACGGCAAACGCTGCCCCAATGCCGCACCCAAACTGGAGAGGAAAGACGGGTAAGAGCTCCAGGAAAAGCTCGCCCGGGTGCACTTTGACACAAGTTGAGAATAAGTAACAATATGTATTGTTTAAAAATGGCCCTGCATCCTGGAGAACAGCCAATATGTTTACATGATTATGGATATTATATTTGGAAACATTAACTAGGGCTGCAAAGGAGTTGAAATATCGACACCAACACCAAATGTCACACTGTGTGCGATCAAACCAAGTTATTGTAGTTAGTATTTTTGTACCTCTGGATTATTTTGGTTTCACTTTTTTTTTTCTCTCTCTCTCTCTGTTTTTCGAAGCATGACATTCTGTGCCGAGCACGCGCGCAGGAACGCCATTGCCCTCCGTGCTCAGATGAGGAAGGCGTCAGCGGCTCCGTCGCCAGAGACGCTCTTGTCCCAGCTGAGCGGCTACAGTCGTGCGGAGATGCGCGGCCTCGAGGGAGGTCGCTCTGAAGCCAGTCGGATTCTGGGTACGTGGCCGACATCTCCCGTGTCGTGTGGATGGAAAAATATAACTGCCCTTACCACTTTAAGATTTTCTAAACGGTAACATTGAAAATTTACGATAAAAAAAAACATCCATCTTGTTTTTCAAGGCTTATCTTGAGCAAATAATCTTTTGATGCGGGTTTTGCTGCTGCTTGTGAACATTTTCATCACCCTCATTAGGGTCATGGCCAGAGGATCTTGTGCGGGTTTACACCCTGGACTGGTCACTAGTCAAATTTCGTGGTCCACTCAAACAAATAATCACTCGCTCACGTTCACACTATAGACAATTGAGTCTTCAGCTTTTGGAACGTGGCCAACTCCACAGAAAGGCCGAAGCTGGGATTCAACCGTGAAGCTCAAAAGTGTGAGGCAGATGTGCTTCTCACTCAATTGTGCTTTCCAATGGATTCATTTTTTGCTCTTTGTCCCCTTAGTCCATTAAGGAAAGTCTAAGAAAACCACAGAGATGCTTTAATTTTCAAAAACACGAGTGGGAATTTATTCATTTATAATTTATTTATTAATATTTGTTTTTTATTTCTTCAATTTATTTTTAATTTTTAATTTTAGTCCATTAAGGAAAGTCTAAGGAACCCACAGAGATGCTTTATTCATTTATAATATATTTTTTTCATCAAGCTGTTTGGCAATTGGGGTCTGTTTTGTTTATAAAAATACATAAATAAATTAATAATAATAATAATAATAATAATAATAATAATAATTTTGCCATTTCTATTTGGAACACTGGAAAAAAACAGTGGTGTTTTTATTTATTTTTTTTATTTGAGTGTTTTTACTTTTTTTCAAATGTTTTTGTTTTGTTTTTTTAACCACCCCCCCACCAAAAAAAAGAAAAGGAAAAAAAAAGAGCTTTGTATTGCATGTGTGCGTAGTCACGTCTGTAAGCGTGTTTTTGTCCAGATGAGGACAGTCCAGCGAGCGAGGAGGAGCAGTGTCCACTGGCACTGGACCAGACGTGGAGAGGAGACCCGGAAAGCGAGGCGGACAGCATCGACAGTGACCACGACGATCCTCTCAAGTAAGACGGCCCGTCCCACACCCCTGTTGCTTCCTCCAGAAGCTCCATGATCCATGGCGGCAAGTTTACGGGCTGGTGCTATAAAACGCAGGTTTAGCTGGCTCGTTGCCTTAGTGCATCGCTGGGTCGGTGATCGAACATGCCCCCCATCCCCCCCGCAGACATGCCGGCGTGTACACGGCAGAGGAGGTGGCGCTCTTCACTCGAGAGAAACTCATCAGGCTGCAGTCCCTCTACATCGACCAGTTCAAACGTCTGCAGCATCTGCTCAAGGAGAAGAAGCGCCGATACCTGCACAACCGCAAAATTGAGCACGAAACCATCGGTAAATATCCAGTCTTCGTCGATCGTCGCCAGAGGTCGCCGGACCAACTGTGTTTGTTTTTGTCATCAGGAAGCAGTCTTCTGACGGGACCCGAAGGCCTGTCCATCAAGGAAAGGGAGAACCTGAAGAAGCTAAAAGCTCTCCGCCGCTACCGCCGGCGCTACGGCGTGGAGGCTCTGCTGCACCGCCAGCTAAGAGAGCGAAGGCAGACGGTGACCGACGGGGTGGCCCAGGTGCTCGCAAAGTCTGATTTCATCAAGTCATAAGAAAAAGAAAAAAAAAAATCATAAGAAGGCCAGGGTGACTTTTTATGTGTTGACGTGCGGTTACGTATATGTGAGGCAGTGAGAGAAAATGGTGGACAAGTCCAGCTTTGCGCCCTTTCTGCAAATTTGATTGTGCCCTTCTGAACTTCCGTTTGCCATTTTTGTAGGCGCAGATGCGAGCGGAGCAGGAGAAATGCGTTTCGGTGGTGGATGGAAGTCGATGCTGCAATCCCTGCCTTCCCATCACCCGCCACTGTGTAGCCCGTATCCTCGCAGAAGAGCAAAAACGTGTCTTTTTGGCACCCACCGTGACCGGTCGCTTGCAGTAGCTTCTGGTTTTTGAACGGGTGCCCACATGAACACCTTCCTGTGGTCTGTTGGTTTGCCGTCACCAACCAAAGGCAGAACCAGTTCAGTTGGAAGGAACAAAGTTTTGTCAAGGTCATCAATGTGTTTTTTGTTTTTGTTTTTTGCATTCGGGTTTGTTGAAGGATATGAACAAGTTCAAAATGTCCTCCCGACATTTAAACTGTCAGCAAATGTTTGAGACCTTAAATGAACCCTGATGAGAAATCAACATTTGCTACCTTTGCAGATGTTTGCCCCTTAGCGGGGTACTTGAGCGCACAGGAAGACATTTTTGGTCATCAAAATAACGCTGATTGAGTCAAAGCTCATAGTTGACAGTTTAAAAAAAAACACGCCAAACAAAAAGTTGGTTCACTTTTGTGCTTGTAGGTTTACATACCAGGGCAGAATCTGTGCTAGATTGGCAGCTGTTTGGAAATTTAGGACTGATCATCCACAAAACTTGATTTCTGTGGCAATCCATTGATTAATCAATAAGTATTTTTGATAATCGAATCTTTTAGAGCCCTTGATAACTGTAAAATTGTCCCAATCGTCACAACAGTAAGTATTGTGTGAATCCTGTCATCCTCCATCAAATCTGGCTGATTTGATCTTTGTGATCAATCAAAATAACATTTGCAAACATGGTTTTTATTTTGAGGGAGAAAGAAGAATTTTTGCCAAATTTTATGAACCACACCAGAAGCAATTCCATCTGAAATTCAGGCATCTCTGGAAAACAAAAACAAACTTTTGCCTGATGACTCGTGTTTTCTTTAAGCTTACAAATTCTGCCAAGGTACGTGAACTTGTGAACTGAAATAGTCCCGATTCCCTTCCTAATGTAATTAGTCGGTGTGAAATGTGAGCCTGTTTGTTTGGACAACTACTCTGCTTTTCTCTTGAATGAATTAATTGTCCCTTCTGCTGGCTCACGCAAGAAGAATATTTCATTAGCAAAGTGACAAGATTACCCCAAAATGACAAGTTGGTCAAAACGCTGAGTCTAGTTGAAATCGCAGCTTCAACTTGTCCACTAAGTTGTCTTAAAAATATCCACTTGGAGCAAATTTGTACTGATGAGGGAGTAATAAATAATTGTAGTATAAAAAAATAAATGTAGTAACTCCATTGGAGTTTATTCGAATCGGGTCATTCTCTTTGCCATTCGTAATTTGCTTTTGCGAGCTGCACTTAAACGGTCTGTTTGTATGGAAGGCCAGTGAAGTGGGGCGAGGGTGGCAGGATTCTGACTTTAATCTCAGACTTCTGACTTCAAAGTGAGAATTCTGACTTTAATCTCAGATTTTAATCTCAAAATTCTGATTTTTAAAGTGAGTATTCTGACTTTAATCTCAGACTTTAAAAATTCTGACATTAAAGTGATGATTCTGACTTTAAAGTGAGTATTCTGACGTTAATTTCAGACTTTAATCTAAAAATTCAGACTTCAAAGTCAGAATTCTGACTTTAATCTCAGAATTCTGATTTTAAAGTGTTCAGAATTCTGACTAACGTGAGAATTCTGACTTTGTGACGTAGAGCTATGAAGTGTGGAGGAAAGTCAGACTTCTCATTTTAAAGTCAGAATTCAGAATCCTGCCAACATGTATTTTTTTTTCACTTCACTGGCCCTTATCCTCTTCCGTTTGTATCCTCACATTTATTGAGCCACAACACTGCTGCCAAGTTCTTGTCGTGTTTCCACCGGTGTGTGTGCGTGCCCCTCACCCTCGTGATCCTTGACGGCGTCACCCTCAGACATCTTCCAGGACGGAAACCAGGTGCTTTTCAAAAGCTGTCCGGGCACCAAGGATGTGCCGTGCGAGCGTACGGTGCACATGGGCCAGTCGGACGACCCCCGCTGCCCGCTTCACCTCCCCCTGCCGACCCCCATGTACCAGCCGGAGCGGGAGCCGCCCCCGCAGGAACATTCCACCCCCGCTGCCAGGGAGCTGTACCTGAGCGCCGCTGAGCTCCGGCCCACTGAGAGCCTTCCTCTGGAGTTTAGCGACGTGCGTTGAACGGCAATAGTGGGGAGGACTGTCCTCGTCTGTCTTTAAACATGTCCGCCCGCCTGTTGCGCAGGACCTGGATGTGGAAGGGGACGGGATGCAGGGACCCCCGTCCCCCCTGCAGTTCGACACTGCGCTGGCCCTGGAGGACCAGACCATCCGAGCCATCGCCGAGGCCCCCATGGACCTCCTGACCGCTGACGACCCTGATCAGGTGGACCTGGACGTGTCGGGGCAGGATGTCGGCGAGCTGGCGGACGACGAGCAGGTTTGTTCGGTGCGACCGGCTTGCGAGTCGCTTCGTTTCGGATAACCGGGCCATGTTTTCCGGCAGGTGGCGTCGGAGGCGGCGCCATCCCAAGAAGATGCTCCTAGATGAAGAAGGCTTGGTTGTCGTTTGTGAAGAGACGGAGACGTTTCCAAGTGTTCATCGACTGCTTGTTGTTTTGGCCCTGTCGACTCGCATTAAACTGCACATGTCCTCAGCTTGTTTGTTGTTGATTGGAGTACAAAATGGTTGTTACTGTTTTCAGGGCATTTGGGATCGAGCCAAAAACTGCCAATAATTGGCACAAATGGTTATAATTGCTCATATTCATAATTTAAACAGGAAACTATAAAAAGACCCAAAAAACGTGACAACCCTGACAAAACTTGTCTTATTTTAAAAACTGCCAAAACGCTGCTAACTTGTTGCACTAACAACCCAAACTTTGCACATCCTGGAACACTTCAAATACTTCCCAGACACAAATGTACTACTTTCCTTGTAGATGCAGCTTTGTGGCATTGTAGGGTGTGAAAATCGCAAATAGCGTGGGAAAGGTTCAGGGAAGGGAAAGGTGAAGACTTTAAATTGTTAGTAGTAGGAATATAACTATCTTTTCTGTTTCATTGAATAATCAGGTAAAAATGTATTAGTTTATTCCAAAATCATTTTTTTCCTGATGAGTGTGGTATTGTTTAATGAAAACGAAACCGTAATAAACAATCCCTACCATATGAGGTTGCGGCAACCTCATATTGTAGGGACTGATGTACTCTGCAAGCATTTGTAAAGCGAGAGCTTCTTTTTGGTTAACGGTACTGATTGATGCCATGGAAATACTACTAGTTTGCACTAGTCCACTTGTTGAGGCTGCTCGCTTCACTTCTCAACCGGACGTCCATTACAGGTTAGTAATCAGTTTTTCCATTACTTGATGATTCAGTTACTGGTTTTGGTTTGTCAGAAAATTGGCAAAAGTATTGACCTTATTTTGTTAAGTAAAAGCAGATGGTTGTGAATGTGGCTTCTTTTTTTTTTCTTTTTTTCTTTTTTTTTAAATAAATACACAGTGCTTTCATCAACAGAAATGCGATCATTTTTACTATTACCAGGCTCCATTACAGTTGAATAGTTTCAACGATTAACTGATTATCAAAGTAGTTAATTTGATAATTGATTATTAATTGATACGTGGTTAAGTGAATGAACTAAATTGTTGCACCTCTAGCGACTATAGCGAACCGCGAATGTGCATCTTCTAATAACGACTTGAAAACAGCGTACCGGTTTTGTTGGTTAGACAGTTGATAATTTTCTGCAAATATTTGTCATTTGGGAGTAGGGTTGGTCGTATTTTTTTTTTTAATAAAACAAAAGTTTGCTGTGTTCAAACATAACGCATGGGCATCATTATGCAGCGGTAGCGCTGAAGTCCGAGAGAAGTGAGGCGAGAGTTGAAGAAAATGGAAACATGGCAGAAGAAGGACATGAAAGAGGTGATTATGAAAGCTTGAAAAGTCACTTTTTTTTCTAGAGTTGAATTTGGCAGAAAAAGAACAGCGTGTTGACAAAATTTTTTGGGGGCGGGTAGAGGAGAGCAAATTCATGCAATGACATCACTTTCCTCAACCCAAACACGCCACAGTGAAGCGACGGCGAGGAGGCGGGGGAGGAGGAGGAGGAGGAGGAAGAGGAGAAATGAGCCCAGCAGCAGCCATAGGAGAAGAAGAAGTCCATTTCGGCCGAACCGGCGTCGTGGACCACTCAAAAAATGAGGTAAGCGTGCTAGTCCCTCCGTCGTAATCGGGGTCGAGGACGGGCGGTGGCGGTGGTGGACTTGCTGTCGCTGGTGTGGATTTTTGCGCAGAAGGCTTGGCTCGGTTTGGCTGCCGCCTGTCGCAAGCAGCAGGCCGAGCAAGGGCGGTGGAGATTGGGAAGGGGAGGGCCTGCCTGCTGGAGCCCCCGGCCCGGCGTTCGGTGCTCTTGGGCTCCATTTTTTCCCTCCCATCTTCTTACTTCTTGTACGGCAGCTGCCACACGAGGTTGAGGCTCGTCAGCTGACTGTTGGAAGCACAAAGGCCCAAGTTGACTCTCACTTGAAATTTGACACATTCAGAATCTTCACATATGATTTTTCCAAATAGGATTAGGGATTCTAATTGGGGGAGCTAAACCCAGGTTACACTTTCAAATTAGGGTGTTAATTCTGGGTTAGGGATTTGTTTTTCAGAGATAACAGTACATCATAATAATTGTCCTGCTTGGGCCCTCACTCACAATTGTTGGTCTACAAATGCAAGAAGCAAAATGAAGACATAGACAAGGGATCAATAATAATAACAAAATAAAAAAAATGCATGCATGTATTGAGATACGCAGCAAATAATCTTTTATGAACTATATAGAGCAAATATAAATTGGTTTGATGTTGCTGATGATTTGTCGTTTGCGTGAACTGAATTAACTTATAACTTGGATAGCCTTGAAGAGATTATATATTAATAAACACGGCAAAAGCGACAGGCTTCCATATCCAATTGAATCATAATGTCGCTGAATCGAATCAAATTGAATCAATTGTCGCATTTTAAAATAGTTCTATCCTTGAATCATATCTAGAGTTGTATCAAATCGTCTATTGTGGAGAGCGGCACATCACTGATCATTATCCAGAGTCTGTATCTGTAGTTATGCTGCCAATTGTTCCATTGAGTATGTATGTTTTGTTTTGTTTTATCCATTGTGCAACTGTCGGTTGAGGTTTCAACCAGTCAAGTGTTATCATTTGTCTTGCAGTCATTAGGAGGAGATGGAGCAAAAATGTTTGCTCATGAGACACAGCGTCCTTTCGAGTAAAAAAAAAAAAAAAATCTTGTCAATTCAAAGCCCTTCATCACAAAATGTGTCAAAGGGCGTCACAGGCCCTCACTTGACAAATATTAACGACATCCCCTGATCTCAGAGGCCAAGCAAAAACTAAACTCTTATCTTAGCATTCCAATTCACAGTTGACCCCCCCAAGAGCAGACATCTACCCAGGCTCGGTTTCACTTTCAAATGAGGGTACGGGTTTCAAATTAAAGGTTCAAAGGCAAGATTACGGTTTCAAAGAGAGGATAAAAGCCAGCATTTGGGTTTTAAATTAAGGTTTAAAGATCGAGTTTGTGTTTTTCAAGTTTTTTTAACCAATGTTTAGAGCTTCAAATGAGTCCTTGAAGCCAGAAATTGGAGTAAAAGTTTGATTTTGTTTGACGCCTGATCTTGAAGCGTCAAAAACGTCACATCCATATGTTGTCAACAACACGTTTTCTTTACAATGTGTGCGCCTTTTCTTTCTAACGATTCAATAGCAAAAGTGGGTCAGCCAACAGACGTGAGACTTTGCTGACAGAGGAAGTGTGAAAAGAAGGAAGTCGCGTTGCACCAGTTTGCCGTTTCGCTTTCAAAAAGACGCAACTTCTCTCTGGACTCGAAGCAGAGAACAAGTTCAAATTTTCAGGAAGGGATACCACGCGACATTCGCAATCAATATTCGCTTCTTCTACTTCCCGTGATGCAGGTAAGACTGCTGAGAGGAAGATTGTCCGTTTGTCACATGCGACGCCCGCCTGCCTCAAACTGACGAAAGAACACAACAACAAAGGGTTAAGGTTTTAATTAATCAAGAGACTAATTAGGGAGTCTATTTCTGGGTTAGGTTTTTAAGCAAGGCTCAGGAATTTCGAAGTCAGGGGTAGGGTCTCAAAGTGAGGAAAATTCAAGCCAGGCTTAGCTTTCAAAGCAGTCCCTCAGTCCACAGTGGAAGTTTCAAAGTCGGGCCACAAAGAGATTATCAAGCCAGTGTTAGTTGCGGATGAAGATGTGGCAAATAATGTGCTCGTCCTTCTTCAAGTTTAAAAAAGTACTTTAAAAAAGCAACAAGCAAAGCAAACAAACTTCTGTGAAAATTGTACAGGACGCCGAAGGACATTTATTTATTTTTTTGTCTTGCCGTTTGGCGACACAACATTAGCTTAGCGATTAGCATTGTTTTTGTCTCTTCTCTCTTGCTCTGTGTTGTACAACAATGACCTTGAGATGGGCGTGGCTTGTTGCCAATAAACAAGCTCAGTACTTCAATTTTCAACCACTTTGTGTGTGTGGCGTTTTGTCAACATACGTTTACAGCAAGCACCATGTGGGATTGTCGTCACGTTGCTAAGCTGACTAAGCGGGCGTTAACACGCGCTAACGTTTGCGGTGCTTGTTTGCGGGAGGCGGACGTCTGCGAGCGAGGGTCTCGCTTCCCCGTGGCGCTGGGGTGACGTCAGCGGGCCACTTGATTGGGTGACGCTCGTCGCTTGTGTCGGCGGTTAATTGCTACCAGATGTGCTGCGCGCCGCGTCGCCTTTCTGGCGGCAGACGCGGGAGGAGGGAAAACTTTCACCGGCTTCTCCATCTTCTGTCTTGACGGACACTTTGTTTGTTTGTTTGTTTGTTTTGTTTAGAAGGAGAAACCCGTTGATTTGAAAGGCAAATACGTGAAGATATTTTATCCAATATCGGTTGTACAATTCCGATGAATCGGTCAGGCCCTCCTGCGGGTGTTTTACCATCATGCTGCAATTGTTCCTCTCACAGGGTGTTGATTGTAACGATTGTAAAAGAGAGCAAACCGAAATAATCCACAAAGTCAGGCAAGGTTAAGACGACCTTGTGTGAGGAAAGCTCGACAGGGTCTTGTGTTGCTCCTTGCGATGTTAACGGGGGTGCGGACGTGTCTGCACAGCCACCCGTGGTGAACAATTTCGCACCCGTGTGCGTGGCCACACTTTGAAGATGGGCTCCTACCTTATCAACCTGTTATCAGGCAGCACTTTGAGGCGTTACCATAGTTACACACCAAAGCATCTTGGGCTATCTCTCATGCGAAGACATCAATTTAAATACCAAATGAAGACAGCAATCAGTACACGTTTCAATAACAACTCTGACTTTCATCCATTATTATTGTTGTTGTCAATCTCTCTTTGACATGGTGACGTTTTTGAACAACTACAACTTGGAAAGCCGATTTGTAGTTTTTATTGTTTTTAAAAATAGCTATGCGTGAAACGTTTTTGGGATTTTGCATGCGTGTTGCTTGGTCCATGCAGCTGTTTTCCGCCGGGCTTCCCACTTCCTGTCGTCGCTGCACTTTTGTCTCTGTCAAACCATTCAGACGTGTTCATCGCGCACGTGATTGGTCACAAATCAGCTGCGTGAATCCCACACATTGCTGACATCTTTCCCAAGCAATGGTTTTGCTTTTTGTGTTGTGCGGAATTAAGCTCCACACCTGGGCAGCGACATGATTCAAATACGTTTTCAAGTTTGACGATGCCATTGGGTCAATTAACAATCTTCGTTCATGAAAAGACGTTGACTTCCTGTCCGAAGAGTTGCAGCAAGATGAAAATCACTTTTGAAGCGTTCTCTCTCTCTCTCTCTCTCTCTCTCTCTCTCTCTCTCTCTCTCTCTCTCTCTCTCTCTCTCTCTCTCTCTCTCTCTCTCTCTCTCTCTTCTTTTTTTTTTTTTTTTGGTCGGCCCTTGCACGTCTCTCAATGGCGAGTGGGGAGGGAGCGGACGTCTTGGGCTTCTCTCATTAGCGGCTATTAAAATGTTGCTGCTTCAATGGGCGTTTGTCACCCGCCAGTGAGATTTACAGCTGCAATTGGGGACGAGGCGTCCCATCCCGCAGCAGGCGCAAACCGTTCAAACCGAGCATCTGCTGCTGACGACGCAGCCTCGGGTTTTCTTCTGCACACGGGCCGCAGCTATTGATCAGAATCTTTATTGATTGAGCCCTCGGCTACTTTTTCACTTAATGGAGGCTTTATTTGACTCCTTCTTGCTCTCAAGTCAATTTAGACGAGGAAAGACAAACTTTGCTTGTCAGTCATGCAGTAAGTATGTTGATAATTATTTCAACTAATTCTCTTAGGGTCACTTATAAGTATTTAGTTAATAGTTATTATTTACAAATCCATACATTTTGTTGTTTTTGCTCTCTGTCATTCACTTGTATTTACCAAAAGTCATTTCTAGCTTCTGATTGGTTAGTGCAAGTCAGCTGATAGGGGATCAGGAAGTGTTGGTGCTCCAGCTGCCGTGTATGACGAATAAAGTTTAAATTAAGAATGAATCTGTCTCCATCCTGTTTTTCATTTTATAAACAGTCCCATTAACCACCAACAAATCCTCAAATGATTAAACTATAGCTACGCTACGTGTATTTCTTGTAAGTGTCTGAGTTTTTTTTCCTCGCAAATTTGACACTTTATAAACTTGCAAATTTACCACTTTAGAAAGCCGCAAATTTATGAGTTTTTTTCTCAGAATATTGCTGCCACCCTCTAAAAAAAATATATTATATTTATTTGTGGCCCTCCCTAATACGCCGTCGTAGTAAACAAAAACAGGGCAGTGTAGAAAATTCACAAACAAAACTGGATTATGATTGAACAACTGGTTTGGTTTAGGATCGTGTCGTGATACTTTGTCTCCCGATAGATTACCGATACACCTACACAAGTGTCGCGATATTTGTAGTTAATATACAGCCACTATAATGGCTCCGTTTTTCATTACTGATTGAGCAATTACTTGGCGGGCCGCTAGGGGGCGCACCTCGCGGGAATTGTATGAAAGTCTTCAGGCGAAGAAGACTCATGAGCTTACTTTTAGTTGTGGAAGACATTTATTTGTCCAGCAACTCACTTAGTTTTACATACGTTTCTATGAAAAATGTGTATTATAGCTTCAATTTTAAAACATGAATCAACATTTTTGATTTAATTGGATTTAATATTTAAATAATTTTATGTCCTTTTGCAATGTTACACGAAAAAATTGTAACAGTTTATAAAATGAAACAATTGACTATGTATCTGAGTGACATGTTGCATGACGATAGTGTTTAAGAAAGACACATTTGTTCACAGAAAGTGGTCTCTGTTAAGAAGTAATTTGTATTTGTTTAAAAATAATACACTAAAGTACTCACTGTGAAGAAGACACCAGTTTTAATATTGTGTTCCAGTGATGGTACAATAAGAAACTATATTCTCATTGGAAATGTCTTATGTCTTGAGTAGTGTTATCGTAGATTATGGTGGATTTATTACCTGACCAATGTATCGATAATCGCAGTATCGTCATATCGTGAGATAATCGTTATTGTGAGCCTTGTATCACGTATCGTATTGTATCGTTAGGTACCCAGAGGTTCCCACGCCTAGTTTGGTCCATGAAGTCATTCAGACAATCGGCAACAATGTTGATTGTTTTTTCAACGTTTAAAAAAAAACAACAAAGTTTGCAAATGATTTCTTTCGGCTGAAAGATTTGGAGCATTACAAGTCGTTTGATTTTTTTTACGAGTTGAGAATTGCTTGCTAATTTGGTAGGCGAGTACTTCAGCCAGCTGTGTCTTCTTGAAGATTTTCATCCAATGTGAGTGAGTGTGCTGTTAGCAAGCACCCTCTTCTCTCACATGTCACCTCCTGGGGGAGAAATTGTCCACAGGCACGAGACTCTTCGTATTTTTTGTCATCTTCTTCCTTCTGCCTGCCCCTTGACAATGAGCTTGTCGAGGACTAAAAGCAGCGTGTGTGACAAAAGGCCTTTTTTATCTGCACGGTCATCCGCAGAGGCTTGCGTTGGCTCGGGAGTTCACGTGACCGCCTCTCATTCGGGTCAAGCCGGTCCCTCGCAAGGGAATTCCCTCGCCAGCCCGTTCAGCCCATAAGCACGCCGCTTTGCATTAGCGTCCGACAAGCCTCCATTCACGTCTTCCCGGATTCTGAGTGCTCTCGCTCGGTCATGAGAGCTGCAACACCAACAACATGAACAAGAAGACACAGGCAGATATGTCTGGACTTTACTGGAGTTTTTCCTATTTCTGCCGCCTCTTATGAACATTTTTTTTTTAAAGAAAGTTCCACAAAGATGGATGCCAGAAAATGCTTTTTTAGAACTCTGAGGATGATGATGTGATGTAAAAAATCTGTGAAAAGCGAGAGGTGACGTCAACCATGGTAGACATTTTGATTGATGGCACGTGCAAGCTACTCAACTCACAATGTTAGCAAAAGTTTAGCAAAATAAGGGTCAAGCCACTGATCTGAATATATGACTGGATAGCAGATAGGCCAAGACTTTTGAACTCGCAAGGCCGCCATATTCCTCCTCCCAAGACACGTTTCTCGGCATACGATCCTATACATTTACAGTATCGAAACTGGAGAACATTTGAGACAGTACTTAGTAGAAACAGCAAACGGCAAGATTTAGGATGTTTTGGGTCAAGCCAACAGTTGCTAGGTCATAGATAACAACATGCCACGTATAACCTAATTGTTTCCATTGTCTTTGATAGTGGCAGGCCTCATGTCCAGCTCAGTGCGAGAGAAAATGAATTAATAGATGTCTAAATGTATGGACGTGTTTTCCGCATTCCTTGTTTGAATTGGGGTGGCCTGTGTTTCCCTCCCAAAGCCTCACCGTCTTCCTGTTCCCGTGGCGACCGGTCTTCCTGTGGGACAGTTTGAGGATGGGATGTGGCTTCATTCATGACCAGAGCGTCAGTGGGCAAACTGTGGCGGGCACAACACCCTAAATGCCTTTGTCAACCAGCTTAGCAAAACAAAATGTCAAAATTTGTAAGCATTTGTAAGCATGCTGTGATCCTCCGAAACGTTTGAAAAGACACAGGAAGTTGGCCATTTTAATTTGAAATGGACAATTCAGGGTCATTATGGCCATGGCCATGCATCAAACTACAGATATTCAATTCAATTCAAAACATCTCACGGCACACAACCAAACAAAAATGTCCAAAAAGTGGACGCACCGGTTAACACAAGTTAATTCTGTATCTTCTGCCATTTTGTGGAAGAGCATTTCATTGTCACTATATGTGAATGGCTTACATAGTGGCCAAAGAGGCCGTATTACAATTTTCAGAGCAGGTTTTGAGGACGACTCGCTTCTCTTGACTCCCGAGTTGTCTTCCTGCAGCCTTAAGCCTTATGAAACGGACTCTCACGCTGGTCTAGTTCATGTCTTCTAGCGCCCACTCGGCATCCGCAGCAGTCTGCTCATCCTGAGAGGGGGATTTCCCCCCTCCCCATCTGCTTTTGAGTTTTTCCTGATTAGGAGATGTCATTAAAATTTGTCGTCTGTGGGAATGTGAAGAACTTAGAGATTTTGTGATTAAGGGTTGAATAAATTTGACTTGGCTTGACAATTACGTACGGTTTGGAAGAACCGCAGCAGACTGACGGGTGACGCAAATAAATTAAAAAAAAACTTCCGATTTTGTCATGCGTGCGGCTAAAGCATGACAGAAAAATTTGATGACACTCCACCAAATCTCAAACACCAATAAATCAAGTCCCCAAGTTTAACAGGCGGACCTAATGTCTTGCGTGTGATGGAAACAAACTTTCCATCCTTTTTCTGTTGCGCTTCGCATTATTGGGAACCCGAACACCAACTCCAATCGCAGGGCACATGTTGACAGTCAACACACAATCACCTGTGGTTGTCAGTTGAAAAAATGAAGATGGTTTATCAAGAAAAATAAATTCAACTGTTAAGCAATCATTTAGCTACTTCGCTGCTAGCCCTTTAACGTTGTTATAGCAACAAACTTTTCAAACTTGGACACCAAAACTCTCGAGCTAGCTTAGCGCTAGCTTGCTGGGACAGCAGATGGACTAGAAGTTTTCTACGGGCAATAAAATACATTATATTCATATCACTCACCACACAAACGAATTGGTTTCCTCCTGACTTCAAAATTGTGATTCCTTACTGCGTCGCCATGTTTGTTTACCTTTTGCTTGCTTCCGGTTGGTTGTGTGCCAGATGTATGTGTGCATACATATACATAGTGTGTCATTTTCACCGTATAGACAGAAAATAATGTGAAAATGTCGCTGAGAATGTGTTCAAGTTAGGCTCGCTTAGCGAGTGGCAACGCAAGATGGCTGCTGCACATAGCCTACATTTGTCACCCCGTCCGGCAAAAAGGTCCTCTTGTCGGAAAGTAACAGGTGGCATAATTGAGGAAAATGGAGCAGGAGGTCGAATATGTTGGTTTTGAGATTTCTCCAAAAATCACCTTCTTGAGGTCTCTATTTTCATTTCTCAGCAGCACAAAGGTAAAATATTTAATATGTGTATGAAAATAAGCAATTATTGGACACTATGCGGCATAAACCCCTTTTTCTTAAGTCTAGGGATTTCTACCTTCCAACATTAAACCTGCTGTAACTTTGTCAATTTTTGAGGTACGTCAATGTATTATATATCATTTCAAAGGGAATTAAGTGTAGACTTTGGATATATGAATAGCTCAATTTTACATTTGTTCCTGTATTCAGAAGGTCAAGACTAGTGATAGACCAATATCGTATTTTCAAGGCCGATACCAATACAGATTATTAGTAGTCAAGGAGGCTGATAACCGATATTTCAAGCTGATATTCATTTGCAGTAAAATGGAAAAAACAAACTTTTTTTTTTTTTAAGTATATTGACAGATTTGTTTAAAAAAATATAACAGTTATATATATATATATATATATATATATATATATAAGTTGCAGGGATCTTCCAGGGTCATTAGCATGTTTTAGGCTAAATTTAAAAAATAAAAAATAAAATAATTAAAAAGCAAGTCAATAGACCATTAGATTTCTATTGTAAATACATTTTTAAAATAAAATTTCAACATAATTTCTTAATTTTTTATTTATTTTTTTATTAAAAAGTATAGGGAGTACCTATTTTTTATAAAGTGGAAATTTCAATAGCTCTATATATGAAAAGTTCCCTGCATCTCACCGAATGTAGCTCATTTTGGGGTTTTTGTTTGGGTTCATAAAACGAAAGAACTTTGCAGAGAAAAATTGTCTGAATATGTTCCAAATGTTCTTACGACAAGTAAAAACTGTCCGTGAACAAATTGCAATTCCTGATGAAAACCCCTAAATCGCCACGTTCGCTAGTATTCACTGCTCAGTGAGATACCAGCTTTATTGGCCTTCAGATTCAAAAAATGACAGATGCCGATATTTGTCAAAATGCCAAATATCGGCACGATAATTGGCCCGGCCGATAATCGGTCTATCCTTAGCCAAGACTCCTTGCGGATGGAGCACACGTCGAACACAAATCAAAGTTCTCAAAGGAATTACGCTGATCGCGTTTTATATGACCAAATATTTGGGTTAGAAGAGGGGTAAACCCCAAGGTCTTACTCAGGTTTTTAACAACCTGAATAAGAGCATATTCTGTTTTTTGGGTGTGTTTACATAGGCTTTCAAAATCTGAATATTGGCAATATTTGGTGGTCCTGAGAGACAATCCTCTTCGCACAGAGCTTCTAATATTTTTTATTATTTTTTTTTTGCTGGCGTGAAGGAAGGATATCCTCTTGCTCTCTCTGCCATTCCTTTGTGCTCTCCGCCACCTCTGCTACCACAACCCCCTCTCTCTCTCCTCCTCCTGACGGCAGCTGCGGGGTTAATGTTGAGCAGAGGCAGGAGTTGTAAAAGGGAGGGAGCATGCTCGAGGAGGAGGCGGGGTCTGGTCCACAGCTGTTGTAGTAGGGAAAACCGCGCTGGCTCGTTCCTCGCTGGTACGCTCGTCCTGAGACAATGGGAGATGCTGCCGCCAGCTCCGCAGACGCTCGGCCGGCGTTGGCGGCCCGCGACGGGCCTTTCCCCCAGCGCCTTCCTCCGTCTTGAGGGGCGTGACCACAGAAAGTGAGCCGTCTCATCCCAGAAATGTCTCGCCGCTTTGGTGACTTTCTTCCTCGCCGCCGGCTAGAGAGCTCCGCTGCTGACCGGATGACAGGAAACGCGCTAACCGTCAAGGTGAGCCGAGCGTGCTTTTGTCTTCGACACCTGACGACATAACATCTCTTTTGTACCTGACATCATACGTCAAAGGTGCGACTGTTACAAGGGAGTGCGGAGGCGGGCTTGTTTTGGTTTTTGCTTGGAGCCAACAAAGCCTCATAAATCTGACAAGAGGCTTCAAAACAACAGCAGAGACTGTCGATGATGCGTTTCCTCCTCCTCTGCGTGTGTGTGTGATCTTCCACTTTACATGGCCAACATCCAACCTTTCAGGAGCTCCCTTCCCCCAACTGCCTCCCCCCCACCAGCCCCAAATATTGCTTGTGTACCATTGGTCTCGCTTGGCGTAGCCAAACATCAGACAGGAAACGCACCCCCCTCTCTCATTTCTCCCTTCCCACTGCCTGATTCTGTCTCCCCCACATCGTCACATCTCTTTGATGTTCCTCCCAAAGTTGAGCGTGCAGACAATGGCGGCCAAGTGGCGCCTGACTTGTGGCCTACATTTTCTTGCAGGGAAGATTTTGGATGAGTGGGAGGGTTGCTCATGTCTTGTTGTTGACGTGCTGGAAGTGTTGGCAGAGGAGATGTTTGACGAACTGCGCCAAATCCCCAAGAGTGCCACCAATTTCATTTATTAAGGAGCTTTTGTGAATCTTTTTTTTTTTTTTTTTTTTTTTTGCCCTCATTCCATGAAAAGTCGTGTTGCCAAAGGTCTGAGTCCACGGCAGTAGTGTTAAAAGGATACTTTACTTATTTAGACATTTTTGGCAGTCAAACATTAATATTTTGCCTATAATAAATTTTATTTTTTCATTATTTTTCATGTACAATTAGTACCTTTAAAACACATTTTGCAACTTACTGTCAACTGAAAATGACATCACAAGGGCTCAGGTAGCCAATCACAGCTCAGCTTGTGAATGTCACATGACCAAATTGGATTTGGTGATTGGTTACCTGAGCCCTTGTGTAAGTTGTAAATGTGTTTTTAAATGTACTAATTGTACGTGAAAAATAATGAAAGTATCAAATTAATTATAGACAAAATCTGAACTTTTTATTGCTATAATGGTCTAAATAAGTGAAGTATCCCTTTAATTTTATCCGCCATTTTAAAATGTAGTCTCAGTTTTTGTCCGGTTTCAGTCATGCTTGTTAGATTTTATCACAGTTAGTCAACCTCATCCCGTTTTTATTGAGTCCATTTTTAGTCAACTATAAATCTAGCATTTTAGTCCAAGAAAACATAATTTTATTTATCTAGTTTTAGTAAAAAAAAAAAACCTGTCAACTTTTTAGTCTAATTTTAGTCAGGACAATCATTTTACCATTGTGTATTTTTAAAAATATTTCACGTAAAATTTTCTCTCATCTCTTTGGAAAAATCAAAAAATATTTCTCGTTTTTTGTTCACAAACTAAAATGTCCATAGATTTTAGTCCAGTTTTTATTAAGTGAAGTACATTTTCATCTAGTGTTCATTAGTCAATGAAAATGCGGTTATTGTTTATTAATCAGGGTTTTAGTCTCGTCTAGTTTTAGTCCGGTGAAAAATGTGCGTTGACGAGATTATTTTTCTTTAGTTTTTGTTGACGAAATGAACATTAACACTAACGCTTTTGATTTTAGGGTGAGGAGGCAGGCGCTCGTGTGCGCTCATAGTTCATTCAGGGCTTGTTTTTTGTCCAGTGAAGCAGGTGCAGCAAGGAGCCGGCCGGCCCAGATGATCTTGCCCGTGTTCTATTCAAAGCCAGAGTGGGAAGGGCAGATGCTCAACACCTCTAATCTCATTTCACTCGCGAGGATCAGGCCCGGCCCGCCCGTCGACGCCCATGGCAAAGCGGGAATTAAGACGCGAGCTTGACGCCCAAACAGATCACATGAGATGAGCCTGAAATGCGCCGGCGTCCCAGTTGGGAACTGTGACAGGTCACTGGGTTAAAAAGCAATCCTAGCTCGGCTTGCAAATGGCTCGACAAATGGTGGAAAAGTCCGTCCGTGCCTGTGGCTCACCTTTCCTACTTCTGGGGGCATATAACAGGAGGAAAGTGTACTGTGAAAAATAAATATAAAAAATGATAGTAGGTGTTGAAGTGTGAGTTGGTGAGGGGAAAAGAGGAGCGTTATCATCCATTACTGAATTATTAATTGATGGTTATTTTCTTGTTTCCTGAAGACTTGGAGGTGAAAGCTGACGAGGAGTATCAATTGAAGGGAGGCGGGGGGTTGGCTTGGAGGTCAGGGGGCTTCTGTCATGCCGGTGTGGTTTTCACTGTTGGAGCACGGCCAAGTTTGTGGATGATTTACTCGCTTTGTCACCTTCTGGCAGATTTACTAGCAAGCGAACATCCATTGTCAGAACATCAGCAAGATTTAATTTTTTTTTTTTGTGTGTGCGCACCCCAAAATATTGAACCTTCCTGTGCTGTAAAATGGCCAAATTGTACAGTGCTGCCTCCATTTATCAGTCACACAGCTTACGAGGTTTTCCAGGCAAAGCCATGACTTGGCTGTTTGTTTTGAGTTGCAAGCAAAAACTTGAGTTATGAGTGCTGGAGGGGTGGCAGCGTATGGCGAGAGATTTGTCTCACATAAATTTGTGATTTTCACTTGTTTTACAGATCCACAAACATTTTCGCGATTTTCACGTCTTTTAATTTTGTGTGTGCGTTTTCCATGACTTTCGCTTGCGAGTTGTCGAAAGTGCGTTTGTGGATCATCACGCATGCATATTTATTTTTGAGACAAACATCACGCTGTTTGGAGATATTCACAGACACACAAGTCCTCAGATAGTCACGTGTCTGAGGCCTGTTCCTCCCCCGTCCACAGGGTCGCAGTGTTGCTGTCTCCACTGAACAGGAACAAGGCATTTTGTCGTTTTAAAATTGGAAATTGAAAAACAGAAATTGAGTCTTTTTCTGACCTTCCATTATGTGTTCATTTTACACAAGTCAGGAAACAAAATGTGACCTTAGTTTGTTTCTCTTCTTGTTTCGCTTCTTTTGCCTTCTTCTACACTGTTCTTCTACTGTTAATTTTCTTCTTCTACACCAACTCTTCTACTGTAGGTGCAACCCCTGTTTTTGTTTTTTTGTGGGAAAAAAAAACGTATATGCTCTTGTCAATTTTTGAAGAATACAATACATTTACAGGAATAACCTTTTGTTGTATATTAATTCCGTTAAAAACAAGCTTCGTCTTAAAGGGGAAGTCAACCCTGACATTTTCTTGACAATATTAAGTTCTATGCAGCCCCACTAGTCTAAACAAGATATATATTAGAAAATGGCTGCCTTTGCTCATTGAGTCATTTGTTTTTGTTCCCCCAAACACCGTTAACGATTGAAAAAATGTTTTTGTCTTGTCTTCTCAGCTCGTTGCTTCAGTTGTTGGGAGAGCGAGGCACCTGATGCCAGTCTGAAACTCCTTCACGGCTCAAAAGGGGAGCGGAAAACAGGTGTGTGTGCGTAAGTCCTTCACAAAGGGCTGACAATTAATGAATGTAGGACATTTTCTCCACTGATTATTGATTGAATGAAAGTCTGCAAAGGTAACTGAAGTCAAATTAGGGCTGCAGCTAATGATTATTTTGAGAATTGATTAGTCTGTTGATTTTTTTTTTTTCTATTCATTAATGAATCAGACAAGATTCGCCCCACCTACCCCACACATTCCTTTATTTAAAAAACTGAAATGGTTTCAAAATGCGCAAAAAATTGATAATTCAGTTAGCAGTTTGGTCCGTAACATCCATCACAAAATTGGCAAAAATGTTTTTTATTTTCAAAATGATAAGCAGATGTTTGCAAATGTCTGATTTGGACTCAACACAAAGAAAATTAGTCTGCTTCCATGGAGGATGACATAAATTGGAGAATGCTGAAATGCAGAAATTTCAAGACTTGAACACTTTGAATGTCTTCAAATGAAATTATCATCAACATAGTTGTTGATTAATTGTTGCACCTCTCCTTTAAATGTTCTAAATTTTTCTATTTGGAATTTGGGATTCATGTTATCAGTATTTCATCAAATAAAGCAAATATTGAGATGAGAGCAAGATTGATCATCTTGAAGAATTTTGCTTGTGACGTGTTGTTTGCACGCAAATGCAAATTGTAGCTACAAAGCTGAACTCAAATATAGCATCGCCGTTTATTGTCTTCTGGTTTTGTTTCAAAGGCAAGTGAGAAGCGTTAAGTGCTATTTTGCTCAAGAAGGTCAAGCGTAGCTCATGTCGAGGAATTGATCGGATTTCTGACTGGTTTAGACTCTCTTGTTACACTCAGGATGGTCAGCGGGGGGTTTTAGGCAGACTCGCCAGCAACGTTCGATAATCTTCCTGTAAACGCTTTGCGCGCAGCTCCGGTTACGCAAGTGACGGCCATGCGGATTCCACTCATCAAACCAGCTCAAGCTTGATCTTTTCTGCTTTTCTTTTTGGCTACATGGATGCTAAGCCAGTCCTTTAGGCCACTCAGATGCTGCATGAGAAGCAATCATGCAATCATTTTCTCAAAATCTTTCATTGTGATCATTAAACCCCAAAAAGTTTGAACAAACATCCACACGGCAACAACAGAGCCGTTCCAGCGGTCAGACAGAGATATCTCCTTCCGGTCGGAACTGCTGACGAGGCCAAGGGAGCTTCCGACCTCAGTTGGCACCAATATTATGAGACGACACACTTGTACAACTATTGATTTCTGAGTCCATGACGTGATTATTGGTTTGACTTCATGTGATGTGCTGACGTAATCGGGTTTGTTGGGTTTGGTTTGTGGACCCGACCCACCTACATGTCGTTCTATTTAAGATGTTTGTGTCATGTGGCCGTTAACTGCTCGTCACACTTGTCAAGAGTACTTGCCCAAAAGTTCTCATACTTGGGTCAAAACAAGTACAGATTCGGTTCCTTCAGGAAAAGTTCCAAAGTGCCATGTCAACTTTTCTTCCCTGGCATTCAACAAATCATGAGACTCATTCGACTGTCTTATTTGATTTTCTTTTTAACATTGTTACTGTTTTATTGTTTTTAAATTGGGTTCTGTTCCGCTATGGTTGCTTTTTAAGTGTTTTATGACAAAAATTAAGTATGAAAGGATAAGGATTTTTTTTTTCCACTCAATTATCAACAATGACATCATGCATATCATTTCTATAACTTGGCACACTAGGAAAAAAAAAAAAAACTTCTTTGAGTTTCCCTTTTTGATCAACAAAAATATGGAATTTGCTAATAACTGGATACTTGCAGCTTGTGCGTTTTTCCAGGTCAGATGGACACATCTTTATTTATTTATTTATTTATTTATTTATTTATTCAGTCATTCATGCTATTTCTTTAAGCGTTTCAGATAATTAAAACAAAATATGCAAAATATTTCAATTGTATTGAAAACGGCTTTCTGTAAAAGGTTATACGGAAAAATCATTTTGGATTTTTCGACATTTTGGGATGGCTAGAGATTATGCTGTTAACTATGGAGGACCAAAAAATAATGCCAAAGTAAAAAAATAACAAAGTGAAAATGCATATGGATATGAAAATAGAGAATATAATATAAAACTAAATATAAATGTGCAAATAAATACAAAAATAAATATAATAATATAATTAAATTATTTATTTCATGCAGCGGACACTGTCAACATGTTTTTATTTTTTTAAATCTTGCTTTTAATTTTTGTATTTTTATTATTTATTTTCATTTCCATCTGCATTTCTTTTTTTTTTTTTTTTTTTTTATTATCCGTAGTTTTGGTCCTCCATATTATCCTACTCATATCCTGTATCCTCATTCAGCACCAAAACAAGCAATCGTAGTTAGTTTGGTAGTTTGAAAGATGTTACTGTGCAAGAATGACTATGATGGATTGCATCCTTTTACACTGACTTTTATTAGTGAAGTCACCCAAAATACATAAAAAATGAAAATATTTCAAATGTTTTTCTTTTATAGAGGTGATACAGATGCTGATTCATTTACAAAAGAATTTATTATTTGGCGGATATTTTGGCCTAGGGCAAAACTGACCCACAAAAAAAATACTTGCTCGACCATCTTCCTTTTTTCTCTCTTTTCAAAAATTTCTGAAAAATCTCACAGCAAGGCCACCAGAAGCGCATTCCTATCTCGCCTGCACTCACAAATTTGCTTTCCGCTGTGTGAAACTTTGGGCCCGTTTCATCAGCGCAGGTCTAGCTGAACAAACACAGTCTGATGACGAGCATTGCCGCGTGTCCTTCCAGATGAGAAGCATGTCGGACGAGGCGGAGCAGAGAATGTGCGACGAAGACTTTTGCTCGGACGAGGAGGGCGAGGAGGCGGACGTGGAGTCGTACCTGGAGGACAACAGCAGCGAGCTGATGGACCGCCTCAAGGAGCTGGAGGTGAGCGACGCTCGCCAAAAACTGGGACCAAGCTGTCCTCAGAACAACAAAATCTCAATTTTGCGCTGCTCATGCATGAAAGACAAACCCTATGACAGGCGGAGAATTCATGACTGGCCCTTGTGTAGCAAATCCGCTTTAGAAGTCTCCTAATTAGAATGGAAAGGACAATTTTCTCCTGTAGACTGACATATTTTGTCATTTCTCTCCCAGGCAGAAAATTCGGCCCTGTTGCTGGCAAACGAGAGTCAGAGGGAAGCGTACGAGCGATGCCTGGATGAGGTGAGGTCACGTGGAAGCGCAGAGATGTCAAATGTCTTCGGGAAGAGTCTAACAAAAACGTGCTTGTGCTTGCAGGTGGCCAATCATGTGGTCCAAGCTCTCCTCAATCAGAAGGTAGCGTACGCGCGCGTGTTAGCTTAGTGTGGCGGCTCACTCATATGAATGCTATATGTGCATTTGACCGGAACAGGATTTGAGGGAAGAGTGCATCAAGTTGAAGATGTTGGTGTTCGACCTGGAGAAACAGAACCGAGCGCTTTGCGAGCTTTTTCAGCAGAAGCTGCCCAATCATCCCGCTGCTCACTACCAGGTGAACACATCTCACATTTGTTGTTCTACACAATATAGTGTTTGCTGCAATTGACCTTTTCTACCTTGACCTCGCGCAAGGACCTGCACCATACTGGAAAATAATGACATTGCTATATTTTTTTTAATGCTGCAATGTTTGTTGGGATATAAAAAATACCAGCTAACATAGTTGTGATGTGAAACGCAGTACACAATCCCACTTTGGATTGTGTGGATGCTTTCTAATCGCTTCAGTAGAAGTGCTGATTAGAGCACAGACGTCTTTTGTGTCAAGTCAAACTCGATTTAAATGGCAATGCAATATTTTATTGACAAGTGAATACATTTCAAGTTCAAATCATTTGTTGTTGGCCGCGGCTATCGTACGAATAGCGGTTAGCACATTGCTAACAAGAATCGTTTTGAATCAATCTGTTATTTTGAATGTTGTAACATATTTTGGATGAGTATTCTATATTTGAGTGGATTAGCAACAAGATAAGTAGAGAACACTGGGGGCGGGGGGTTATATTTACGATAGCATATGTGCTCTGGTTTTACATGTGTTAGCATGATGGTCACTTAATTCTTTATTTTATATGTCTGTTTTACTCTAAACCACAGTTGGTAGTGGCAATGAACGTTTTGCCTCCCCTTTGTTTTGGAGAATGTTTTGCTATGATCTGTCAAACTGTAAACACCCACTCTGGAGGGGTAATGAGTACTAAAAGGCTACGGCCCTGATGCTTTTTTTTCTTCGCCACTTTTTCTGCTGCTGCTGCTGTTGCCACTGTTTAGATCTTGATAAATACATTTTTGACATGGCTGCCCCTGTCTCACGAGCGTCCGCCTGCCCACAGATCCCGGCGGGACCCCTCCCAGACTACAACACACAGCTGCACAATGACCCGGCCAAGCATTTGGAGGCTGCTCAGACGGAAGCACAAGCCAAGGTGGTGATTGCAAACATGTGATGACATCATAAGCCGCCATTTGACATTTGCGCCCATATTGTTCGCCAAAAGGGCTCATATGGCTAATCTCCCCTGCGCTCTTTTCCTCTACGCTTGCACTTGAAGGTCTTTTTGTGACGCTGATGTTGGTCTTGTTGTGTTCTGTCTAAAGGGGAACGGCTACCGCACTCAGCACTCGTCTCCGGGCCCCCGCGGCCCCGCCGCCTCCATGGAGGCTCTTTCTCCCTTCTTTAAGAAGAAAGCACACATCCTGGAAGTCCTGCGCAAGATGGAGGAGACAGACCCTCTCAAGTTCCACCCGGCCACGGCCGGCTTGTCTTTCTGCGACTACAGCCAGGCGCTGGCGTCCACCGAGGCCACGTTGGCCGACAAATGCCAGCACGCGCGCTGCCGCTGCTCCCGCTCTGACCCCGGCACGCTCCAACACGTCAACGGCGACGGGGGGGCGGTAACGTGCGAGGGGGGCAACAGCTGCTGTCTGCACTGCAAGAGGAGCCCGGACGGACCGCCGAAGCCACGCGCCCGCCCCTGCACTGCCGCCGCTACCGTCGAATTTGCCACCAAGAGCCGAACGGCCGAATGCGTCTCGGCGTCCAAGCACGACTCGCACTCCGAACCGGCAAACGGCGTTGACGCTTCCGATCGGAGTCCGGAGGGCGAGGAGCCGAAACAGGAAGTCCAAGAACTCACCGACTTCTGTCCGGCCCCCGAGCTTCAACTTCCCGCTTCGGAAGTCGCCCGCGTCTCACACCGTGACCCCGAGGCGAGCGACGGCGTTCCCGCCACTTCCTCGTCTGACGAGAAAGACTGCGGCAGCGCTATAGACGCGGTGCGAGCCAACGCCTCCGTCAGCCCGAGCCCCTCCTGCCTTAGTGAGGTCAAAACGGCCGCCATCAACTCGCCGTCCAAGCTGCTCAAGTTCCTGAAGATCCCGTCCATGGGGGACAAGTGTCAGTCCTCTAGTCCTGCCGTCCGCCTCAGCCCCCAACTTACCCGTAGCTCCCGGATCCCTTGTCGCACCAACAATTACGAGGTGTACCACTCTCCCGTCCCCACCCGTCGAGCCACCACCACCGAGCGCTGCCGGCAGCCGCCGCCGCCGCCCACCAGATCCGAGTCGTACCCCGCCACACACTCGGCACCGACGTCCCCCCCGCAAGCTGAAGACGCACCTGCTAAAGACACCGGCTTCCCGGCATCCAAAACAAAAATGGTCACCCCCTCAACCGCAGCCTCCTCCTCCCCCAAACTAGCGGCGAGCATCCCGCATTATGAAAACATACGTGACCTGTCCCCCAAGCCACGCACGGACGAGCCTGCTCTCGAGAAACGAACAAGTCTTCCATCTCAAAGCAAAACCAACGGGAGCGAACGCAAATTGGTCAAATCGCTTCCCGAAAGCGTCCTCGCCGCGCCTCCCCAGCAAAAGCCGTCGTCGTCCTCCTCTTCTTCGTCCGAGTCCACATCGGATGACGAGGACGATTCCGACAGTCCTGTGTGGGTCAACCATCGCGGCCTCGCCAGCACTCAGTGCAGCGTCGACTACTCACAACAGCCCGGCGAGCCTCCGCAGCCGCCGCTTCCTGCCAGAAGGAACGACTCGTCGTCCATTCCCAAGAGGCCCGCGACCAGGTCGCAAGCCGATTCCAGTCGCTACGCGTTCAAGGACAGGCTGGCTGCGCTGGGCAAACTGAGGAGCTCGGAGGACTTGCAGGGGGGCTTAAGGCCGCTAGACGGGGCAAGCGAGGCCGCCGAGGACCGGGGTAAGATGGTGGAGCTCCACAAAGAGGAGCCAAAGCACTCGAGGTACGCCGACTCAAGTCGGGGTAGCGGCGGGGCGTTGAAGTACCCGGGTTCCTCTCAGCCTCACGAACAAGGAGGCAAATCGCCAATCTCTTCCGGTCTGGCGAAACAGGAGCTCTGCGTGAGCTCCAAGAGCAAAATCGGCCTGCCGTCGCCTAACGCCGATGCGCCGCAGGTTCTGCGGAACAACATCAAGTGTCCCGGCTCGCTCAATCTGCCCTACAATGTGAAGCCCACTACGCAAAGTGGCAGCAGTCCCAACAAAATCCCCCCAAAGTCACCGTCCAAACCTTGCCAGGGTACGTCCGTCCACAGGGCAGGCAAACCCCCGGACGCCCCGCGCTACTCCTCCAAATCGGAGGAAAGGACCAAAATCGGCGGCAGAGGTAAAAAGAACCCGATGTACGGCGACAGCCTGCCGCCGCCTCCACCGAGGCCGCCCGCATCTGAGGGCGAAAAGGCGGCGGCGCCGCCTCCGGCGCCCAGCCCACAGTCGGCCATCGAGCAGAAGGTGATGAAGGGCATCGAGGAGAACATGCTCAAGCTCCAAGAGCAGGACCGAGGCCCGCAGCCCGCCGAGGCCAAGCAGAAGGCGTCCAATGGGATCGCTGGCTGGTTCGGGCGCAAGAAGAGCAAACTGCCCGCCCTGAGTCGCAAGGCGGACGGCGCCAAAGCCAAAGACGAGAAGCGCGAGTGGAAGATCAACATCCCGTCAGTGGGGAAGGACTCGGCCAAGGTGGTCGGCCGGTGTCGGGAAGGCGTGGAAGGCCTGAACATCTCCACGCTGATGGAGAAGGCAGAAGGGCTGCGGAGGGCCCTGGAGGAGGAGCGGGCCTATGTGGAGAGGTCAGGCAGGGGTCACTCGTGCGAGGTGGTGATGGACCCGGCCCAGGGGCAGCTGGCCGTCATGTACCGGGGCGGGCGCTCCGACAACTTCATGCAGCAGCTGCTCAACAGGTGACACCACACTCCACTCGCAGGGACTTTGGTGCTGCGTTCTGCCACATTTTTCTAAAAAATGATTTTCGGACTGTTGGCAATTTGTCGCGACATCGTAGATCCGACGGCCAATCAAAAATAACACATCATATGTCTGCCATCTAGTGGTGATTGTCGATATTACAACTTACAATATAAAATACAGTCACAGTTGGGCACCCACCAGGGGGGTTTAGAGGTGATAAATTAACAGTTTTGTACATTTTGATACACTTTCCAATATGATACAATTATGAAAACGAAGCATCACACTTTTTGGTCATGAGTATCCAATCTGCTAGCTAGTCAGTAGCACCTTGGCGTTAATATTAACACATGCACAGGACATACGGCCAGCTTCTCCCATTCCAATTCAGAGGTATCCAGAGGATACTGATGTTAACTCCTGCAACATTTCATAGTTAGAAAAAAAAGCATTAAATAATTCTTGCCTAACAGCATAATTTCTGTGTCCGGTTTACCTGTTTGACATTTATGAAACACAACAAAAAGGAGAGAAGACGCTCAGTTCAAGGCTCGAGAGGAGAGGAACCGACTGATACAATTCACTACTGCACTCCGAAAAAAATCCTCTCCTCATCCTTTCTTTTTGTTTTTCACACACCTTGTTACATGGGTGTTCCAAACCTAAAAATGCAAATGCAAAATATAGTTGGAACACAGTGTACTTGTTTGTCTATGTGTGTGTGCATGTGAGTGGAAGATCCAATTAATTGACGTAATTTGCACATCGTTTTGGAGTACAGCACAGGACTGGACTTCGACCGACTAAAGCAATATGATCTGCACGTCCCGTGGACATCAATTGTTTAGTGGGGATCGAGAGTCTCATTCCGTGAAGTGGCCAGCTATGTATAACAGTATAAAACTTCTTACCTCTGAAAACATAGTTTCATTGGATATGAAGAGCCCAGTCTTCAGTATTGAGGTCGTGCACGTACGAGTGCGCGCAGCGTGTACGAGCGTGCAGTTTGTTTTCGGCCACAGGTGGCAGTAGAGATTTGAAATTTTAAATCTTACATAGAGCTGCTTTAACAGAAAACAGGCGGCCTCAGCAGACTGGCTCTAACCATTCTGCTGCATTAGATGTTCTGGTTCTTGTGCTTCTTGAGTCATCTTATGTTAAGATAACATCTAACTCGGCTATGTGAGTGTGGAGTAGAGCAAAGCATTCTTCATTGCAAACACAAGCAATTCTTCATTGCACTGGATCATCTTAACGATTGGTCCTCCATCCTCCTGTCAATCAATCTGGAGAAATGTTTATGTGCACTTCAAGTGTATCTGCAGCCGGTCAGCTTTGATGACAAACGTTTCGAGGAAATCCTCTGTTGTGCTTTTAATCGGGACTGTAAATTGTCCGTAGGACAAGTGGGGATGGCAGTTTGACAACCTTAAGTTGTGCTACTTGGTACTTATAGAGTGGACGGCAAGGAAGGCACCGGCGTGCCGCAGCGGAGGCTCTCGTTCGACTGCAAGACGTCGTCCAGGCCTGCCTTTGCTCAGCAAAGTGACGTCGTCATCGGTCACGCCGCTGGCGACGGGGATAGCGTGGAAAAGGTTCGTCGTCGTCGCTGTGATCTTCCTTTCAACCTTTGATGCAAAACGATGAGCAGCTGTGGGTGCTTGTGTCATGCAGGCGTCCCATCGACTGGGCAAGAACACGTCAGATGACAACATCGCCGATTCGGTTCACGCTCAACATTTTGCAGGTGAGGAGAGATGGCGACTAAAGCTGGCATTGGCTGCATTTGCAAATCTGAGCATCATAAAGTTCCATTCAAAGGTGGACGTGAGTCATTTGCTGACAATTAACATATCTTCTCGCAGGTTCCGGGGCGTCAACATACACGCTGGACAGCGGCATCGGCACCTTCCCGCTCCCAGACTGCGGCGGCGGGGCGACGGGACGAGGCCTGTCCAAGAGCAGGGCCGAGCAGCGGCCCTCGGGCTCGCCGGGGAGGGCCGGCCGACGGGCCCGCACCTTGGACCGGGATCCTGCGTCGCAGGACGAGGGCCACAAGCAGCCCCTGCCCAACTCGCTACACGCCTCCAAGATGGAGGGAAGGGCCTCGGCCGGCCTCATCCGTGAAGGTGAAATACGCATGCTACACACACGTGTTCAACGTACGTTTTTCACCACACGAAAACTAGCACGAGTCGAAAACAGCCAATCATAAACGTTATAGTTAATTTTAGTCGATGGGAAGGAATGTGGGCACAAGCTAGCTGGAAATATAAACACGAAAAACCTGAAGAGACGCGTCGCAGTTCACCACGACGACATCATGCTAAGCTAACAAAGTTGGGTGGTGCTTGTTTATCAAGCAATTGCTATCATGTTACAATAATAACATTAACCCACTGCAAGCTAATGCTGATAATTTGCTAGCTTGTAGGATGTAGTGATAGTGTTTTCTTGGACTAAAATAAAGACTAAAACGTTTGACTAAAACTTGACTAAATAAAAATGGGACCAGGTTGACTTTAATGTCATTAAAAACTAACAAGTATGTTTGAAATCGGACTATTAAGTGAGACTAAATGTAAAAAGTATCTGATAAAATGAGCACAAACAGATGTAGCATTGCACATGTTAGCAAAAAACAAACAAACTTTTCTTTCAAAAACAAAACAAATATATCTTGAGCATGCAAGATATGTCAAGTTAAGTGTCATGAACAGCAGGTGAGAGTTGAGTTCACTTTTAGCCAAGCAAGTCCAAAAAGTAGCCATTTTATTCCGGCTCATACGTCAAGTCATGTGACTGACTCCAAAAAGAATTGTAGCACGGATTATCATCACTCATCAAGTGTGCTACAACACCGTCAATGTCCTTTGTTGCCGTTCCGCAGACAAAGAATCCCACGCAGCGCACGTGTTCTCTCCTCGCTCCAAGACGTGGACGTTCCCCAACCTCAAGACTCCGGCAGGACCCGCCGACGTCTACCTGGCCGTGGAGGAGGAAGACGAGGACGCGGTGTCCTTCGGCGCGCCCTTCAGAGCGGTAGGCGCTTTTCGGCAACCTCACAAACATCTGTGCTGCAAATTGAATGATTAAGTCCAAGCTCAAATTATTTTTTTTTCTTTGCGGACCAGTTTTTCGAATCAGCGACTTCATTTGCGGATAAACTTTCTGAACTTTGAAGCGGGGGGGGGGTTATGTACATGTATATTACTAGTGGTGTCAGTATCGGTGACTACTCAAGTTGAGTACATGTATTGGTGTCTGTCTGAAGAAAAGGGTTATTTGAACATCCCTCCCTCATCAAAAAGCTTGCTGAACACGTCAGCGGATAACATCTAATAAATGATTTGCTGAATTTCATTTCAACTTAAATGAGAGACACAAAACACTTGTAGGAAGCCAATCAATACACAAACTGCACAATTTGTTTGCAGAATCCACACAAGCTCACGTCGGGGGAAAAAAAGTTGATGAATGTCATACAATTTGGTGTATCCGCACGGTTTGTCAACGAGGCTTATTGTCTTTTTCTTGGAAGTTGTTGACACTTTTTTTTTTTGGTCTCATCTTCTTCAAAATGAAGCTTCTCCTTTTCTTCTTGGTTATTTTCGTTGCGTGTTTCACTCGAGAGGCCGGGAGAAAGACGGGTACCCGTCTGTCCTCACGTCTTACATCATCTTAAAACACCAAAGGGCTTTTTTTTTGCTGAGGAATAATTTATCAACGTTATGTGAATAATTCAGATTGCTGTAAGCACTGGTTGTAGTGCTCCCCGGAGAAATCGCAATTTTCACTTTTTAGTCCATAAAAACGTCCTATTTTCGAAACGGTGACATGTAAGACAAATTTGTACTTGCTCATGATAATAAAATGATCATGACTTGATTAGGAGCAGTTTTGAGTTGTTGCTAGCACAAGCAGAACAAATGTAAAATGTTTTTGACACAAAATATTTAGTGAGAAGACACAGGGGTGGCCTTTCAGCTTGCATTATCCTTAAAAAAAAAAAAAGAAGAAGAAAAAGTGTACATGTATTGGTGCCAGCGTGTCCCTATGGACAACAGGAGGAGGTGGGGCCTGTTCTAAAAATAGCTTACCAGTGATGGGACACTGTGAATTGCTAAGAAGGAATTTAAACAGAAAAAGAATGCCCACATTTATTTCCTGTTTTTATTTAAACTTAATGTACCAAATATTCAATATTTTGTCTAATAATTAAAGATTGTTTTCAATGGGGAAAAAAATTCACACGGTTATCATATTGTCATAATTTAATATTGGCCCATGCCTACTACTGCGCAATGCTGACTGAAAAATATATATGCCATATACCCGCATACCACTAGCTGTAAATAAATAATCTACTTAACGTGTCTTACGTAAGACCTCAGTCAGTTGCGGATGCCGCGTTGGCCTTCAGGGAAGACTTTGTGCTCTTCATGCACATCTTAAAAGCAGCGAGCACTTTTCAAACATGCAATTGTGATCTGAGAAATGAAGCAAAGCCACTAATGAAAAACTGTAATATGCATGATGCATGCTGGAGGGAGCCTGAGCACCTGCAATTTAAATTGTGAGGCAGACACTTGTGTGTGATGCTGCATCGATCAATAAACGGATGGATAGAATTAAGCTCATTTGTCATAAGGGAAGTTGTTTTCAGATTGTTCGTCTGATGAATACAGGGAGTCCTTGAGTTACGTTGTACGCGACCTACGTCGTTTGCACTTTCCCGTGCCTGTGCTGCGTCCGAAGCACCTTCTTTTTGTTATTTTTCCACAATGATCACGCCATTTTAAAGCTATTTCACGTTGTGTTGTTACGTCCAGCAACGGACGGCCATCGAGCAGGTCGGCTCGCCGTCAGGTGCGTCACATTTCCGTGTTTGAAGTCTCCATTAGCTCCGCTCTGCCGTCCGACAGCAATAAATGTCCGTGCGGAAACACGAAATATTTGTTCCGGCTCCTCCATGATTTACTTACTGTAAAAAGTATTTTACAGAAGCGTAGAGCTGCCAATGTGGAGTAAACATTTTTGGCTGGCAAGTATGTTCGAACATACTCGCAAATACGTTCGAACATACTCGCAAATACGTTCAATCATACATGTAGGCTACATGCTACAAAGTTAGCATACCTTCCCATAATGCCAAGGGGTATTATTTTCCCATGCGTGAGTGAAAACAACCCCAATTTTTTAGGCATTTGGGCCACATTACCAATTCATTACAAAATTGAGTAGACAAAAAACTTAACTTTTATGATTTATTATGTCTGCCGTGCAAGATTTAGGTTTGTCATTTTTTTCACTCGTGAATGCACAAATAATACCCCGTGGCATTATGGGAAGGTATGCTAACTTTGTAGCATGTAGCCTACAAGTACGTGTGAAAATATTTGCGAGTATGTTCGAACATATTTGCGAGCCGGAAATGTTTACTCCACATTGGCAGCTCTACGCTTCCGTAGTATTTTGATGTAAATATCGACTTTAATGGTGAAATTCGTGTTACATCGTCAGCGTAGGAACAGAACTCAACCGTGAACTCCCCGTACTAGATCCCCCCCTTGCTAAAAGTCCTCCCTTGTTGTTATCTTCTCCAGAGCTTGAAAGCCAGCGGCCCGTCTTCCAGCCGCGCAACGGAGCCCGGCGGCGGCCTGCCCGTGCCAGCCCAATCGGGATCAAGCCGCCGAGGGAAGGCCCGCGCCGCCGGCGTTGCGGAGATGAGCCGGGACGCCGGCCTGGAGCTGCTCAGGGAGCGTCCGGAGGAGGCGCTGTCGCCCGGCCGGCCGCAGGTTCTGGAGACGCCCGAGTCCCTCAGCGACTCGCTGTACGACAGTCTGTCCTCATGCGGCAGTCAAGGATGATTCGCCCGCTCGCCGGGAGTCGAAACTGTGCCGAACCGGGTCTTGAAGGAAACTTTGAAAAGCGGGTTAGGACTCCTCCTCCTCAGGATCTCCAAACAAAATGGACTGCTGTGTACAGGACTGCAAACGCATGAGCGAGCGTGTGAGCTAACCAATAGCACAAGTGGCATCCGGCTAGATAGGTTCTTCATCATCATCATCCTGATTCTCAGTGCGTTCAGGACATGTCATTTCACTACATCATGTACTTGAAGAAAAAGTAACGGCAGCACTCCTAAAGTAAAAAAAGAAAGAAAAAAAAAAAAGAATGTTCATCTGATTTTTTTCTGTTAAAAGGGTCACAATTTCAATGTAAAAATTATTTTATTGATCATGTTAATATGATCATTTTGCGACCATGTACGTCTGAAGAAGAAAAGTCTGTTTGAAGCCACGATGCATTTAAAGGTAATATATACCAGCAATAAGAATGAAGACAAATGGCTACGCTATTCAATGAATATTTCTATTTATTTATTTGAAATGTACGTCACTCATCTTTTTGTAATCTTTCCGTGAAAATGGAAGACTTTGACCTTAGTTTAGGTTCCTATTTCAAAGTCAACGTGTTGCTGTTCATGCCTTAGATGATAGCTCCCCTGTATGTACTGCCCTTTTGCAACTTTCTATTAAAAGCTTTTCATTTAGTCCGCGGATGCCAAGCTTGGAGTTTAGCGCTACAAAAATGAAAAAAAAAACAACAAAAAAGCGCGAGAGGTGAAGACGTCACCACAAGTGAGGAAACTGGAAATTCTCGACAAACTGCTGCGCTTTTAAGGTTGGTTGGAAATTGCAAAAAAATAAAGTAAACACGACACTTCACTCAAATAATGCGTGCATTCAACACATTTATTAGGGCAAATGTATCAAATTTACCTTTTACATGAAACAAAATTCTTCACAGTATACGTTCGAAAAACGTCAGGTTAATTTGATTTCATTTGGCAAACTATCACTTAGGTGGAATTTACAAAGAGGAAAGAAAAGGCGCTGTCAAAAAACTTGGACAAACGCTTCAACTGGGATGTAGAAAAGTCCACGAGAATCCAAAGACTTCCGAGGACATTTGGGAAGGGGTATCCAGTGTCCAAATTGCACTCAGCTAAACAAAACTCACAGGAGGGGGGAAAAAAAAAAGAGGAAACCCGCAAATCAACGCATGTGATCACGCAACTTGAGCTAAAAGGGAGTTTGTCATCTTTTCAGGAATCGATGGCACAAAAAAACAAAAACTCTTCAAATGAGCACAAAACAGCGCAATGCTGCCCTCGACAGGCCAAGCATGTTACTGCAGCGTTAGTTGACACGGACGGACAAACAAATCAATCAAGTCGTGGAAGTAAAAGAGGAAAAGATCAAATCATTTGCAATGGGATCGTAAGACCAAAACGAGTTTGTTTTAGAAATTAAGTCAAAAAGTAGCAAGTGCGCCCCGCAAATCGGCCCGGCCCTTTTTCAGCCACGCCCACCAACTCGTCTACTTCTTCTCCTTCTTCTTCTCCTGAAACAGAAGAGCAAAGTCGACAACATGAGCTCTCCACGCACTCTTTATGCCTCGTTGGCTTGCTTGCCGAACGTACCTTGTCATTGAGGGCGAGGATGACCATCAGCTTGCGGAAGATGGTGATGAAGTCCAGGAACAACTCCACGCAGTGCCTGCGCGAGGCCAACAAGCAACGAGTTCGCGCGCGTCCGCAGTCAAGCGGCGGTAAAAGGAAAAAAGGCGGGACTCACCACACGTAGTCCTTGTCGCCGTTCTCCGCCTTCTCGATGATGAGCTGAGTGTCGAACAGGACGAAGCCGCACATGACCAGCAGGCCCAGGTACATGTGCGCCTGCGTAAACAAAAATCTGATTGGCTGACAGATTTCAGCTCAAAATATCCACCAATAAGCTCATTAGGGCCAGAATTCGGTCAAGTTCATGCATCCGAATGACCGTGTGGAGAATGCTTCTGACTGACCTTGAAGAGCAAGACGGATCCAAAGAACATGTTCAAGAGTGACATCAGGAAGAGGATGGACAGGCCCGACATCAGCGTGCCTGAAACAACACGCACACGCAAACATGACATACTCATGCATCATCATATGAGTCTCCCGTGTTGGCAAAACACATCCGTCTTTCCGGTTTTGACCGTTGATGTGGTTTTCAAAGGTTAACTGCTAATAATAGATGACACTCGACTTCTAAACAGGGCACAATATGATTGGCTGCTTGCAGAGGTGAGTAAATGAGCAAAGTTAATTGCCTCATTTTTTTCTCCTCCTCAGCTAGTAGAGCAGCTTTTTGTTCTGTAGAATAATGTACATTGACTTCATTAAAAAAAAAAGAAAAAGAAAAAAAGTATTTTTCTATTTTCACTTCATGTAGAAGTTGACGTCGGGTTCCCAGTACGGCAAGTTGCGGAATCTCGCTCACTGTCCTGCACTGCACGTGTAGGGGAGAACGGGGATAGTTGTAGCACTTTTTATACTTTTTCTATATTTCTTGGAATCAATACATCACATATAAACAAAATGTATACCAGATGAAAGACCAAAGTCTTCGGTAGATTTTGTTTGTATTCATGTCATTTTCATACTTTGTGGCAGTGCTGAGTTATAAGCCATCAAATAGAAGGAATGAACATGTGACATGTTGCTCCAACAATGGGTAAGTTGTCACACTGGATTTTGCAACTAATAAAACAAGGACAAAATGGTCCTTGTTCTCCTGTTTTTCACTGAAGCAACCCTCTTTGCTTCTGGCTGTTTTGTATGATTTTGACTGATTTTGCAAGGCCCACAGAATATTGTGTTCTATTGCTTTAAAAACGTGGAACACACCAAAAGAAAGATTAGAGTCTCTGCTTTCATCACGGAAAAAAAAAAAAAAAAAAAAGTGTATTTGTATGTGTTTCCATTTTGCAGCAATTAACATTAGAATATTGCTAAGTTTCATCATTATTCACATTCCTGGTAAAAACACTGACAAAAAGAGCTTGTTGCAACATGGCCCTGGCTGATCGCTCATACACTGCTGCAACCTGCTGGCCGCAATAACTGCCATTGCTTTAAGCCACCTCTTCATGTCAGAAACTGCATCAGAGCCTTCTGTATGCTCTTGCATTAAAAAACAAAAAAAAACAAAATGTGTAAACGCGTTTTTGGGAAGGAAGGACAAACAAACGTTTTTACACGTTTTTGGGATTGAATGAGTTAAACTGAATTTCAAAAAATAAAGCATTTCAGTTAATGGATGGATTGATGGATGGTTCATCATGAAACTTAATCCAGTCCTGATGTACTGTCGTTCCAACAACTGGAAAATCCATTTTTAAAAAATGAAACAAAACATAGCAAACTAATTTCCTCACTCTTCAGACTGATCATCTGAAGAACAATTCTGGCATACGAAAACAGAGTTGCCTGAGATGCAATTTTGATTGGCCCATTTTTTTTGCACGTGACAACAAACCCCAAAATGACTGAGACATGTTGCCCCAAACTACCATGTTGGCTAATACTTGCTCTAATTTCGTTGCGCCCTCTGGTGGTGAAAAAAATTGCAGTGTGACAATTTACCCTTGATACAACTAGCCCCGATCTCCTTCTTATTGGGTCAAGCAAGTATTTCATGCACTCGTATTTGTAGAGAGTCGCTTGAGTGATGGCAGGTGTGAAGCGGAACGAGGTTGCGTTACCTCCCAGGAACAGGTAGCTCCTGCGTTTGGCGTAGAGGGCGCTGAGAGTGAAGCAAGTGAAAACAACCGAGGTTCCCATGAAGGCTGTGACGATGATGCTATGAACAAACAGCAACAACAAAAAAACGAAGTAACTGCTTTGCTGCGTGCGAGACAAATACAAAGGCTTGAAGTCACATGACCTTCCACGGGAAAAATGGAAGACGTTTTAGGACACAGATTGTCTACTGGTGTGTCCGGACCAAAAAGTGGCTCACGGATCCACCGTGACTTTGTCACAGACAGTAAAAGAATGACCAGGAACAGTCTAGTGATAAATGACTTCCTGTTTTTCATACAAATTGATGGAATTCAGACACATTCAGGCGCGTGGAAAACCAAATAAATAGAGAGGGTGAGGAGAGGAATCTTCAGAGAATGCAGGAGTGAATTGTATCAGTCAGTTCCTCTCCTCTCTCCTAGTGAGCCCTGACTTGAGTGTCTTCTCTCCTTTTTGTGTGTCGTGTTTAATAGATGTCAAACAGGTAACCCTGACACTTGGAAAAGTCCAACTTCCGACCATCCTCCCAGAAAAATTTGTAGGAGCGCAACTCTTGTCAGTGGTAGGGAAATATCTTGCTTGCTTTGTGTGGAAAATAACATTCAAACAGGCATGTGACACGACCGTCCGGCGTTTGATTCAAGTATTACACAACTCAGAGGCCCAAAAGGGATTTAGAAAGTGACGTCATTTCCTGTTAGCGAACATTACCTGGGGTTGACGGCGATGACAAAGTCCAGCGTAGGGCCCAGGCCCACGCCTAGAGGGAGAAAACAGAAAAACACCTGGGTTAAGTCTCGTCGAGCCGCCAGGCCCGCAAACGCAGCGACGAGTCCAAACCGTTGAAGAAGGCGAATCCGGCCAGGATGGCCAGCCTCTTCTTCTCCGTGTGGGAGTTGTGCGGCGTCATGGCCAGCCACACCATCATGGCCAGGGCGGCCAGGGCAAACAGCACGCCGCCCTGACGACACACAATGAGGGCTCTCGCCTCAGTCGCTGGCTGACGCCTTCCAATAACTGTCCATTGACACGTTTGGTTGACGCCATGGGCAGTCGGATACCATCACGTCAGATTCACGTTACGTTAAACAGATCGATGGATCCAGCCAAAACATGCTTGTTAGTTTTTATCATAGTTAAAGCTCATCCTGTTTTTATTTAGTCCATCTTCAGTCGATTATAAATCTAGCATTTTAGTCTTTAATTTAGTCCAAGAAAATATAATTTTATTCGTCTAGTTTTAGTCAACAAATACTGTCAATGTTCTAGTCCAGTTTTAGTCAGGACAATCATTTAATCAATGTATTTTTTTGTCAGCGTATTATATTGAAACTAAGACTATTTCACATAAAATTTTCGCTCATCTTTTTGATGAAAAACCTAACCCTAACTTGACACATGTTGACAGTATATCAACATACTACACATACGACTACTATGGCTCCATGCTGTGAGCTAGTTAAGTTAGCCAGCATTAACGGCCGGATTAACATTGTTCAAATGTTAGAGCCATTAATGTTACGTTATAATGATAAGTTTACTACTTTTTTTTTTTTTTAACCTTTCACCATGAATCCATCTCCTGTCTGTCCCATGCATTTGTGCATGTTGCACTCTCTAGTTGCAGATTTGAAAGGGGGTGTGTCACTGTGTGTCACATGACAGTGTCACAGTGACAGAGTTAACAGACAATATTTTAACAAAACATATAATTTTCATCTTGTTTTTTGTTCATTAGCTAAAATGTGTATAGATTTTAGTCCAGTTTTTATTACGTGACCTACATTTTCGATGAAAATGCATACTGATTTAGTCCCAGTTATTGTTTATTAACGAGGGTTTTAATCTAGTCTAATCTAGTTTTAGTCCAGTGAGAAATGTGTGCTGACGAAATTATCTTTGTTTAGTTTTTGTTGATGAAATAACACTACTTGTTCACTGGTAAACAAAACATTTACATGGTCATTTATAGCCTTGCACATGCTAAAATGAGGATTCAACGCAACTACGTAGTTGTTGGGTAGGCTACATGCGTGACTTCTCTTATCTACAAACATGACACTATTAATTGATGACCTTGGTTTCCCATCATGTGATCGGGATCGGGGCATCCCTACTTTTAGTTGTTGCAATTTGACTCTGTGAGGAGTATCAGAAGAAGGCCAACATTCAAAACAAATTGATTCCGTTTTGGAAAATGAAAGTGCTGTGAATCCTTTCCTTCATCAGAAATGTTTGATACGCTTTTCACACTTCCTAAAAATCATTAGGTGCGCGATATGCAAAAGCAACAATGTCGGCCAAAAGTACCTGGAAGAGGCGCAAGACGACATGCGTGTAGGCGCCAGCCGCAGCTACAAACATGCACGCCGCCAAGCAGGCGTAGACATTCTTCAAGTGCGCCTGGGTGGAATGCGATCTGCAAGAGCAAAAGAAAAACGTCTGAGGAGCACGTCGCAGATAAGGAACAAGTCTGACGTGCGACGTACATTTGGGAGAACTTGAAGAGAGCGTCAAAGTTGATGTTGCGGTCAAACACGTTCATGATGCAAAGAGAAGATGATATCTGCGGAAAGAGGAACAAATTAGACTGTTCAAAAAAGCATGACCTTGATTAAATGTTCACTCAAAAATTCAAGCGTAAGAAATGAGTAAATGACTGTGAACACAATAACTGCGTTTGTTATCAATCATCATGGAATGGAACACAGTCAGAACTTTAGAAAACGTTTTCACTCTGTTATATTGAATGAGATTTTTTTTATATTACACAAAAAAAAAACAATCTAGAGTACAGTATACAAAATTCCATAATGAAATGGCGTGTACTGCCATTCCAAAGGGTAACGGGAAGAAATTATAACTTCTACCTAGGGCTGCTACTAATGATTATTTAATAAATAATCTGTTGCTCTTTTTTTTTAAACAACAAATAGGATTTTAAAACATTTATCATTTTTTATTACTTATTAAAAACAAGCCGAAAATGCACAAAGTGATGTTTTTTTAATTGCTACTTGCTTTTTATTTTTATGTTATTACTATTTTTTTCACGTAGCATCTGTCACCATCATCAAAAATGTGATTGTTTTCTACAGTAAAAGATGTTTGCAAACATTCGTTTGATTTTAATTCTATACAAAAATAATGTGTCTATTTTCGTGGCGGATGACAGAAATCAGAAAATTCTTGTTGAGACTTGAGAGGCTGACATTTTGAGGATTTGCACACAGTGGCTCAAAATGATTAATCAATTGTCAAAATTGTTGTCAATTGGCATTTGATTAGTTGTTGATTAAACGGTTTCTGGACTTTATATTGTCATAACTAAAAGGCATGCGCACGAAATAAACACGGAAATGAATCATCTACAGTAACAAACGCTGCCATTTCGAAAACGAGTAGAAAGTTCAAACTCCGAGGCCTGAAATAAATGATCCATCAAGAAGTGAACTCCGAAATAGAACCTTTATTCGAGGCCAGGAAGCTAACACGTCAAGTGTCCAACTATTTCTTTCGATGTACAATTGGCGGAAGTGCGAACTCTTTGAGAAAGGCGAACGTTACTTTGGTTACTCGCTTGTCCTCGAACTGAGCGCTTTCAATCGGTGGCGTTGATATGGAGTCTCGTTAGTCTGCAGCATACAACCAACCAGATCGGATGAGTTTGTTGTTTGCCTTTCGACTTGCTAAATTAGCAAAACGAGCACGAACGACGTCCGTCAAATTTGGCACGTGTCAGAGCGCTTATTTTCACGAACAAGGCTGTGTAAAAAGAAGTACTTTAAAGCTGACAACCACAGTTTGTTTGCTTGTTTATCGTCCGCTGCGTGTTATTAATAGCCTGCCAAGCTAACATCGGCTAGCACGGCCATAAATTCTACATCGCGACTATTTGCTCGAAAAACACAAACATCAAGCCATTTAGGCAATATGTCGAGATTTCTTGGTGGCATATCGTGTGTCTTTCACCTTATCGATTTTCCTGACGTCCCGATGTTCGTTTTGTGAGTCTTTCGTGGAATCTTTTTCTCCTTTCTTTCGTTTTGAGTCGCGTCAAGAAAGCCAGGACGTGTCACACAAACACACGCGCACGCGCATACACGCATATTGTGTGGTGATGTCACCATGGAAACGCCCAGAGACGTGCAAGAACCACTTCGGAACGGTCGTTTTTCGTTTTGTTGAAAAAAAAATGGCTATATAAATAAGAACGACTTTATTTATTTATTTATTTATTTATTTTATTTTTTTATTTATTTTTACTGACCTAAATATTTCTATGAACTGAGCACTCAACCAAAGTACATTTTCGGAGGCATATACAGTTGGACTTCCAAATCTGACAACATAGAGGTGAAGAAAAATACACATTTGAAAGAGACATTTGTATGCTGTCATAATCGGAGCTACTAAAACATCAGTTTTTCCATTCCTGGATGAACAATTGCAGATTATATGAAGGCTATATAAAAAATAAAAAATAAAATGTATCGGGTATCGGTATCGACAATACAAAGCAGGAAATTATCGGTTATCGGTATCGGTTGAAATGTTCCATATCGTGCATCACTAGTTAATAAGAATTAAAGATGATGAGTTATTGTTATTGCGTGGGTTGGAAAACTATTTGATTGCATGTTGACTGTAATCTAATGTAATTTGGTTGCAGAATGTTAGAAATTGAGAACTACTATAAAACTAGTTATAGTTACTAAGAAGACGAAATTGAGACAATAGACTTTTATTTAGCTGTATACAATAATAGAAATTATTGTTATGCAGGCTAGGATTTTTTGACCTGGTATTGATCAGAGGATTTGAGATTGGATGATGTAATTAGTTGCAATGTTTCATTCGAAACCGCCAAGTGTTTGGGATTACAAATGTGCTGGTTTACGTATTTGAGCTTTTTATTTATTATTATTTTTTAGCAAAACCACTAGATGGTGCTGCCTCAATTATAATCATGAATCACAAAAATACATTACAGTCAGTATATACATATTTTTCCGTTTTCTTCCAAACAAAAATGGTCTTAACTTTGAAACATTGAATTCATGTCAATCGAGGGTGATTTTTTTTTTTTTTTCTTTTCTTTTTAAATGGTAAATGTTGCAGTGGTAAAAGAGCCATTTAGCAGTAGCTGTGGTCACTTGCCACCTGCTCTAAAAACTCGTGTTGTTTGCATCCTCTTCATAACTGTTACTGAAGCAATGGCTCCTCTTTGGCTCGTGGTTGTTCTGGCGCTCATGTAAAGAGGTGATTGATTGATTGATTGATTGATTGATTGATTGATTGATTGATTGATTGATTGATTGATTGATTGATTGATTGATTGATTGATTGATTGATTGGCGGATGGGAGCAGGGGCAAAATGTTTGTTCTGAAATCTGTTTGTGTGCTTGCAGGCCTTTGTGTTCCTGTGGATGTTGAGCTAGATGACTACAATGTTGGGCTTAAAGGTATGGCAGGTTAAAACATTGATAAATTTAAGTCTTCGCATATTTTTATGACTTGATTTGCAACAAGTGCCTCTTCCAAAGAAGACTCACTCAAGGGCTTTTCACGTTTGTGACTTGAGTTTTGAGTCTGTGCAAATAACAAATTAACGCAAGTCCAGCCACAACACTCAACTAATCGTGCCATCGAGTTGCGCTATCCCACTTTTCTGTCCATTTTCTTTTTTCTTTTTTTTTTTTATAATTTAACTGGCAACTAATGTTTTGTGTGAAGCAACACCAGCAGCTAAAGTGGAACTTCATGACATGACCAAGCAAGCAACAATGTGAGCAGTACCCAGCAGCAGAACGTTATCTTCAGCCAACAGCGCTACAACATGAGCAACGCCGAACAGAACAATGTCCTCAACCAACAGAGCTACAACACTAGTGTCACATCCAACAGCAGAGCTACAGCATGAGCAACGCTGAACAGAGTGAGATTCTACCACCGAGCGGCAATTTGAGCAGCAGCAGCTACCAGAATGACAAGATGGATGACGTTGGCTCGCCAGATGCTTTGTTTGTTAATGTTTGATATGAGCAGTTTGTCTAACTGCAACCTGTTTCATCTGTGGGGAAAATAAAGTGGAATTCCGTAACTTTGTTTTTGTTAAACTTGTATAAAAGTGTATCAAATTGAATACATTGTGCTGACAACAATGGTGAAAAGGCCTAAGTAGTTTACTCAAAGTTGGCTCTGGGGAAGACCTAAAAGCCACAAGTACATCAGTAGCCAAATTTTTATAGCTTGAACAGGTCATTGGCCTGGTCAAAAGGGTGTTATCTAGAAAATTGATCAGTGGTTTTCAGCCACTGGCCTGAATATATGGATGGCCGATAGGCCAAGAATTTTGAGGTCACTTGGCCGCCATCTTGCTGCTCTGAGGAAACCTCTCGGAACTACGCATTGTGTATGGAAATGCCGTCGTGTGTAGCGGTACACTGCAGAATTCACCAGTACCATGGCTGTGGACTAACATTTCATTGATTGAAATGGACAGTCGATTTATATTGTAATATATACAACAATTTCTCTTCATAACATGTGGCGCTTGCGTCCTGATTTTCTGTATGTGGGTGTCCAAACTTTTTCATTTGAATGCCACATACAGAAAATTGCGCAATATTTAAAAAAAAAAAAACACCATGGGAGCAACATCATCTGAAGTTTTTTTTTTTTTCTATTGGCGGCTGCTAGATGACGTCACTTATGTGACATACTTTCAAACGTCATTATTCCGTTTGATATAAAAATACATCTAAAAATCACACGGACATTTTTTGCTATAATTATAGTTTGTTAGTTTTGTAAACATAAAATGTAATTTCAGTTTTCATTTTTTTAAAAGCATTTTTGTTTATTTCATAAACGAAATAGTTTTTTTAATTTGTTATTTCGTTAGTTTTAGTTAATTAAAATAACCTTTAATAGCACCTGTTTTTCGACACCCTCCCTTCTTACTTTGACCATCTCTAAACATTTTTTTTATTTTAACTGAGTCAAATGCCGTTTTTAGCATATGCCACGGGCCACTGAGAAATGGCCGCAAATGGCCCCTGGGCCGTAGTTTGGACACAACTAATTTAAATGATCTAATTGGCAAGCTCTGAAGGCTGATGATTCTCACCTGTGTTGGCTGAAGACATGGAAAATGGAGGATAGCTAGATTGAGAACCACTGCTGTCTGCTTTAAATTATGGCTTTGGAGAGGTTACATGGAAAAAAAAAAGGCAAAAATGCACTTTTAATCTCTTTGAAGAAAATGATTCAATTCATATAGTATTCAACAAACTATGTATCAAACGCTTTGAATTCGACCCTCTGAACCATTACAAGTTACAACACAATTGCTTCAGTGATTCAGAACGCTTTGGTTTCTCCACTAGTACATTGATCGAAGGAAAAAAAAAAGTGGCTCAAAAACACTCATGTACAGGAAAATAGAACCAATTTTTATTTCTATTGAAAATTGGCAGCACTTTTTTTTTTTTTTTTTAAGGTATTGGTCAGATATGATGGACAAAAATATTTCAGACAACTGGTGGTAATCGTAACAAATACTTTGGAACATCGCATCTTGTACATTTTTTTTCCCCCCCCAAACTAATTAAGATGGAGGGGGATTGCATTAGGTGTTAAATATCACACAGAACCCAGGAAACTCACCCAAAAAATGAAACATATGTATCTAATAAGACAAAACAGGAGTAAAAGTTCAACTGCTGAAGTTGTTCTCAAACTTTCGGCATATATAAAACTTTTCTCCACACAAGTCCAGCCTTTTAAATTTGGCAAATGGAAAACAATAGAAATAAAATACAAGAATGTTGAGCATTACTGGACATTACAGTTTTTTTGGCCAATAAATACAGAACAAAAACACGTTTTTAAAAAAAAAAAAAAAAAAAAGGAAAAAAAAAAAAAGGTATGTTTTCAAGTGTTTTTCCGCTGCAAGTAGTTCAGCCGCATGCACGCTTGGCTTCCAACTTGCTCTCGACAGTGTTTCCTCATTCATGGCCAGCATGACACACGCCTTCAAGTGTAACTTGACGCCATCAAATCTCATTCAGGCACAACAGCCAATTTCAAAAGGCACACTTGTCTCTCTCACTCAGCCCTGTTTGTTGATAATCATAAAAAAAAGTCAGTCAGAAAGATTGACAATGTGTGACACGCACGCTCGGCCTACGTATGTGCCGGCATATTCCAGTGTGTCTGCACATTACAGACTCTTCATTATTACCATTTTGTCCTGCTTGCTCAATCTGAAAGCGACATATCGTCACCTTTTTAAAATAATGCCCCAAGTCATTTGTTTACTTTTTCTTTTTCCAGACAACACAGAAAAAATTGTACCAAATACTGATTATATTAATATTTTCATTTCAGGGGTAGAATTGAATGATCTGTTTATAGTTTTAGCAGAGATGTTTAAGGCAAAAATTAAATAAAATAATTATACATATTTTTGTCAAAATGTGACTTAGGCCATTATTTTTTTTAAAGGTTGACAATATGAAATCTTGTTCAATCAAAGACTGACATGTAGAAAATATAAATCTACAACATCATGCCATGCAGGTCAAATCCGATTATTATTATTTTTTTTTAGCCCAATGTGACATGCATCAGATTTTTACGTCAATGAGAACAGTACAATTGCAATTTTGTTTTTCAAATCCGATGCAGGCCTCTTTCATATGTGAATAAAAATCGGCTGATGTGACAGCAGTGTGGACGCTCCAGTTGCACTCATATCTGACCTACAAGTCATCAAAAGGCAACAAACGTCACAATTGCTTTACAAAACTGATGGCCACGAAGACAAAGATGTTAAAAAAAAAAAAAAAAAAAAAGACTGGTTACACAAAATCCTTGAAAGTGCCAGAATCGGATTTAAGAAAAAAATTCCTAATTGTGCATCATACCCTGCAATGCGAATGTAACTTAAAACACATTTTTGTTTTGTTGCTTATTTATAAGGCCAACGTTTACTTCCACTGAAATGAAATATTGATAGAACCAGCTTGCATAGAGGTATCATTTAAAAATACATTTCCATATAAAACAACTTATCAAAAGGAATTGTGTATAAAACCTGGCGGTGATTTCAAAAAACTCCCCCCCCCCCCCCCTCGTTCCTTAAAGGCACACTCAATAAAAAGATGTTGAACAGTCAAATGAGCGCGTGCAGGCTTCTGATCTGGCAAGGGTATAATTGTTATTCCCATTTAGCACAATATCATGGTTGTGTTTTCCTCTCGCCGTCTTGGTGGCGATTTGGATGATTCTGCTATCACAAACATACAAAAGGCTTGCGAACGCCAGGCATAATTTGAGGCACAAACTTTGGAACGTCGCAAAGGGCACGCTAATGTCCTCGTCGAGGAATTTGTGTGGGAGGGGGGAAACATGACTCAATGTCCGCGAAGCTGGTCCAGCTGGGTGTAAACGTTTTCCGCCTGGCTGAGTTCTTCAAACACGGGCAAGAGGTTGAGGAGTTCGGCGTCATCCACGTCGTCGAACCACGACACCACGGGGACCTGAGGACCGTGCAAAAACGCACTTTACTAAAAACCTTCTAAACAAGTGAAATTCATAAGCAGAAGCTGTGTCAGGGGAAACATGGACATCTAGGACCAAAGTCACGTGGGATCTCAATTCATCATACACACTTTTGCAATGTGTCAAATAAGTAAGTAAGCATTGATGTGCAGATGGGCAGGGAATTCTCCGCTGGAACCATGTTTGGCCCTCGCAGTATTGCCATTGCCGTTATTTCTGCTGTAAGTGCACCATCTAATGGCCAAATGGCAGATTTTATTTGTCTGCTTAAAAACACCAACTTAATACTTCGTGAATTTTTATTACAGACAATACAGCACATTGAGCTCCTCAAAAACACTGTAAAGTATGTTCTGTATGTTCTAAAAAGCACCTGGGCTGTAATTATTTAAAAAAAAAAAAAAAAAAAAACGCCATTAGGTGTTCATCACTTTACCAGGAGAGGGCAGTCATGCACTAAACGTACCCAGAAGAAGACATGAACAGAAAGCTATTGACCTCATGTAGCTAACAGCTAGCTCCATCCTTGTTTACTCATGGAATAATGTTGAAGCATTGTCTGTAAGTGACTTTTAAGACACTATTACATGTGTAATGTAGATATAATGATGAATGTGTGTGAAGTAAACGGTAGTTAGTGTTTGTTTACCTTAAATGGTCATCGCTAGCACGCCAATGCTAATCGTGATTGTTAACCAGTAGCACAGGCTAATACCCTTTGTTTACTCATGGAATAATGTTGAAGCATCGTCTGTGACTTTTAAGACACTATTAAATGTGTAATTTAGATATAATGATGTATGTGGTAGTTAGTGTTTAAGTGATAATCACGAGCCAATGAAGTTGAGAAGCCAATGAAATGATTTGAGTTATTATAGTAAATGTCTAGTTAACTACCAGTTGGTTTGCCAAGCCTAATAACCACCTACTTAACTGAGACAGCATCAACGAAAGAGCACATGAAGGCAGTGACAGGAATCCTTTTGATATCACTACAAAAACTCACTATCACTGCCTTCCTTGTTGCGGTCTATGCAGGAAACCAGGAAGTGCATAAAGCAGTGCAACAATAAAAACTGAATGGAACTGAATGGCTGTGCACTGGTCAGGATTGACACTATTCATGAAAAGAAAGCCATTTGTGTTTGGACCATTCTTGTGCTGGAAATCTAACTTCAAATTAACTTTTTTTTTTTGTATTTTGACCATTTTTCATTTTCTGCAAATGAATGCCCTAAATCAGGGGTGTCAAACATACGGCCTGTGGGCCGGCTCAGGCCCGCAAAGGGGTTTAATCCGGCCCGACTTTGTAAAGTAAAAAAATAAATAAATAAAATTATAGCCTAATGTCAGACCAATTAATCAGCTAGCCACAATCAAATATATAAATTCGTAATTTCACAAGCAGTCCTCAGATGAGTAATGTAACTTGTACACGGAATCTCCCTGGAAGTCATTATTTTACACACAACTTAAGGTTATGGTTTAATTTATTATTATTTTTTTAATCGTAGGCCAACATAATTGTGTTAAATACGACACAAATTCAATTACTGGTAACGCAAATACATATGACAGCGATTAATGTCCTTATAACTTCATTAACTGTGCCACACAATGCATTCTGGGAACTATATATATGCAAAACAGTAGATTTAACACGTCCGGAACTCATACAGGCAAAGTGTTGCTGCATTTCATTGGCATTTTTGTTATGTTTTTAAACAATAGATTACAGTTGAGCGCCGTAATTTATGGCTGGCCCAAAAATCTGCGTATAATTGATGGTAATTGTTTTTAAGCTATATACCATTATTTTACCGATTCGGCCAACTCAGTAATACATTTTCCTCCATGTGGCCCCTGAGCTAATATGAGTTTGACACCCTTGCCCTAAATGATAAAATTGCTATTTAGAATTTGGTAGTTACGTTCTGGGTAATTTATAGAAAAAAACAAAACAAAAAGTCAATATTTTGCAGGGGCCGCTCCCTATCCCCCAGCGCTTTACATATGACATTGTTCAATTCTTGAAAGTTTCCTGATTGCGCACAGACAGAAGCAAAATGATGCGGCAGATTTGAAGCGTGAACTCACAGCGTTGTTGGGGTGAAAGATGTAGGAAGCGGGAGAATTGTCCAAGATGAGCGTCTTGTGAAGGTCTCGGCCCAGGCGGCTCAGATCTTTCACGTAGCAACCCTGGTGGAAGACGCACGACTCCCGGAAGAGGCGGGCCCGGAACACGCTGTACTGGTCCAGCAGGTCTGTCACGGGGTCAGCGTACTGGTGGACAGTTGGGCAGAAAGTGAGGACGCTGACATGCCAACACTCCCGCGCCGCTTGGCTAACGCTACAGCCGCTGCTATCACGGATTTTAAGTATTTTTGTGGGAGTCATTTGCATACCACCAGCGGAAGCCCACGTGGCACATTTTGCGAATCACTGACTTAAGCTGATGATGCAATTGGGCTAACGATAGGCGGATGTTTGCTCGCTACCTTGGCCAAACTGGCGGTGAACAGCACGCACTCAAACAGCTCTCCCATCCGCTGCAGGAACTCGTCCACGTACGGCCGCTTCAGCACGTACACCTGCCGACACGCGCACACAAGCCTTCGTCAACACGCGACTTCAAACTGTCATCTGTCAGGCTTTGCAACTGGATGGTCATCGTTGAAGTGTCGTCAACAGTTCAGTTATTTTTGAAATTTTGGAAAACTTTTATTTACTGTTGAAAACATTCAGGAGCTATTTACTGTACTTGTTGACGTTTTCAGGCAGCCTGGCACCTCCCTCAAGTTTTTACAATTTCAAAACAAAGATATATGTTGTCTAAGATAAAATAAAAAAAAATAAAAAATAAAAAACAACCTTGCAACATTGTGCAAATCTCAAAAATTGACCAATAAACATACTATGCTTGGAGCTTTATTTTTTTATATACAGTGTTCCCTCATTTATTGCATTCCAAAAACTACCCCTGTTAATGGAAATCTACATGTTTTTTTTTTGTTTTTTTTTAAATTCCTGTTAATTATATTTTTTCATTCATTCATCATATATGTTCTTTTTCTTTTACCATTACAAGTATTTTCTTAATTTACTTATTACAGTATACAGCACAGTATATATTTTTTCATTTATGTTTTTTTTTTCATTTTGATTTGATTTTTTTTAAGTTTATTATGAATGCTTCCATCTTTTTTTTTTTTCATTTAATCATTTTTTTCCATTAAAAGTATGTAGTAGTAATGTTTTTTTTAATGTACTTGTTATTCAGCACAGTATATATTTGCTATCTCCGGAATGCAATGTTGTGGAGCGACGGGACAGACACCGCTGGAAAGGTCTTGTCAAGACAAATCCGCGATATGCGCCTATGTCCCCGGTCGGACGTCGGGTTCGAGAGATACGTCTGCGCAAAGACCCCCCCCAAAAAATTAAACAAACCAAAAAGCACGCTGTAAAAAAATACAAAGAAGCACTGTAAAAAAAATTGCGAAACAGCGAGGCCGCGAAAGATGAACCCGAGATAAACGAGGGAATACTAGTTTGTAGGGGTGTTAAAAAAAAATCGATTCGGCGATATATCGCGATACTACATCGCGCGATTCTCGAATCGATTCAATTAAAAAAAAAATCTTTTTTTTTTTTTTTTTTTAAAAGAGCTCAGAATTGTTCATTCGGTAGTCTTACTGATTCAACGTCTTATCATCATTGCCTTTTTTTTTTTGTGTGTGTGTGTGAATCGATTTTTAATCTTCCATTTTTAATGGAAAAATATTCAACAAAACGTCTGACTTCGGGTTAGGATTCGCACCTTGAGCATGGAAAAATGTTATATGAACGGAACATTAAGCCTTAATATTTTATTTTAATGCTGTTCAAACATGAAACAGATTACAACCTCTATAAGACTGAAATTTCAGATAAATAAATAATACATTTTCATATAAATCTTACACTCTACAAGCTTACTGATTAGTATTTTCTAAATTTGAATGAAAAAAAATCGCAACAATCGACTTAGAAATTCGTATCGGGATTAATCGTTATCGAATCGAATCGTGACCTGTGAATCGTGATACGAATCGAATCGTCAGGTACTAGGCAATTCACACCCCTACTAGTTTGATGCCATATTTTCACTTTTACTACAAATGAATATTGGCTCCGAATATCGGTTATCAGTCTCCTTGACTACAATCTGTAACGACCTTGAAAAAAAAAATGCCTCTCTCTATTCACAGCACTGCCCATTTGAAAAAGTCCTGTTTTTTACTCAAGGTATAGAAATATATATATATTTTTTTTTTAAATCTGATTAGTCAAATGATTGAAAAAATATTTACCAGGTTAATCTATTGTTCAAATAATTGTTAGTTGCAGCCCTAATTGGAAGTAAAAGTGTTGCAAAAGAGAGACAAATGCACAGTATGGAAACACGAGCTGACTTCCTGATTTGACCGACTTCCCCACAGGCAGGATTATTCTTCCGCTTTTCTCCTCGCTCGGCACTTCTGGCATTACGTCAAGCAACAATTTCTTGCCATTTCATATTGTCGTAACGAAGTTATAGTCGCTAATGGCCACCTCCCGAAACAAGTAATCAAGAATAGGCCGTGCCAGTGTTAACCAGCCTATCCTGGATTACTTGAACCAGGCAGAGGCCCGCACAGACGCTCCGCCGGCATCGCAGGTCTCCAGACTCTTCCACAAAATGCCAGGCAGCTTTCGTCTTCAATCGCCTTCTACCGCTAAACGGGCGGGGAACATGAAACGAGGGCGTTCCCTTCCTGCGGGGAGTCCTTGTATGTACAACATCTGGCCAGCAGAGGTCTCCGAAGCACAGGCGCGTGCTTCACTTCAGCACTGACACACGCACGCACGCACACTGCATGGCCGCTTACCTGGTGTGTGGTCCCCTCAATCTCCACGGGTACGATGAAGTCGGCGTTGCTGATTGGCTGGAGGGGGGAGACAAAAAAGGGAGACGGGTTGGTGTGCGAACGCTCGCTCGCGGATCCCGCGTGTACGCTCACATGATGTTACATAAGCGCTCGCTTACTTACTATGTCGTATTGCTGCCGCCGTACATAACGGGGCACATGCAGCCATTTGATAAACATTATTTTGGAAGAGAAGGTGATTCTCGAAGAGTTACTATATGGAGCCAGTGCAAAATGATCACTTTTCGCTGATTTAAGTCAAATCAAGCATTTTGGTTTTATACTATCAAACTACTGGCATCACCACTCACAAATTCCAAATCTTGTCATTGAGAGCAGTGCTCCTCTAACTTTCGAGACAGTTTACAGTAAACCCCCACTACATCGCGGTTTAACAGTTTTCACATTTTTTTATTTTTTTTTATTTTATTTATTTATTTATTTTTTTACAGTTGCCACATTTTTGTTTTGTTTTTTTGAACAGTTGTCACATTTTTTTTTTTTTGGGGGGGGGGGGGGTTCAACAGGTTTTTTTTTTTAGCAGTTGTCACATTTTTGTTTTGTTTTGTTTGAACAGTTGTCACATTTTTTTTATTTGCTTTTTTGAACAGTTGACACATTTTTTTTTTAACAATTGTCACATTTTTTTGTTTTGGTTTTTCAACATTTTTTGAACAGTTGTCACATTTTTTTGTTTTGCTTTTTTGAACAGTTGTCCCTTTTTTTGTTTTTTTAAACAATTGTCACTTTTTTTTTTTTTGGTTTTTCAAAAAAAAATTTGAACAGTGGTCACTTTTTTTTAAACAGTTGTCACTTTTTTTTTTTGAAAAGTGGTCACATTTTTTGTTATGCTTTTTTGAACAGTTGTCACATTTTTTGGGAACAGTTTTCACTTTTTTTTTTTAACAGTTGTCACTTTTTTTCTTTTTTTTTTTTTTTAAACAGTGGAATCTCATTATTAGCAGGGTTAGAAAAGACCAGGCCGGCCCGTGAATAGCAAAAACCCACTAAGAACCAAAATCTATTCAATTGAACTGAAAAAAGAAATGCATAAACCTTTTCTAAGGTCCAAAAATTCTTCCCTAAGCAGGGATATACCGCCAATAACCAGTTTCCTCAAAGGACAGGATTAGCCCCCAGACACACAAAAAGTTAACTTTAAAAAAATACAGTGAAAGGGCACAATCTGGCCCGTGAGTAGTGAAAATCCACATAGAATTGGTGGCCATTGAAAAGCACTGGGAAAAACAAAAATAAAAAATTCTTTAAAAATCCAATATGCTTTTTCCACAGCAATTGAGAGGCAGATTTCGAGGGAAGAAAAAAAGTTGAAAAATGTCAATCTACTCTTCCAAGGACAAATTAGCATGCTAGCTACCTGTAAGACTGTAAATTGGAGCGCTCGTTTATCTATATTGCCCTGCAATGAACCGGCGACCAATTGGACCAATGGGTCATTTGTTGGGTCGGTGGGTGGATCCCCACCTTAAAGGAGCTGTGCACCAGCGTCTCGTCCAGGTCGATGACCACGCAGATCTTGCCTTGGTCACGGGCGGTCACCTCGGGCAGGAGGCCGGCGTCGCAAAACTGGCCATACACACACAGACAATTTTCAACGTTATTATCATACTCACACGTCTCGCATATTGCGCACGAGATGTTGACGCTTGTCATGAACTTCGTCAATGGCCATTCTCTTCCATTTGCATTCTTTATGTTGCAATCTGATTTGATATTAATTTAAATTCTCTGATGTCGATTCATACACTTAAAATACACAACACATTTTTTCCCCTCTATTTTACCTCACATTTTTCAGCAATAAAACATATTTTGTACAAGAATTACTTGTTTGTGCAACTAAAGAAAAAATAAAATGCATCTTTAGTGGAATGTGACCTTTTTGCATACAACAGGAAGTCAGACAATTCAAAGGATTTGTTTAATCAATACTGCATGGGGAGGCGTCAAGTAACATGACGCATGGACTCCTCAATATTTTTAACTATCCCCCCTGACATTCACGCATAAAGAGAAAAAGGTGTCGGTGGGATCATGAACGACATCAACAAGGGTACTTTCAACATGTACAAATAAGCAACAAAAACCGATTGCACAAGTGATTCAGTTTCAAGTGGTAGATCCATTATTGGCCAGGCCGATTCTATTCATTAATATTCATGATTTCGACGCACATCGGCATCGATACCAGAGCAATAAAAAAAAAAAAACTGTGTAAACATCAGGGGACGATGGATTTATTGACATTTTCAGTTCGTTTCCTAAGAGATGCTCCCAACCAAGACGGGCAGACAGACAGCTCAATATTCATGAGGGAAATAAATAAGTACATGAAAAAAAAAAAAAATCTAAAAAGCAGCATGTGAGGTGGGTCAGAACAAAATTAATCACAAATTCTGGATGTTGTACATTTACAGGAAAAAAAAAATCAAATTCTTGTAACAAACTTGAAAAAGTATGTTAGCTTAGTACAAATATGTTGCATCTTTCAATTTTGACAGAGTAATTTCATAGCAATTCATAATATTATTTAAAGCTAAAAATATGTAGTGTATTGTAAAAAGGACTGAAACAGATTTGTTTTGAGGTCATTTCTCTACCACTAGATGGCATTAGCGTTTCATGTTGGACATGTTTCTTATCATATGAAGAGTTACTTAATTTTGAAGCAACTTGTGGACTTGTGTGCATTTTTTTTATTGTAAAATACAACTTTCGACAGTCCCTACAAATATAGCAACGGCTGCTAAGAAGTTCCTTTTATATCTGTAGAAATGAATCCCCCCAACCCCCCCTTTTTTTTTTCTCCCTGAAATGAATCACATTTTTAGAAATCTAAACGTACGGAAACTCACCAAACTTTACACACCCGTCAGGCCTGGTGGAAAAAATGTGATGTGTATTTGTCATTCAAACAATTAGTTCCATTAAAGGAACTTTTAAGTTCATGCACTATTAATACATTCATTTTGACAGCCCTATTTACATGACAGCAGAATATTGCATCGGATCTCATCAGCACGCTCGAGCGTTTGTTGTCCGATATTGACAAGACTGAAGTTGCGTACACGGAATGCGAAGGGTGTTACCTTGACAACCGCCCCATTTGCCTGCGCCTCCAGCAAGGCATGCTGGGAAGGCGGCGGCGGCGGAGGAAGTTTGGAGCCATCCTGAGCTTGTAGGCAGCAAAAGAGCGCTTTGAAGATGTTGCAACTGCGAGGCTGCTTGAGGGCCGAGCGGCTCACCTGGCCTGCCACGCACACACAGGAAAATATTTAGTCCACAGAAGTATGACAAAACTAACTTAAACCTTACTTTTTTCTTCATTGCTTTATTTTGGAAATCAATGAAGAGAGCAGGACAAAATTACCCGTTTATATATATAAGCAGTATGCAAATGTGCAATAATTGATTAGCAAATGAACCAACATTTGAATAAATTGAGTTCTTGTTAAGAGAACTTGTTGAAGTGAAAATTGTCCAAATGTTATGAATTCCATCCTCTCAACAGTCATTATTATCCCATTTCTGTCATCCTCCATGCAGCAAGCAGACTGATGATCAAAATGACACTTGCAAACATCTGCTTTTACTTGGGAAAACATTTTTTTTGCTGATTTGCTGACCAATGTTAAGAATCAAACCAGGAACTGAAACATCATCACTTCATGTTTGTGCATTTTCTGCACTTTCAGTTTTAAATTATGTCCGTTTTTTGTTTTTTTCCAATAAGGAGATAACGTTTTTTTGTTTTGTTTTTTTACTTATTGAATTGTGACTATGTTATATATGGTTCTTCAGTGGGTCTTTTATATCGTTTGTATGTATTGTCTTGTGCTTAATGCTTATTGAGTCTGTAATAAAGTTTATTTTTATTCAATTCAATGATTAATTAAAAAAGTACAGATTGCTGGATTATAAAATACTGACCGGCCTGTGTATATGTTGAAGTAAAATAAACATTTTTGCTTTATTGTCTGAATTAGAAGATGATTGCAAATTCCAAATCTTGCCATGCACGTGACATGGCGCATTTCTCTTCTAATAATGGAAAAACACTCAAAGCTTTTGGTCTCTTCATGAAGTTCGAGGAGGTCGGCATGATCGTGTCTGGGATGTCGTATTTGAAATTTTAACAGAAAAGAGGATTTCACTCACGACGTATCAGACATTTGGCTTCTTTTACACATTTCCTGCGACAACTGCAAGCATGTGGAAATGACAAGTTGCGAGCTCCACTCCATGCTCTCCATTTTTTTCTCCCGAGCTGTATATTTATTTCTCTATCTGTGAATGCATAATGAGGTGATCGATCTTATGAACCCTGCGAGGTTTTCGAATCTCGCTTGCGCATTCTGTTGGTAGGCCAACGTTATATTATAATGATCTTGTTGTATTGCACAAATACATACATAAAAATGACGTGCTTATTCAAAATGGAGAATGAACATTTGAGATCACATGTGCAGCATTTACAAAAATAGAAGAAGAAGTCAACACCATCAACTTGACTTATGAGCGTCAGCTGCTAACATTTTACAACTGCAAATAAACATTTTCATAATCCATTCAGCTGGCGATTATTTTTCAATGAATCGTGTATAATACTTTTTTGTTTTTCATTTGTATCCGTTTATTGGGGGGGGGGGAAATGACAGTGCAGAAAATGCACAAACACAAATGGATTATAATACATGTACTGGTGTGCTTTGTAACAGGTGAGAAAAATCGGCAAAAATGTTTTCCAAAGTAAAAGCAGATGTCTTCTTTTGATGAAGGACAAAGATAATCAGTCTGCTTTCACAGATGACAGAACTAGTACTAGTGAAAGGCTTGGACTTAAGTTAAAATCTGAAACTGTCCATCGATTAACAAAATAGTTGTCAATTCATTTGATGATGATTAGTTGTTGCCCGTCGACTGTCAACATGTGAGGGTGATGTTGCGACTTTTGCAAACAGGAGCGTCCGTGGTTTCTGTGTGCAGGAAAACAGCCTGTGCGAAATCTGCTTTTAATGCCGCCACCACTGCTGCTTCTGCTGCTGCTGCTGCTGCTGGAAATGGCCGGCCCAGGTTATATAATCGCAGAAGGCGGGAAAAGCCACACTCACTTCCCAGCACTACCTTCCTCACACACAAAACATTCCATGGCCTTTTCCAGGCTGACTGGTGGTCGGTTGGGCAGTTGGACCATCCATCCGTCACCGTCAGTCACACAGGACTCCATGAGATCTGGCTCTCAGTTTGGATTTTGGGACAAGCCAAAAAAAAAAAAAAGTCACAATAACAAGATTGGGCATCACATCCCTGTGATGTGGAAGCTTCTAGCGGATCGCCAGGCTTCCTAGAAAGAGGAACTGATGATAAACAGGCCAAAAGTCTGAATGGGTTCTTCCAGGGCACAATCAGGATTAGGGATAGACGGCGCCAATATTTGGCATTTTGACAAATATCGGCATCAGCCATTTTTTGAATCTGAAGGCCGATAAAGCTCACTGAGCAGGGAATACTTGCGAACGTAGCGAATTTGGGGTTTTCATCAGGATTTGTAAGATGTTCGCAGTCAGTTTTTATTTGTCGAAGACACATTTGGAACATATTCACACAATTTTTCACCGCGAAAATCTTTTTGAAACGTTTTTACGAACCCTAACAAAAACCCCAAATGAGCTACATTCACATGAATTTGTTACTCAGTGAGAAATTATATCTGGTTTGAAAGAATTCCCCCCCATTTTACTGCAAATGAATATCGGCTTGAAATATCGGTTATCGGCCGACTTGACTACAAATAATCTGTATCGGTATCGGCCTTGAAAAAACCATATCGGTCTATCACTAATCAGGATGTGCAGCAGCGTTACACAACTCCACCTTTCTAAACACAAACACTGATCCTCATTTGTTGATCTGCACACCCAAACAAAAGCGTGCTACCCACACACTCAGGCAGATTTTGTTGACTTCATGATGTGGGACTTGATTTGCTGATTGATCCCATCTCTTAATTAAAGACCTAAACTAACATGATAATTGGATATTGTATTTTTGAATAAAAACAACAACAAAATAAAACAACAAATGGGCGCTTTCAAGCCCCCCCCCCCCAAAAAAAGAAGAGGGCTACAATCTTTTCCATGGACGGCGAGGCTCAGTCACAACGGGCGTGTGCGGGGGGTGTGTGTAGCATTCCGCTGTCAGTATGACCCACCCCCAACACCCCACCATACACATTCTTCAGCAGCACCACGATTATTTACGGTGCATGTTGGCGTTATGCAAACAACCCCCCCCCCCCCCAAAAAAAAAATATATATAATAATAATAATAATAACATAAATAAAATAAAATAAACACCAGCAGAATACGCCCCAAACAGGCGAGGCGAGTTCGAAAAGGGAGCAAAGCGAGCCTGTTGATGTGCACTCGTGTTTTTCCTGCTAGTGGCAAAATGAAGGGCTGCTGCCAAACAAGCTGCAACCTGACACTCACAAATACTCCGGCAGCTTTTCTCGCTTGGTCACCGAACTCCAGCACAGTTCACCAAACAACAACAACAACAACAACAAGAGACATTTTCAATCTGACACTTAAAGTTCACAAGCGTCATTTTTATTTTCTATATTAAACGCTAGACTGGTGTTTTGTTTTGTTTTTCTTTTTGTGACTTTAATTGTACTGCCAACATCTGCTGTTTTTTTCCCCTTTCTTTCTAAAGCAAAAGCCTCCAGCTGTCAATCAAGCGCACACCGATTCAATGTGGCGGGACAACAACAACCACGAAGTATGCGCAAAGAAGGATGTTCGGAGCTGTCCAAAGTGGTCTCACCTGTTTTGGGGGGCACTTGGACGTCTTCTTTGTGCACTTGGGTGATAACAGAACTTTCCATCGGACAATCGCAGATCCCTGAAAATCCTCAAATCCTGTCCCCGGGCACTGGCAACCACCCCTCATTGGCTTCTATCTTCACGGTTCCGACCCAGCCGATGGTTCGCCGCGCTCGCCTGTCACTGGCGACTCTCCCGTCCCCGCCTGCCTGGCTTGTCTGCTGTTTTTCTGTCCCTCTGTCTGTCTTTCCTTCCCCGTCGCCTTTTTCTTGTTCTTTGGATCACACAAGAAGCGGGCTGAACTCGGAACCACTCTCCGGAGACGGCTTTTCGGCGGCGAAACGAGCGGACAGTGGGGCGGCCCCTTCCTTCTATTCCCGTGCCCGCCGACTCGTCACTTTATGCTGCGGCGGCGGCGTCAACATGGAGGAGAATCCAGCAGGCGCAAGCGAGCCGACGAGGAAAACAAGCGAGGAAATGGGGCAAGCCGGGCCGGTTTCAAGCTCCCCTTTACTACACATAAACAACATCGGCCGAACGCGCTCCGAGAGCCCCCAAAACACCCGCGACTCAAGCCTACACTTTGTTCTCTCGCGCAATATGTCCACTCGGGGCCCAAACGGTATAAATAAGACTTTAGTCAAATAGCTTACGCGTTGTTTTTCTACGGTTGGCACTCGGCGGGTGCCCTGAAACCGACCACCGTTTCTGATTGGGCAAGCCGTGGCGAAGGGGGCGTGGTCGAGGCATTCCTCCCAGGCCTGCACCGTGCACGCGCCACATTCCAGCCCCACGACGAGAGATGCTTTCGTTTGCTAACTTGATTATTAACGTCCAAAAATAAACGAAAGGCAATCGATGCTCAGCTATCCATCCAGAAAATCTCTCATCTATAATTCAATCTATAAATGTATTCATCTCTCGAATTATCTATCTATCTATCTATCTATCTATCTATCTATTCGTACACTTCCAGTCAAATTCCTATCTTGGGAGACACAATTGTTATCTTTTTGGCTTTAATCACGAATACGTCAAGACAGATTTTAAATGAAAGCAACAAAATGTACTTTAAGTGCCGAATTTCCACTCAAATTTGAAGATATTGCTTTCCAAAACAGGTTGACAACGTAGGAATGAGTTTGTACTTTATATATCGCTGGCGTCGGGCCAAAAACTCTTCCGTAACAGTTTGGTAAATTTCATATTTTTCCCCCCATAAATTTATTCTATACTATTGGTCTTTCCACATATGTGGGTGTTATTTTTCTAAATCACTGACCAATTAAAGAAATTGAAAATGGCTCGCTCTCTTTGTTGATGTTCATGGTTGAACATGTGTGCTAGCATTATACAGCATGACTGCTACTATTAAGGGAGCAAAAGTAAAATACATGAACAATCATATGTCAGACGTTGACTTTTGAATACTTGATTGCAAATCCGTTGCATTTGCGTAGTGACCTGTGGAACGTACCAGAGATCAGCACTGGATTTCAACCATGGTGATGCTCTTTCAGGCATCAACTGGACCTGGTTTCAGTTTCTGCTTGTTTTTGGGACATTTTCCCTTCCATCTTGTCTTCACGCTCAATTGGATTGAAGTCAAGTGATTGGCTTGGCTATGCTTTGCTAATAAGACTTTACTGTGAAGCACCATCCAATGAGTTCTGGAGCATTTGGCTGAATAGGTGCGCACAAATTGCCAAAAACACATTTTGCATGTGATAGAAGAGAACAGACAAAAAAAATGCAAAGTAAACTAGCTGTGAATCAAGTGCACTTTGGAGTGTTTCCTATTCACATCTAAGAAATTAGCAAAATAAGCCTGTTTGTTTACCCTCCTGCAGCACATGTGGATTTGTTCAAATAAAAATAAAGTCCAAACCAGAAAGGAGTGCAGAGGAATGGAAAATGTCATACATGGTGCCACGGTTGTCCAAGTAGAAATCAATTCATCTTTCCGGTGAAATGTTTCCTTCTTCAGACTCAGAGCATGCACAAACAAGAAGTGCTTCTCTCGTATCCTGCTGGAAACTTCCCAACAACCTTAAAACGTCAACAAGCGGCATCTTCAAGAAGCCACGATCGGCATCCAGATATATGGTCGTGCTTTTATTGGTTTCCTTCATACAGGCTGCTTAATTTGAGAAAGGAGCAAATGAGCAAAACTTCATGACTGCACTTAAAAGTGGACTTTGCAGTTTTTCATCTGCTCTCAAGATTTGGATGCAGCCTCACTTCACACCCTTGCGTCCCTACATTTCAAAACCATGTTTGACTTCTAACTTGCTCAAAATGACTTTTTAAGAAAAGTGTTTTTTCCATCTGTGGTGTGCAATTGCACGATACCAAACATTAAAATGGGACTCAGCAATGAAAAACCAATGCAAATTCTGCAGAGATTGTACGGGAATGCTGAAAAACTCAAATGAAATGATGTAGAATGAGATTTGATTTTGGGGAATGTGGATAATATTTTGGAGTTGGAATAGTTTAAATCAGTCAAGAAATGATGAAAAATGATGCTGACTACGTGTGAATGTGGGAATTTTAACATGGGGGAAAAAAATTAACAATTACTGTGAAAAATATGTGAATTCTTGCAAAGGTGAAAATAGTTTCCAAGGTGAATTGAATCAGATGAACAGGGTGGATGGGGTGAAGTGAAGTAGAGAAGTGTCAAAGAAATAGGAGAACAATAATCGTAAAGTTTTTGGGTATTGAATAACAGCTTTGTGAATGCCTTCAGAATTCACCACAATAAGGCGGGAAAAAAAGCGTTTTAATGCCACACAAAAAAGCAACGACTGAAAACGAGCCATTTGTTGAGTGGCTGGGATGGTAGGGTGGCCAGTCATGTGATTTGCTGGAAGCAAACCCCCACCAACCCGAGGACCTGCCCTGAGTAGCCCCTGCTGGAAGTTTCCAGGAAAGGGGCCTAGTGGACAGGCTGTGAGGCCTCGGCGGGGAGACATTTGGCTCATTGAGAAAAACAAAAACACGCGGGCGGGAAGACTCTCCCTCTTACGCAAGTCAGCCTCAATGACAGCAGAAGAAGAAGAAGAAGAAAAATAGAAGAAGAAAAAAAAACAAAAAAAAAAACAGTCGGGCCGCCACTCCTCAGCTCGCTTGAGCACTTGGCGAGCAAGACTAAAGCGGCGAGGCCGGATGGCGATTGCACAATCGTCCCCGTCGAACCGATCGGAATGTGACTAATTTGTCGAAAGCAGCAACGAAGACGATGTTTCTGATCAAATGTCGCAACGTGCCCAACAGGATGGAAGCCTCATTCAAAAGATCAGCAGGCGGGCAACAGTAGTGCCTTGAGATAGGAGTTGAATTTTTTCCGTGGTCACCCTTGTAACTCAAACAACATAAGATGAAATATCAAGAATCAAACAGTTTGTGGATCATGACACTATGCCGTAATGCAATTCAATATGCATTGCCTGCTTTGGCCACCAGGAGGCAGAATAATAGTCATGCAGACACAAGAGCCTTCTACTATTACTCAGTAAGATACTGTCACTGATCAGAATATATGACTGGATAGTCGATAGCCCATATATATATATATATATATATATATATATATATATATATAAAATCGCTATGAGCTACATTTGGTGTCCTCATCAGAATTGTAGAGTCATGAAAAAATGGACTACTACTGGATTCCAAGTTGCCAAATATCTGAAAAAATGCCAATACAGTACACAAAATTGAGATACAAGAGCCTTGACTTGCGAGTTTGTCAAGATACGAGCCAATGCTTGGCTGATGTTTTTGTCTTGAGGTAAGAGTTAAAAAAAAAAATGGCGTTACAAGTGCACTTTTCAGACCCCCCCACCACTAGATGGCGGCAGCATTCTCCACTTACATCAATTTAATTGGTGCAATGAACCCATTTTACATAAATAATGAATGAAGGTGATTTGCGATACGAGTGTCTTGATCCAAGCTTGGCCACAGAACGAATTAAACTTGTATCTAAAGGATCTCATTCAATCAACATCTCAACTAAAGTTGCCTTTCTCTCACACGGGACTATTTTGACAAATAAAGGAGTATTAAGGTACATACACGTTTTCAAATGTAGGGAGGAAAATTAGTAGCAAAAAAAAAAAAGTAAATAGCGTAATCCCTCATTTATCACAAAGGTTATATTCCTGAGCACCACCGCATTGGATGAAATCCGCAAAGTAGTAACCAAGTATTCATTGTATTATTTTTGCATTCTGTAGTTTAATTTTTCATGCATATACTTTCATTACAAACAAACAATGCATGTGAGATGAACGTATTGTTTTTCTCCACATGGGGTTGCCATCCATATATTAGTCATCATCATTTGTTGCCATCTGTTACTCTCTAAGAGTCATTTGCGAGATATCATAACTTTCTCAATCTTTATCCTATTTTTCAAAAGGAATTCACTGAGTTCAGATAATGGATGGATGGATGGATGGATGTATCAAAAAAGGTTTGTAATCAGAAAGCTTGCTCAAAGATAGAACATGACGGCGTAATGATATCAATCATTTTTAATTAATTCTGAACTTAAATTATAAATGCTGTACACAAAACGGAAAAAAAATAAGTTAAGAGGCGATCAGTAAACAAACACTGCATAAGTTGTTCAAATAGATATTAAGGGATTTGCAGTTGAAGAAATGAATACTGATCAGCTCACAAGCAAGCCAGCGGCAACGTGTGCCATCTTTTTGTCAGTCAGTCAAGTGTAAATTTGTGGAAATGTTGTTCTAGATTTGGAACGTGCAAGTGTAGAGCTACTGGATGGATACGAAAACAAGACTGAAGTCTTGGATGAATGCGAGCGGCTCCATGGATCCGCGGGCCCAGCTGCGTACTTTCTTTCTTTTTTTGCCCAGCTGCATACTCGCACAATCGGACTTGTTCTTGACTGACTTACATCACCGCCACCGACACACTCACATGCAGTACATAAGCACACACGAGCACTTGAATGGAACCAGGCCTAACATGACAAGTGTTCTTTTCATCTTTATTAGGCCATTAGTTAACTCATTAGCAAATTCTCCATTTTAGTCAGTGTGTATTTTTTATTTATTTTTTTTCCTTGAAGCTGGTCTGTCATTATTTGTTCGTCCGCGTGTGCTCGCTCGCTCGTTGTTCACACATGTAGTCTGAAAATGTTCTCAATTTGTTCGCAGAATATACACAAATTCAAGATATTGATGAATTACACATTTTGTGCTTACGCACGTTTTGCACATTCGTGAATGAGGCCCATTCTCATTTCCCGCACGGTGGAGAGAAGAGGGCTAAGAGGATTTGGCCTGATAATACTGTACGCAAATCTGCAGTTTTGGTGCTTTGTCATCAAGTGATGGCCGGATGATTAATAAGTCATTACACATCACTGTCAACAACAATCACAACAGCAATAGGAATGGCTAATACGAGTTGGCGGTTGGTGCGCATAATAATTTTTTTGCCATGTGTTTGTCAATCACACAGTTGTCATAGCGATTAATACGATAAAGCCATTAAAAGTGAATTTAACTGTTAAATTCCTTTCTATTTACTCCCAAATTCACATTGGCATTCTCATTAGCATCCACACGTAATCGGTAGCATGACGGATTTACGTAGCAGGCGGTGACCATAACTTGAACAGAACTTCCTGCTTTCGCAGAAAAGAATCATGGGATATGTAGTCCTACTATGCACTGCAGTCACTGGCAAGCTGAGCTTATACATTTCCAATGTTACAATGTGTGACCAATGCAAGGTTGGATAATTGTGAGTGTATTGACCTGTTGAACAGTCAATCAAGATAGCATTTAGAATTTGCGATTGATGCGCATGACGGCCATCTTTCGCACCCCACCGTCCCTGGTTTATAAAGACTGACTAGCGGTGATATTTGGTGAAAGCACATTGAGTTGCCTTGTGGTTGAAATGTGTGACAGAAATACAGTTGATTTGCCTTATGGATTACAATTTGTTCTAACTAGCGGTGGTTAGCTAATAATGTTTACTGGAGACATGCAGTTGATTAATTGTACTGTACAAAAAATCTCCAATGCACCAGCAGTAAGTGAACCACAATATAGCGAAAAGGACGATCTGAAAAATCTACTAAAGTACAGTAACTGCACTGGACTGTATTTGGTGTTACTTCCCACAACTGAACAGAACACTGGTTTTGGAATTCAGTTCAAAGACTCCAACTTACAAAGCATCATCATCATCCCCTGTGAGGCGACTTTTGACCTGCTCAAACACTTGAGGCAATTCAGGACTCAAACTCCGGCTGCGGCTCAATAAGGACGCCGGCGTCGTTCCCTCTGCGGCCGCTTGGATCCAGGCAGGGCACCCCCACGGCGATCAGGCACAACCACGACTGTAAACAACAACACGGACAATTCAAGAGCAGCCATACGTGAGTTTTTGCAGTTTACATTTCTACCAGTTGGGGGCGCAGCAGTTACAAATCTCTTGATTGTCAGTGTGAAATGTTGTTCAACACTTTGCTACTATTCTGTTGAATAGCAACAAGTTAATTGTACTTTCGTCACCTGGTGGAAAATCTAAAATGTCTGCTTGAAACCAAAATGACATCCTAACCTGACTCACTTAAAAATGTTCCTCTTGCTAAGTGACATTTGCTTCAAGGCTGAATTATCCAAAAATGATGACAATTTGTATTTCTAAAAGTAGTAGTGGCGAATGTTACTTACCAAGTATCCCACAAAGGTCAGATATGCAACAGCGAGGAAGGCGGCCAGCACGTAGAGCCACACACTGCTGAGTGTCGTCACGTAAAGCACCACAAAGTACATATTGATAGCGCACACCGTCAAGATAAGCAGGCCGCCCCAGATCTTAAACAACCTGCGGGAAGGAACAACGCGGGTTGGCAATTTGCTTTCAATCAGACGCCATCGGATGTTAATTGACTCACAATCCGTTGGCAAAATCCTTCATGAGAGATGGCAAACTGGTGAACGTTAGGATGGGGATGAGGGCGAACGGAAGCTGTGACACAAAAAGACTTCAATTTGGGGAGCTCCAAGCACAATTGAACATTTTCATTTTTTTCCATCCATCCCTTTTTCTCTCAGGATTTCAGCTGACCTGGACTGGTCGCCAGACAATTGCAGTTCCCTTTTAATCCAAGCTAAATTCAAGAGGTGGGCAGTATAGTCAATATTGTGGGAATGACTGTCAGTCACTTTGAAAAATTGACGCAAGTGTTTTCGTCTGTCAATGTAATCGTCAACAACTGGGTTAGTACCAACTGATGTCATCTTCAGTCGACAGCAAGTGGAAAAATATGTTCTTAAAGGTATTAATTGCATGAAAAATAATGGCGTTATTAAATGAATTCTGGACAAAATATTCACTTTTTACTGCTGAAAATTGCTCAATAAATCATGTATCCCTTTAAAAACTTGTCTCTCTTTATTCCCATTAAAAGGTTTGTTGCTAGCTTGCTGCTTGGCCTGATTACTTCTGCAAGACTGCAACGCTACAATAATAAGACAAAGAGCAGCCATCTTGCGCTGCCTCTCTTACTGTCAACTTCCACCAATGAACTAAGAGAAGAAGGAAACGATGAAGAATAACTCTTTCAGAACTGTGAAACGCATATAAAATCTCATTTTTAATACAAGGAGTACTCGAGTTAAGGCGCACTTGTGCGCCCGGTCCGCCATTTTTTCTCCTCGTCCGCCATATAGCACGCAGTGTTTTCCCCTCGTCCACTGTTTAGCCCTTAGCCTGTGCTAGCGCTTGTGCAATTGTGGGAGTGAGTATCTTTGGCTTTTTCACCCTCTTTTTTTTTTCCCCACCACATAGCCCCAAAGAATTAGAAAGCTATGTCTTCCATCAATGTTGGTCCAGCCAGAAGAAAAGCAATTACCATGGAAACAAAGCTAGACATCATAAAAAGATCGCAAAAAGGAGAGACACCAACAAACATTGGCAAAGACTTGGGCTTCAGTCAGACAGTATCTTATTTCTTTTATTTTAATGTATTTTAGATTTTTTATGCACATTATTTTGATGTAAATATTGACGTTAATGGGGAAATTCGACTTAAGTCGAAATTCGGGTTACATCGTGAGCGTAGGAAGTAGGAACGTAACTCCGACGTAACTCAATGACTCCGGTCGTGTCACTAAATAAAGTTCTTATTTTAAAAACATTATTTCATGACTCATAAGTTCATCACAATAATAACAATGACAGCCGAATGAAATTTACTGATGGTTTTAAAATAGCGACTGATATATCAATGACAGAAATATAAAAATATAAAATAATGATGATAGATTGACAAAGCGACGATTACAGGACGGTTCGGCTTGAAATAACGACAGATTGACGATGACGGACGGGTGGCCCGGCTCTTGATGAATGACAGACTGCGAAAATCCATTGGAGTGCCCACCAATTCATATTTCACGATGAAAACCTCAACCTAAAGTGGTGCAGATTTTGGGAATAAAGATCTTAATAATACTACTGGAAGGGAGAGTGAGGGTGGTGGTATGCATGGTGAGTAGGGCGTCATGAAAGAGTGAGGTTTTGCCAATGAGTGCTCTATCGATAAACCAGTAAATTTGTCTGCATGAGTGAAACATTTTAGGAAATGTCCCCTCCGATTCATATGCACGCAGATTTGACTATTTGTTGTCAAACAGGAGGTTGTGAAAAGAGTATGTAAACATTCAAAAGTTGGACTTGTGCATTAAAAGTTTCAAAAAGGCCAAATTTAATTGAACTTGTAAAAGTTAGGGTGCATTTTAGGTTCAGCCTGAAATATCCAACTTTATGAGTAGTGTGTGTAAAGGGTCAAAACTTTGTAGATGAGCGACCTGCATGCTTTGCAGCACGTTGAGGAAGTCGTTCATGCCAGTCAGATGCTGCACGTCCTGAAAGACGGCAACCAGCAGCGTGGGCGCGATGGCCAGGGAGCGGGTCAGCACCACCCGAGCGAAGCGAGACCAGCGCAAGTTCAAGAAACCCTGTGGGATTCAAACACGCCATCGTTCGCAAGTGCGCAAAAACACATCGATTCGTATCACAACACGCTCGGCACCCACCTCCATGACAAACTGGCCCGAGTACGTTCCCGTCATGGTGGAGCTCTGACCCGCCGCCAGGATGCCGACGGCCCAGATGTAGAGTGCCGCCGGCCCAAAGAAACAGCCCAGGACCACTCCCTGGACACAAAAAGAGACCTTACGTCACTCCTAGTTCAAGTTGTGTGTCAAACTAAATATAAAATGAAGACAGTTACATATGCATTTTAATCACATAACTTTGCCTAAAAATCCACTAGCTTAATGCTAATAGAAAACGACATTCACGGCAAGCATTGAGAGGTGCGGTTTTACAACAGCTATTTGAACAAAACTGTCGAGAAATACATTAACAATACTGCAAAACTCACAGGTTTATATTATTTATCCTCTGAAAAAGAACAATTCATATTACTGTAACTTACTGAGGGTGACTCTTCTTCGTTTGTGTCTGTGTGGCTGTATTATACTGCCATCCAGTGGCCAAGATGAGAACACCAAAAGCAGCAGCACTATTTAATTACAATAAGGGAGTCCTCGAGTTAAGACGCATTCGACCTAAGACGTTTCGACTTTACAACGGTTACGCCCGGTCCGCCATTTTGGCCGCGTCCGCCATTTTGGCTCCTCATCCGCCATATAACCCGCAATGTTTTCCCCTCGTCCGCTATTTAGCCCTTAGCTAGTGCTAACGCTTGTGCACTTGTGGGGGTATCTTTGGTTTTTTCGGCCTCTTTTTTTTCTACATCATGACGCCAAAGAAGAAGAAAGCTACGTCTTCTATCAATGTTGGTCCAGCCAAAAGTAAAGCCATTACCATGGAAATGAAGCTAAACATCATAAAAAGATTGCAGAAAGGAGAGACACCGACGATCGGCAAAGACTTGGGCTTCAGTCGGACAGCATCTTTTTTAATTTTATTTTTTTAATTTAAATGTATTTTAGATTTTTTTTGTGCAAATTAATTTGATGCAAATATTGACTTTAATGGGGAAATTCGACTTACCGTAAGTCGAAATTCGGGTTACATCGCGAGCGTAGAAACGCAACTCCAACATAATTCGAGAACTCCTTGTAGTTAAATTGAAGCATGAAATGATGATGAATTCTTGACATTCTATTCAATTATGTTGGAAAATTTTAGACACTGGGAAACTTCGATGCATTTGGACACCAAAGATATGTAGCCCGCTTTTACTTAAGATTCAGAGTCTTGTTTAAAGGGATACTTGACTTGAACCACTGTCAACATTAAAAAGATAATATTGTGTCTATAATTAATGTGATAACTTTTTTATGTACAATTAGTATCTTTCAAAACTAATTTTCCACTTGGTGTCAGCTGAAGATGACATCACCTGTGCTGAGGAAACAGGTAACAACCAACCAAGGCTCACTTTGCTGACCAAACCCAGAAAACAGGTGACTGGTCGTTACCTACTTCCTCAGCACAGGTGATGTCATCTTCAGTCGACAGCACGTGGAAAAATTATTTTTTAAAGGTATAAATTGTACATAAAAAATAATGAAATCAAATTAACTCTGGGCAAAATATTAACTTTTTACGACTGAAAATGGCACAACGAGTCAAGTATCCTTTTAAGGCAGTGGTGTCAAACATAAGGCCCGCAAGATGATTTTGTAAAGTTAAAAAATATATAATAATTGTACTGTCGGAGTAATTAATCAGCTGACCACAATCAAAATATATTAAATTTGTAATTTCACAAGCAGTCCTCTGATGAGTAATGCAACTTGTACAGGGGAATCGTGCTGGATGTCATTATTTTACACACAACTTAAAGTCACAGTTTGTTTAATCCATCCATCCATCCATTTTCTTGACTGCTTATTCCTCACAAGGGTCGCGGGGGCTGCTGGCGCCTATCTCAGCTGGCTCTGGGCAGTAGGCGGGGGACACCCTGGACTGGTTGCCAACCAATCTCAGGGCACACAGAGACGAACAACCATCCACACTCACACGCACACCTCGGGACAATTGGGAGCGCCCAATTAACCTGCCATGCATGTCTTTGGAATGTGGGAGGAGACCGGAGTACCCGGAGAAGACCCACGCGGGCACGGGGAGAACACGCAAACTCCACCCAGGAAGGTCCGAGCCAGGACTCGAACCGGAGACCTCAGAACTGGGAAGCGGACGTGCTAACCACTCGACTACCGTGCCGCCCTAGTTTGTTTAATTATTATTATTATTATTATTATTATTATTATTATTTTCTTTTTCTTAATAATAGACCGCCAAAGTGTTAAATATGACACAAATTCAATTACTGGTAGCACAAATAGATATGACAAGGATTAGCGTCCTTATGACGTCATTAACTGCGCCACGCAATGCATTCTGGGAACAATATATAAGCAAAACAGGTAGATTTAACACGTCCAGAACTCAGTATTGTTGCGTTCCATTTGCATTGGTATTATTTTTTGGAACAATATGATTACAGTTGACCTCCATAATTTAGGGCAGGCACACAAATAGCAAAAATCTGCGTATAACTGACGGCAATCGTTTTTAGGTTATATACTGTTATTTTACTAATGCGGCCCACTTGGTAATATATTTTCCTCCATGCGGCCCCTGAGCTAACATGAGTTTGACACCCCTGTTTTAAGGTGTTGGATGCCAAGGATGGAACTGGACCTTGACGTCATCTTGCCCTGCCCGGGTTCTTTATCACGCTGAATGCAGCGGTTTTAATCTGTCAGGGTAACAAAAGACGTCATTTGTATTTATTTACACGAGATAGAACTGCCCCCCTCAAAAACTGAACGATTAGTAGATATTTGCGTCATTTGACAGAAGAATGAATGTCTTAAAACAGTGGTGTCCAAGCTCGGTCCTTGAGGGCCGGAGTCCTGGAGGTTTTGGATCTTTGCCTTCTCCAACACACCTGAAGCTCAAGAGCAAGCTCTGCATAAGCCTGATAGACCCTACTCATTGGTAACAGGTGCGTTGGAGCAGGGAAACATCCAAAACCTGTAGGACTCCGGCCCACCAGGACCATTTTTGGACACCACTGTCCGAAACCTTAAAACAAACAAACAAACAAACAAAAAAACAATTTCTATTTTATGTCTCCCAAATATTTTGTGAATCTGAGAGAAATGGAAACGTGTACCCCTTTGTAGATGTCCACTTCTAGAGTGTGGTTGTTGAGAGGAAACAGGTTTGAGTGAGGACTTCCCGTTTGGTTGCAGACACTGTTCTGCAATGAAAACGCCAAACAACTGAAGCCAGTGAAAGCCGCTTCGAGTGCAAATAAAGACTAAAGAATAAAGAATAAAGAAACTCACCACTTGTACGTTCGTGCGCTCGTAGAAAGCCTCGGCGAAGACAGCCACCACAAACACGTTGATGATGAAGGACACCAACAAGGCTATGCAGGACTCGATGAAGAAGTACTTGTTGGCCTCACTGATCTGCTTCTTGTCGGTGCGGTCCACCTCTCGAGACTGAAAATGTGAGCACCTGCTGGTTGGTTGACGCGGTTTCAACAGGAAACGAGAGCGGGGCGTCCGCGTCAACGTCACCTTGACCAGAGCGGAGTGGAGGTAAATGTTGTGGGGCATGATGACGGCTCCCACGATGCCCACCGCCTGACCCAGCTGGACGGCGCCGCAGCCTTGGCAATACGGCACGAACATCCCCATCAGCAGCTGGCTTTGGTCTGGACGCACCATCACGTACTGGCGGAGATGAGGACAAAAAAAATCGTCAATCGTTTCGATGGTCAGAAGTCCGTGCAAAATTGACTTGACTCCATCATCGACAGTACTTTTTTCCTCAAAGTGTGGTGAGTGGGGGTGTATGTGAAAAAATTATTGCCCAAGTACAGGCCAGTTGTACAGTGGTGCCTTGAGATACATGCTTGTAACTCAAAACACGGCTCTTAAATCATCCTGCCTAGTTGAAAAAATGAAGGGAAATGCTATTAATCCATGAACGGAACCACACACACCAAAATTGAAAAAAAAAAAAAAAAAAAAAACAACAACAACAACAAAGGGATACTTCACTTATTTAGTCCATTATAGCTGTAAAATTTTAATATTTTGTCTATAATTAATTTGATACTTTCATTATTTATTTTAGTACCTTTAAAAACACATTTTGCAACTTGCTGTCGACTGAAAATGACATCACAAGGGCTCAGGTAACCAATCACAGCTAACCTGTTTTCTAGGTCTGGTCATGTGACATTCACAAGTTGAGCTGTGATTGGTTGAGCCCTTGTAATGTCATTTTCAGTCGACAGCAAGTTGCAGTGTTTTTAAAGGTATTAATTGTACATGAAAAATAATGAAAATATAAAATTTGTTATAGGCAAAATATTAATATTTGACTGGCAAAAATGGCTAAATAAGTAAAGTATCTCTTTAAAAAAAGGAATCTATAATAAAAACTATAATATATATTATAAAAATAAATAATAAAATAAATAAACAAATAAATCAATGAATAAATAAATAAATAAAATATATTATCTGTAGATAATGGTTGGCTGGTAATGCCCATAATTTCCTTTTGTCCCCCCAAGCTAGTTGATGGTAAATAATATGTAAATAAGCTTTGCTGCAGGGTGACAATAGTTTTGTAATTTTCATTTGAGTTAGTTTTTAATTCATTTTGAGTTTTGTTTTTTTAAATTTAGTTTTAATTAGTTTTGAGTGTGGTTCTGATAGTTTTTAATGGATTGATTACCTATTTAAAAATGCTTAGTTTTAATTAGTTTCAGTTAAAAAAAAAAGAAGAAGTGTATTATTTGTACACAATACTTAATAAACACCATTATTTTGGTCCGCAAAACTCATTTTGACCTCCAGAAAACTTACCTTTTTGTAATTTTGCTTCATTTATTGTTTTAAATCTTTTTCCATAAGCATTCCATACAGTTCAGCAGTAGTTAACCTCAACCGCTGTCAAACAAACCCAAAAGCAAAATGTAGGCAGATAAATGTTGGTACCTCATATCCAAACGTGATGGCCATAATAGTGATGAGCAAACCAAAGAAGGCTTCCAACCTCCTCAATCCTGCATGACGACAAGAGACAATTTTTGTTCCAGGCGCATGTTTTTCTGCCTATTTTGATAATAAATCTGACTTACCATACTTGTCTAAAAAGAGGAAGGCAAATGTGTCGATAATGGTGATAAGGACGCCACCCCACAAAGGAATCCTGTCAGCGGTCGTAACAACGGGAGCGCTAAGATAGCATTTGTGAACAAGTGCATCGTTTTTGCGTGAGGTCACACCTGCCGGACGAGAGGAGACTGAAGGCGATGGCGCAGCCAATCACCTCCTGCATGTCGGAGCCGATGATGGCCAACTCCACCATCAACCACAGGATGATGCGGGGAACCTGCAGACAACACAGAAATTCCTAAAACAGCAACTGTACAGACAGTTTTACATACCTGGTACTATGCTGTCTTTCATTTTTATTACATATACAGTGAACACTCACGTAATTTGTTATTTGCAAACTTACATATTCGCAAATTTTCCTTTGAGAACTTGACCTCATTTTGTGTAAATGCTAGAAAGGAAGCTAAACTAGTGTTTGTGTTAAATATTTGTTTGCTTGCCACATGTGATCTAAGGAAAGTTTGTGCTAGAGTGTTATTTGTAGTAGAATACGAGCTAGTACACTTATTTATATTAGTGTTGTTCCGATACCATTTTTTTTGTATCAACCGATGCCGATACCATACCGATACGACATGACTTTATATAGATATTTGCTACATGTGACAATGTTTTTCTTTTTTTTGTTTGGAGGACCAAAACTGACAAAATAGAAAAAATAAATAAATGGCTACATAAATAAATAAATGTATAAAAGTGAAAATAAAAAGAAATATAAAGAAATTATAATTCAAAAACTAAATTGATTTTTTTTTATATATATATATCCCTAAATAGCCCCAAGACATGCTTAAGACCTCCCCCTCATTTGAATAACATTTCGACCTGACAGAGCATCTGCAACATGAAATAAATAAATGTGAGAGCAGAGCATTTTTATTATTGATTGATATTTAATTCTATTTATATATTTATTTTTGTATTTAATTCTACATATTTATTTTTATTTTTGAATCTCATTTTTTATTGTTGGGATTTATTTTTACCTGTTTATTTAGGAATATATATAGTTGTTTTTATTTCAATTTCTATTAATTTTTTCTATTTAATTTTTAATTATTTTTTTAATATACGTTTTTATTTTCACTCTTATTCATTCATTTATTTATTTATTTTTAATTAGGGCAGTTCTGCTCCTCCATATCATATATTTGTGCAAACATTTCAACGACTAAAAACAGTTGTTGTTGGTCAATATTGTGCCCAAGTGCTTTGCTGCCATCTGGTGGTATGTGTATGCAATTACAAACCCTTTATTTATAACTGGTCACTTCGCACACATACACACACAAGCACGCACATCCCCTTTAAAAGCATTCAGTTGGGCAGATGAAATGATGATGGTGAAATGAGATGCCAACTGGCACACGCCGTAAAGACGAAAAAAAATAAAATCCTCTGTTGTGGTTTGCAGCTGAGATGATGCGAGGTCACTCACGGTGCGGTAGTGGTGATGGCAGACTTGAGCCAGGTGCATCCCAGTGACGACACCCAGCCGGGCCGACAGCCTCTGCAGCAGCAGGCCCATGACGGTGGCCCCCAGCAACACCCACAGAAGCTGACAGGAACGACAACGTGTCGAAAATTATTATCATTGACCCACAAAAACTGGCTTGGGAGTCTTTTTTTTATTTTTTTTTTATTAAATTCAACCCCAGTAGCTAATTTGATTGAGCAAACAGATTTTCTGAGACATGTTGATTGTAAGATCCACAAAAAGTAGCTAAAAGCTAAGCCTGGAAACAAAATTAATAAATTACAGAAGCTCAGCCATTTTGGTTTGAAGCAGCCATTTTAGGATCATTTCCGGGGTGCCTTCAAAAACAAACTGTGTGATTATGGTCAAACGTCATGCAGCAGACAGGTGGGCAAAGCTAAATGAAAAAATAGAGTTTTTGTCATTGAGTGTTGGTGGAGTATGGTAGCAAAGTTTGATCACTCACCAAAGACAAAATTCTTAATAAGTCAACTCTGCAAGGTCAGAGTTCAACCAAAAGTCTTGTGTGCATCATCAGCAGATGTCATTAGCGGAGTCATTTACATATTTAGGAAGCAATACTAGAATGGTGTGCACGGTGCAGGAAGACAAACACAGTACCTTGAAACCAGCCTTTGCTCCAGATTGCAAGTCCGACTCGATGTTGCCCGGGTCCAGATAGGCGATGCTCATCAGGAAGCCCGGCCCGGTGAAGGCCCACAGCTTCCGCAGACTAAAGGCCGTCTGTGGTTCAAAGCAATTACACCTTTCGAAACAGCCCCAAATATGACAATAACAATATGTAACATATAACAGACATGACTCAAATGCTCATTTGGCGCCACATACTACTTTCATATCATTCCATTAACAATTTGGGACGTCTGGGTCAGCGAATGGAGCACAACATGGCGAGAAACTCCAGCAAGCAATGTCTGCTAACTTACCCGTTCTTCAATTTGCTTTCTCAACCGTCCAGGAATCATATTAATAGGGCTGCTAGATTATGGAAAAAATAATTACATGTTTTTTTTTTTTGTTTTTTTTTTGTAATAATTGAAATCATGATTATTTAAAACAAGATGTTTAAACATTTAAATATATTGAGACCAATTAAAACATATAGAAACACTAATTATGTAAGCTAATTATGTAAGCTCCTTTCGGACCAAACATAATTTGTAATATTTATTTATTTATTTATTTATTTATTTATTTGTGTTACCAAAAACTTGAAGTTGGAGTGCATCATGTGCACTGTGCAGTTGTATGATTTATTTATTTTTTGGTACAAAACAAGAAAATGTTTACACATTTAAAAATATTAAGACCAATTAAAAAAAAATAGAAACACTATAATTATGTAAGTTCCTTTTGGACCAAACAGAATTTATAATAATACTATTTATTTATTTATTTATTTATGTTGGCAAAAACTTGGAGTTGGAGTGCATCATGTGCACTGTGCAGTAGTATGATTTTTATTTTATTTTTTGAGACAAAACAAGAAAATGTTTAAATGTAAAAAACAAATTAAAAAAAATATTAAGCCAAATAAAATCCATTGAAACACACTGGAAAAAATATTAAATTAGTTATTTTGAATTTTTAAAAAGGTGTGAACTTTAAGCAAAAATTAAACAACTCAAAAAAATTATTATTATTATTATTATTATTATTATTTATTTATTTATTTATTTATTTTACAATTATGCTGATTTAGTAATTGTGGAGTGTAATAAGTGAAATTGAATTCTGACTAATTGCACAGCCATAAATATTAATATCATTCATTTGTATTAAAAAAAAATATATATATATATATATATCATTCATTTGTAGTTTGTGCACTCTTTACACCCGGTTTGTGGTCCCAAATGAATCGTCCTGTATTGTCTAATCCCCGACATGACAGCTTTGCCATTCATTCCAAATTTCTGTGGGTTACCTGGGTGTCATTTTGGGGGACAGGGACCCTCTCCTCCAAATAAGTACCCGAAGCGGCTCCATAGTTGTGTGTGTGGAGGAAGGCGCCCTGGTGAGTGTGCCTGGTCTGGATCACAACCTTCTTCTCGTGGTCGATACCCTCTGAATTGTCTAATACACAAACATGCATAATGACTACCCACATTTTTGAGGGCACAAACTGAAGTTGTGTCATGGGAGTTAATGCAAATTGCAGAAATATGATTCCATATTTTGTTTAAAAATATGTACAAGCTAACAAATTGATACGTGTGCTGGAGGTTTTACATACTGCAGTGTAAATGGGCATAGAAATAAATGTTTTGCTGTGCTCTATTGGGAATATTTTTATTTCTACTCTGGCAAGAGGGCAAGCAAGAAATGTGTGCTATTTTTTTCTTCAGAGTTTTCATATTTGAACCCTCCTGTTATGTTTAGTAGGAACAGCAATAGCGTCCCTGGGTCACTTAGAAGCGAGGGTGTGTTTAATTATCCATAAGTGTCATAAACTTTTTTTCTTTACCGTGCAATCCTGCTCACCAATAAAATCAATACAGTACTTCATTTGAACCCGTTACATTTGTTACATTATCAAAAAAATATCTTTCTTTTTTTGTAATCCTGTTAATGAAGAAAGCCGATACTTTTTTGCACTTTTTTCACATATTTTTCCTCCTCTAGAATAGCAATGACATCCATAAAATGATTCAGGGTATGCCTAATTATACAAAGTTTTCAGAATTTTTTTTAAAAAAGTCAACAAACATTGAGTTTAATCTCATAATAACTCAGTCACTAACAATTCCAATCAATACTTCCTCTCACAGGTCATGCTTCAGTTTTTTTTATTATTATTATTATTTTATTTTTTTTAAATGAAATACACTTAAAAATGCCTAAAAATACATTTGTGTTGAATTATGCCGCCATGATCAGCAAAATTCAATACAAATGTACTTTTTACCGTAAAATCTACTTTCACCATTTATTTTAACTTTCAAATGCGGCAGTTTATGCCACAACATAGTGATGTAACAGCAATATCGTGATGTCGCGATATTAAAACTGACACAATCTATCGTTGTCATCACGTCACGATATAAAAAGCAGCACATCTTTTAAAAAAAGTCAAATTGATTTCCATTTGTGCAGTTCTAGCACCCTCTGGTGGATCGTTTTTTTGTTTTTTTTTAGTGTGGTTTAATTTTAATAATTAAATAACTAATAATAATTAATAATAATAATATTAAATTAAATAATTTAAGTCATAATAATAACATAGCAGAACGGTTAAACAAAACTACAAATCTTAACAGCTGAGGGAATTAATTTTTGTTTTTCTTACTCTAATAAATAAGGAGGGGATGTCAAATCATTTTTAACATTGCTTAATATAATTTAAAAAAATGGAAGTTCTATGTTTGTCATCCTCCTCTGTTTTTACTGACGTTTTCAGGTTTTACCATCGTTAACGCCGTCAGGTACTTTAAATGGGTCGAAAACGGAAAGTCCGAACTGTTATGATGACGTTGACAAATTAGCCACCTTGTCCGTCGGCGTCTTGCGTCTCATCCTCGGTGGGAACGCTCGGGGGCAGAGAGGAGATGTGCACGTCCTCGGGTAAGGGGTCCCTCGCCCTGGCTGCAAGCACAAAACACCAATACTTGTTCACATCACGCACACACAACAGAAAAGGCTGCAGTCAGTTAACTGAATTAGAGAAGTCACTCCTGAGATAGAACCATAAAAAACTCAAGGGAAGTGTAATTTATTTGTGGCAGGGCTCAGTCCTTTTACTGTATTTTTTTTTTTTTTTTTTACAACAGTTCCTTCCTCAGAGGTTTTATTTGTTTTGTTGGTAACATGAGATGTTCCATATATGGCCCACAGGACATAGGTTGCCCAGTATGTCCACCCCTGACCTCATGCATTGTTTTTGCGGGCAATATTGTCCTAAAAACGTGAAATGATATGTTGTGACTTGACTAATGGGCAATGTATGTAATTCCATTCTATAATCCGGCTCACCAGGCAGTTACATGATCAAAAGTCCTGGAATATTTAATGCATTCACTTAACTGCTTCTCCCGCCCACACCAAACCCAAATATATGCTAGATAAATCATTTATTTTAAATTAGTTTTCATGTATTGCTTAAATTATTGTTTAATGCTGTGCTTCCCAACCTTGACTGAGCCAAGGCATCCATTTTACATTTGAAAAAGGACACAGCAAGCACACCACCAATTAAAAAATGTTGCAAAAATATGAATAATGAAATCATGATCTCAGTTCAGTACTGTGTACTGTGTATTCGTGTGAAATATTGAGTTAGTTGAACACTTGCAGCATGACTGGCAACAGGTGGACATCCCAAATGATCTCCACACCCTGGATAATCGCTAGTTTAATGCATATTGCAATTAATACATTATTTTAAAAAAATAAAAATAAAATACAACACAGAATGTTTTGAAATAGTTGGTTAGTGGATTATAATTAAATTAATTGGGAAAAACCCTCAGTATTAAAATAAACTATTTCACCTTTCCTACACGTTTAAAGTTTAAAACCAAATGTTGCCCTTGAGCACAAAAGATAGGAATTAAAAATGAACTAAGGATTACGTATTCGTCAACCGAAAAATGATTCCTCTCTGGTCTAGTTTGTGATTGAGTGAAATTTCTTCCGGAGGGGGAAAGAGAGAAAAAATGGAAAAGGAACAAGCATCAGAAAACACAACTCACCTGGTCGAAGGAAGGAGAACATTTCGTAACAACTGCCAGATTGGTTGTTGTTGTTTGGAGTGAATCGACGGCGGTGAGTTTCGGATGAGGAAGTAGAAGAACGGGTTGAGTTTGGACATCGGCCCTGAGTGAAGGTGTTCCCCACTCACACACACACACACACACACCCGGGAAGTGTGTGCGTGTGCGCACGTGAATTTTGATTCAAAGTTGAAGGCACCGGCTTACGAGAAACGCTAGGTGGCGACAAACGTCGGCTTTGTTGACTCGTTCTTCTTCTTGTCTGACTTGAATGGCGCTTGGCAACCAGCATTCAAGCACACTACCGCCACCCACCGGACTAGAGTTTATATAACCTTGACTACCCAAGAAGGGAGGTTTAAAAAAATAACAAGTTCGTCTTTATCTCAGTACTCGTTGCATAATCACGAATGATTGCTATTATTTGGCAACATTATCCAGATCCGTACAATGCAAACTGTTCACGTCGTTGGTGGCTTCTTCGAAACATGAAAGATTAATTTAGCTGTAATCTCATTTTTGTGTAGAGCAATTATCCCCCCCCCCAAAAAAAATAAAATAAATAAATAAATAAATAAATAATTCTCCCAATCTCAATATATTTTCCAACAAATTTGGCATTTATATGACATCACTTGAATGAATAAGAAGAAAACAGTTTTTACTTCCTCATCTTGTTTCTGTCTCATTTGTTTGGTTTTGTCTTCTGTGTATGTTTATTGTGATGCTACCAGCTAACATTCAAGTGAAAGTTATCATCAAAGGCAAGACCTTAGCACACGCATCCAAATCAATCATGCATGTTGAAGCAGAGTAGTAAGAGACCATTTGAGCCCTGCTTTTAATCCAGTAGTTTACTTAAAAAACTCAAAACTGACCTATTGGCTACATGTTTATAATTAGCTGAATCCGCTGACTGAGATCGTTTGTTTGCTGTTTGTGTTGTTAGGATGTGTTTTGTTTGTATGCTTGTTTGCATTTGTTTAGTTTGTATCGTCTCGTTTCTGGTCCGAACCCCAATCAAATAAGCGTTTAAGTAGCTTCTCACATGTAAATGTATACTCTCAGACTGCTTTCATGACAAATGCCAGCTGTGGCATTTCAACATGTGAATAAATTGAACTTAAACTATCAAATGGGACTCGGCACAAAGCAGTGGTAGCAACAATCTGCACTCGGTAGCTGAAAGAGCTGGAGAATTTCACCTGACCGCGACTTCCTGTTGACAAAAAGTTGGTGCAATAAAATCGGATGGTTTGAAAGTGTTTATTTTGGCAAGCACCATTCGAAACAGAGCAAATTTGTGTTCATGTTATGTGATAAATAAAACGATATACCCATGCAAAATTCCCTGTGAATGTACATAATATGTATTTATTGCAGAGAGATTATGTCTCGTTGATTCCTATATTCTTTTGTTGGAAATTTTCTCTTCTTCCAGCTTGTTTTCTTTCCGTTGGATCTACTGACCAGCATTGGGAAGCTTGTTAAAATCAAGAATTGGACATACTGAAGGTGCGTGGAAAGGCTCGGCATGTCTGGAGTTACATGGCTTCTTGGTCAGTACAAAAATCAAAGTAGAGTAGAAAACAAAAGCAGGAGAAGTGATGCAAATGAAATGCGAGGATCAACTGAAAAAGAAATGTCTTTGTGCATCCTGATATTCAACTGGAAAAAAAAGCATCTCATCGTCTTGTCTTCCATTAGGTTACAAAGCCTTTTTATGCCCCCCACCCCCCTCCACAATTCCCTTCCCGCCCCGTCCTTCCTTGATGTCTTTTAAATATGTTTTGTCCTTTTTTCATCACTTCCTTTATCATTGAAAAGGAGCATCTGCCTTCCTTTTAGTCGTAAGAAACAAGAGAAGAACTCCTGGCGAGTGTCTCGGTGTGATGTTGATGCCCCGGGCACCGTTCTGCTCCCTTTGCGAGTCCTTTGACCATTTCGTCATACGGCGTCCTGCTCGCACGTCCGGTTTCAAAGGCGAGGAGGAGGTCCTCGGGAGATCCTCCAGGGCCTCATACGGTCGTAACCCTCATCACCACCTCCCGGTTGGCGGCGCCGCCGATCCGCGGGTCGTTGGGCCGCAGCTGGCTGAGGATGTGCAAGATGGTGTAGCCGCAATGGTGGTTCAAAATAGTTCTCAGCCTCCTGCCCTGGCGGCCCGCGCTGCCGCCCGCCAGACCGTGAGGAGTCCCGCGAGCGCCGCGGGCACCCGCCTTGCCGCCCAGGCTCACCGGGTCGCCCAGGTCCTTGGATTTCTCGTAGTTGAGAACTTTCCACTGCTGGTTGACGGCCTGCCATCGCTTGAAGATGCGGTAGACGGACGAGCCCTCGTGGATGATGAGGCCTGCCGGAGCAAGGAGGAACTCGTCACAATTTTTGCGTGTCACAACCTTCTTTCTGACCTTCCAAACAGACAGTATCGCCATTTGGTGTTTGGTACTTGAGATACAATTGACCCGACTTAAGAGTTAGCTAAGCGCTAACTTGATGAGTTCAACTTGACCACGAGCAGCAGTTTGGCAGCTCGTCAACAATTGTTCTAAGATCTTTCTGGCCACTCAGCTGAAAGTTATTGTCAACTATAGCCTCCATTAGCTGAATGCTAACCTACAATGGGAAACGCCACAGGCACACGGCCTAACAATTAACATCTAAGAAAGTGTGACAGTCATTTGCTTTAATGTTAATTTTTTCCACCATTTTTAAATTTAATCTCAGTTTTAGTCCAATTTCACTCACGCTTGTTACTTTTAATCATAGTTCATCAACCTGATCCCGTTTGAATTTAGTCAATTTTTAGTCAACTATAAATCCAGCATTTTAGCCTTTATTTTAGAAGAAAACATTTTATTCATCAATTTTTAGTCTACAAAAACTGTCAATGTTCTAGTCTAATTTTAGTCGGGACAATCATTTTGCCCCTGTGGATTTTTTTGTCAGCAGATTATGTTGAACATTTCGGATCTCATCTCTGATGAAAAACAACTTCACACACAGTTACTTGGCTACTATGGCGTCATGCTACAAGCTAGTAAATTACCAGCATTAGTTAGTGGTCGGATTATTGTTGGAACGTTATAGCCATGGATTCATGTTAAATTATAACTATATATGGAGTCCTCGGGTTACGTCGGAGTTACGTTCCTACTCTAGTGATGTAACCCGAATTTCGACTTACCGGTGAGTCGAATTTCCTCATTAAAGTCAATATTCACATCAAAATAATTTGCATAAAACAATCCAAAATGCATTACAATAACAAAAAATAAATATAAATAAATAAAATGCTGTACGACTGCCCGACTGAAGTCCAAGTCTTTGCCGATGTTCGTTGTCTCCTTGCTGCGATCTTTTTATGATGTCCACCTTCGTTTCCATGGTCAATGCTTTTCTTTTGGCTGGACTAACATTGATAGAGATGTAGCTGGCTCCACTTCCTGTCTGACCCATGTGTTTGTGCATGTTGCACTTGCTAGCTGCAGATTTGAAAGGGGGTGTGTCACTGTGTGACCAATTATGATATTCGTCTCATTTTTGTTCTTGAACTAAAATGTTCATAGATTTTAGTCCATTTCCTATTAAGTGAAGTGCATTTTGGTCTCGTCTTCATTAGTCGACAAAAATGCATAGTGATTAATTCCCAGTTATTGTTTATTAATGAGGGTTTTAGTCTAGTCTAGTTTTAGTCCGAAAACAGTGTTATTAAAAGTAATTTTGTTTTTGTTGATGAAATCAACACTACATTACTGCATGTTTTTATAAAGTATAATAGTATATAATGCTCTTTAACTCAATTAAATATTTTTGGAGTCCGAGGGCTGGGACAAATGAATGGCATTTCCATTCATTTCAATGGGAAAAGATGATTTGATATTCGAGTGTGGTCAAAATGAATTCTACTCGTATCCCAAAGCACCAGTGTTTCTTGTTTGATTTTTTACGAAGAGGAGATGAGAGGTACCCACTGGTTGTCATTCTAATGAAAGCCCGGCTTGCCATTGGTCCAGAAAAATGTGACACGAGACGCTCTGCCCCGAAAACAAGCAAACTTCACCAAGGCACGAAATAGACACGTTAAGGAGCAGTGTTACTGTACTTGAGTAGATTTTTCACACATACTGTTGGCAGTCTGAAGTGCAACTTGTTGGCGGGGATGTTTGCCTCATGGCTCGCCTTCACTGCAGCTTTCTGACGTTGATTCAAGGGCACATTTCAAGGTGAAACTTGCATTTTGAAAAAGGCACACTTCTGTTCACTGTTGTGTGAATACATTTTGAGACACATCTCTCTTCATAACATAAAAAAAAAAAACTGAGTTGAATTCCTTCCGTGGCCTCGTTCATATCTCCAAACACTCGGATATCAAATCTTCATTCTCCACAGAAATGAAGCCAAATGCAGCACATGTGATCGAGGCTGTCGACCAATCAGCTCCCTCCAGTTACTTGCGTCATGTCCACACGTGCCTCGTTTTCTCATCAATTTGTGCTTCGTCTGCGTGGGTCAGGTGGGCCCTTGTTACCATCACACGTCACGTAGCTTTTTTTCTCCATGACATCTTCACTGACGATTGTGCTGCCTTTGTGTTTCTTGGTTATGATTTTTGGACTTAGCTCTCTGTATTTTTGTACGGAAGCGTAGAGCTGCCAATGTGGAGTAAACATTTTTGACTGGAGAATATGTTCGAACATACTTGCAAATATGTTCAAACGTATTGAAATTCGTTTGAACATACTCACAAATACGTTCGAACACTCACAAATACATTCGAACATGCTTGCAAATATGTTCGAACATACTTCCAAGTATGTTCGAACATACTCGCAAATATGTTCGAACATACTCGCAAATATGTTCGAATATACTCGCAAATATGTTTGAACGTACTTGTAGGCTACATGCTACAAAGTTAGCATACCTTCCCATAATGCGACGGGTTATTATTTGCGCATGCGCAAGTTAACCCCCAAAACCCAATTTTTTAGGCATTTGGGCCACATTACCAATTCATTAGAAAATTAAGTAGACAAGAAATAGTGTTTATTCGTAACTTTGACTATTTATTATGTCTGCCGTGCATGATTTAGGTTCGTCATTTTTTTTCACTCGCGCATGCGCAAATAATACCCCGTGGCATTATGGCATTATGCTAACTTTGTAGCATGTAGCCTACAAGTACGTTCGAACTTATTTGCGAGTATGTTCAAACATATTTGCGAGTATGTTCGAACATACTTGCGAGTATGTTTGAATATATTTGCAAGTATGTTCTAACACACACGCCAGCCAAAAATGTTTACTCCACATTGGTAACTCTACACTTCCGTATTTTTGGGATGATACGCCAGACACCAGTAAACTTGAACTCAAGTGTCATAAGGGAAGAATCGTAGGTCGATGAGCCACGTGCAAATGATATAAAGGTGAGTCCACATTTGACACCATCTGCCGCACAGGATCCGATGGTTATGTTGTGACGTCATCAGCATTTTGCTGCCATTCAGCTTCCTCTTGCACTCTCCTACCTGCTCACCATCTGCTTCTCCCATTTGGCTTCCGTGCGACCTCATCCAGCGCCGCAATGTGCATTGAACGCATGATGTCAGCAAACATATTTTTTATTCATTGTTCCACTGGTGCTTTCTTACACTTCCAAGTTGTATACTTCCAACAACCACATACAGTAGCTTTGCCATAGAAAACTCTGCATAGCTAATGCTAACAAACGATGCAAAATGCTAACAAATAGCATTTATTCAGTGGTGTTACAAAGTATATTTAACCACAAACTGTACATCAACGTATATAGACAGACAATATAACATATACTGCTCAAAGGCATATATTTTTTATCATTTGCAGAAAGTGACAACTACGGCTTATGCGTAGTTGTAAAAGTCTTCTTTGTCTTCATAACCGTATTATACTGCCATCCGGCGGTCAAGTTAAGATGGACGAGAAGCAATGAATTAATTCATCATCATGCATGAAAGTGTATGTGATGACTCAATTTTATAAAGTGCTATACAGTTGCCCCCCACATATTTACAGTTTGGCACCTGCGGATTTGAATATTTGCAGATTTTAAATAGTGCTGCCAAAGTTAAAAAATAATAATTAATCACAAAGAATTGTTGCATTAATCATGTATTAATGCAGATTAATCACACTATTAATTTTGACCGCAGATGATCCTTTAGCTGACAGCGAATGGTTACGTTAAAGGCAGCACAGGTTGTGTTTGAGTAGCTACATGCATTAAAGTAAAGCATTGAATAAATATTTGCGTATGACATTCAGAATATTTGTTCATGTCAAAATATTGTGATCATTTTTTTTCTCCCATTTAAAATTAATTATACAAGTAATTAACTGATTAGAAACGAGGAGGATTAGAGTATGAAGTGGATCAAAAAATGTTGAAGACGTCCTCATAACATTAACTGCCGAAAGAATTAACACATAACAGGTGCTCTTTAAATTTGGCAGGCAAAAAATGTTAATAAAAAAGCCTTTTAATCGTGATTAATCAAAATTCTAAAATGTGATTAATCTGATTACAAATTTTAATCGTTTGACAGCTCTATTTTTTAATCAATTTAATTCAATATTTTTAAAATACTTAAAACACTTTTCCCCTTTTTTCATGGAAATAAAAATATATATTTAATGTTTATTATTGTTTTTAAAAGAATTTGGGGGGTTAAAAAATGATTACTATTATACAATGCATGTCCATCTATTATTACGCATATTTTCACTATTTGTGAGACGTCCTGGTGTCCATGTACTGAATTGCAGAGTCATATTTTCCGTATTGAAAAACACATGACGTAAGCGGTTGTTGCTTTTTACGAAGGCTGAAATGGATTTGTGGTATTTCCATTTATTTCAAGGGTGAAAGATGATTTGAAGCATGAGGGTTTTGTGTTCAAAACACGGTCACGTGAAGAACTCAACTTGTTTCTCAAGGCACCGTTGTTCCTCTGACAGGGTCATTTTGTAAACAGATTTTTGTGTTGGACCGCCTTACGTAGCGAGTGCACAATCCCGTCGTACGGCCGGACGTTGGCATCTGCGTTTGCATGTGCGTACGTTACCTATGCAGACGATGTCCATGAATCCGTACATGCCGTAGCAGATCTGGAAGAGCAGGTCCTGCCGTTGCCACTTTGCCGAGGGGCTGAGGGAGGACCAGATGAGCCAGGAGATGCTGGCGATGAGGAACAGGGAGCCCAGGATGATGGCGGCGATCTGCACTTTCTCGATCACCGTCAGAGAGATGGCCTGCCACTGCAACCGTCACGCCGGGGAAACACACCGTCAGAATTGCAAAATAATATATCCCTCCCCCTTCCCCCCCGAACTGTGTATTTTGAATGATAATATGGGAGCTTTTCATGAAAGCACTTCAGTCATTTTCTATAGCACGTGTCTTCGTTAGCTAGCTAGCTAGCTAACGTGATTGTTTTGAAGAATATGGGAGAAAGCAGCCAAAATACCTGCACAAAAGCCACGCAAGCACAAGAAGAAGATACAAAGAGAAGTGCCTGCGCCCAGATTTAACTCACCACTGCGAGGCAGATTTGCCAACCACTAAGATACCGTGCTGCCCAGTTAACTACAATCCACTGTTATCAATATTTTCCATCCTAGTTGTGTTCCACTGACATGGCCAAGTGCTTTGTTTCCTGGCTTCTGACTTGCACGCGTTTCCATGGCAACAATCGGCTCCACCAATCAGAGAGGCTGAGAGGTGCACACATGCTCTCCAACCATGTCCTTCTTCATACAAACCTGCTTTTTTTCCCCCTCCCCTCACAAGGCTGCGCTACATTGCATGGAGACGGGTGGCATCTTGGAAAGAAAGGGATGGATGGATGGATCAATGGATGGATGAAAGGACAGATAGATAGATAAGATAGAGATATATAAAGGCTGTGTCCCAATGTCCACCCTTGTCCCCTAACACTTCATTCACTACATAGTCCCGCACTATATAGTGGCTTAATACGTAGTGCCCTCCTTCTGTTTGGCGATTCAGACAGCCAGCTCACTACTTTCTCCTCGTCGTACATCACTTGACCACCGTAACAATTACGATGCACCGGCGCACGAATCTCAGACAATTTATTGTAAATGAAAATGTGAACTTTAGTTCCTTTGTTGTAAATAAACGGAGGATACTTTATTTAACCCTAAATCTAACCCTGCATCATAACGCCACTGCCTGGTTGTAATTGTGAACAACGACATGCTGAGCAACACCGCATAATTGCAATATATAAGTGATAACAACAACACAAACACCCATGGTTCTGGAAACGCCAAATTGCACCAGCACCATGGTAACGACAGGGCGTCCATATGTCATGTGACCTGCAGTTGACCAATCATAGCGTAGTCGTTCTTCAACGAGTTGGCCAAACTCTCTCTCAATACGGCGCTGATTCAACAGCGCCCCCTGCTGTAAAGTTTACTATTTTCAGCACGTAAAACTGCTCGGCAGAATATCACTGCCAAAAGTCACCTGAGTTTTATCCGTAATTGTAGAATTGCTTTTTACATACGCAAAACATTTTTTTGCACCTGAAAGATTTTTTGTTGTTGTTATAATTGAAGATATGCTTCTAGTGTACGTAGATCAGGTTTTGTGTACGTAGATCAGGTTTTTTGTGTTTACGGGGTTTTGGCCAGTGGCGGAGCTAGACTTTTATAAATAGGGCGGCCAGGGGGGGGCCAAGGATACTTCATCCAAAGATGATGCCAAATTTGTTTTTATGAAAATTAATTTCAATCGGAGTCTCTATCGATGTTCAAATATATTTAAGTACATATTAAGCACAGGGGAGATTTTTGCACATAATGTGCCGTTTATTAAGAATGTATAAAATGTAAAAAAAAAATAATTCAGCACTGTTTAACTTGAATGAACTTTCACGCACACGCAGATACTGTATTCATGCAATTACAGTACTTTTATCAACATAACATTATAATATGAACATAATGCAAATTTGTATTACAGTATGACTAAAGATCCTGTCTAAGTGCCAAACTCTCCTTGTCGTTTAATTTTCCACACACCCTATGAAAAACAAATTTATTACTCCAACTACTACTTCATTTACAACCACATAATTTATTAATGTGATTAATTAATAGTAATAGATAATAGATAAGACGTTGAATCGGTAAGACTACCGAATGAACAATTCTGAGCTCTTAAAAAAAAAAAAAAAAAAAAAAATCGTTTTTTTTTATTGAATCGATTTGAGAATCGCGCGATGTAGTATCGCGATATATCGCCAAATCGATTTTTTTTAACACCCCTACCAGCCACTGTTCAGGAGGGGCATAACAATTAGTAGGCGTCTGCTTGAAAAAAATGCTGGCAGGCTGCATCGGCCAGGCGTGCGACGTCACTGCGCCGGTGCCGTGATATGTCAATCATTTGGCGTCTGCTGGGTCCAATCCCATTTCAGCAGGGGCACGTGCCACCCCGGCCCCCCCTCTGGCTCCGCCATTGGTTTTGGCATGATTCTAACTCCATACAGTTCAATACAGTACAGGTCAATATATAGATAGCTAGATAGATAGAAGGTAATAGGTGCTTGTCACTCAGGATAAAAAGGACAAGCGGCCGTGTGTTTGAAATGATCTAAGTGGAAAATGTGATCACGATTTCAGCAAAATAACCTGATAGTCGGCGATATTTACTTTAAAGCTTTTGTTCTTCCAACCACTAGGTTGCGAACGCACACAGACAACATCCTTGAAAGTGCCTCAGAATTGAGAAGAAGCGACTCCATAGAAAGGTCATATTGAAGAAAAAATTGGGCCTTATGCATCGCGCAGTGTGAACGATTTGACACACATTTTTGTTTCCCAGAATGAAGGAGCTCACTAACTGAATTCCACACAGCGATTATTTGCTTTTCAATTGGTTATTCATTTCCATGGACTCATGTTGGGTCTTTCCTTTTCTGTGACTCGACCAGCAAATCATTGGCCATGTAGTGACAGATTTTCTCGCCAACACAGCGCTGGCTCTGCTTGGTCACGTTGGACCGCTCTCATTTGGAGCACATGCGAAGAGGACGACGGAGGCACAATACCTGCAGGGGGTTTTTGGTGCTGATGGCCAGAACCTGGTACTTGAAGTAGCAGAGCTCACAGCTCCAGGAGCCCCTCTCGCTGATCCAGCGGATGAGACAGGGCTGGTGGGTGCAGCGCACCGAGCCGTCACACCGGCACGGGCTCAACAGCTCGCCCTGCGGGACAAAAGAGGCACCACGGCAAGTGAGGAAAACTGCAATTAAATTTTCTTTCTGTCGTTGATATAGCACTAAGCCCCTAAGGTGACATGGTAGGGTTGGGAAAAAAATAAATAAAATAAAAATAAACAACAACATTGTGTTCCCTCGCAAAAATTGCGAGATAACGCAAAGATTGTGAGAGGACGCTTTTTTTTTTTTTTTTTTTTTTTTAATTAAACAAGTTAATGTACTTCCGGGTCATCTTCCGTGGGACCAAAAGCTACGAGGATGGAACGTGTAAATATTAAACAAAGCAGTGAGAATGCTTTCCCGAAGCGACGAGGATGGCCATGTATTTTCCCACTGCTTTGTTTACACGTTCCATGCTCGTCGCTTTTGGGCACATGGAAAATGACCCGGACGTGTTTACGAAGCCCCTAATGTGACATGGTAGGGAAAAAAACAACTTTGTGTTCCCTCGCGAAGATTGCGTTCGCGAGAGAACCCAAAGGTTTTTTTTGTTGTTGTTTGTTTTTTTCCCTACCATGCTTAGGGGCTCCGTCATAGAGTCCTCCTTGTGGGGTCAATATAATAATAATAATAATAATAATTATTATTATTATTATTAATAATAATAATAGATTATATAATCTTCCTGATTTGTTTTGATTTCTCACAGCCATCACGTGAAATAAACAATCAAATTCAAATGATTGTCTATTGAGCAGTCGCTTTCCACGTATATTGACGTATTTTCACTGTAGCCAAATTTTGAGACTCAGCCAACGGCAGAATGACGAGGATGTGATTGTAACCACGACAACAGACTTGACTCATCCTTGCATCATTTTAATCATCACATAATTGGAGCTTCATCGGGCTTCTAAAACATTCTAGGGAGGTGAGCGAGTGGCAGCAATTTTCTGAGAGTTAAAAGGATACCTTAATGGCAGGCTCACTTCGTCCATTCATTTGAATGGAGCTCTTTGGGCCTGATGGATTTTTTATTTATTTATTTTTTAACTTTCAAGAAAGCCAAGATGGGGGGAAGGAAGTTGCTTTCACAACATACTGTAAGGTTCCAAATAAATGGATTAGAATCATATTCTGTCTGAATTATGTTGGGCTTTTTCAGTTTTGGCTGTTTGAGTGTTTGTTCCATTATCCTTGATAGCCTACCCACAGTAGTATGTTCTTGTCTTCACTAGTAGGACAACTACTTGTGACTCACAATGCAAAACTGTGCGCTAGTTGTCAGATCTGCACAACTAGTTACATAAAATTTTAGTAGGTAACATCTAGTGCTTCACTAGTAGTACAAGTGGACGCACTGATGTGCAATTTGTTATCAAGACATGTGAAAAGGGAAGAAAATATTTTTCTCTAAAAAACAAACAAACAAACATGGAAACATTGAAATAGATTTGAATTGCCAGGAATTGGAAGTCAAAGAAAAATTTAACTTTGCTCATGCACGAGACAATACGAGGAAGCAGAAACCTGTGGATCGAAAGGTCAAATGTGCCGTCACGCTCAAATAAAAAGTCATCTTTTCTGTGCAGGATCGTTTTCTGTAGCAGATGAGCATGTAGCAAACAAGTACCGGCTGGCAATGGCTTCTATTTTCTGCTGTGGGTGAAGACTCCCTGGGTAGACGGATATACAAAAAGTCAACCGACACGGTGACAAATTTTGGACAAAAAAAAAGTGCAGCTCCGAGTCCACAATGGGCCCACGCGGATAATAACATTGCGACGCTGCTGTGGCAAAGGTTTATTTTAGGTTTGCAAGAAAAACGTATCGAGAGTGAGTGACTCATCAAGTCGGTCGGTCTGTGGGAACCAGGCGGGGAGTGGACTGATGCTATTGTTACTCGTCACGCCCACCTTTAGTTGGCCAAACACGTCATAGCTGCAAAGCAACGCTTGAGTCGTAACACTTGCAAGGGAAGATGTTACGTCTTTCATTGTAAAGCTGATTTCACGGGCAATAATACCATTACTTTAGTCAAAAATAGGGCATTATTTCCCATTGACAGTTTGTAAAATACACAAATTGAAGATGATTCAGTTAAAATTAGTGCTGTCAGAGTTAAAGCTATTAATTAATAACAAAACATTATTGCATTAATCATGTATTAACACAGATTAATCACACTATTAATTTTGACCGGAGATGATCTTTTAGCTGATAGTGGATAGTTGCATTAAAGGTAGCACAAGTTGTGTTTGAGAAATAAACTTAACTACGTGCATTAAAGTAAAGCATTTAATAAATGTTTGCGATATTGGAATATCATGCGATATGCGATATAGTTGCTGAATATAGCGATAGATATTATTGTGATATTTAACATGTACCTAAAGAAATTACATTTTTATTATGCAGCAAAATTAGCAAACTCATATTTTTTGTTAATTAATTGTAATTACCTCTCGATAATGTTCAACTATTGGATGGCGGTGCACATTTTAGTTAGCGGCTGACTGGTCAAATTTAGACAAAGCATAAAATTTCATATGAAAATTATTGCATGTTTTTGCAATATGCATATTGCATGGGCCAATATCGTGATATCAATATTTTTCTGATATATTGTGCAGCCCTCGCGTATGACATTCAAAATATTTGTTTATGCCAAACTATCAGGGTAATTTTTTTTAATACCATTTTAAATTCTGCAAGTAATTAATTGATTAGAAAAAGAGGAGAATGAGCGTGTGCAGTGGATCAAAAAATATTGAAGACATCCTCATAACATTAAATGTCGAAAGAATTAACACATAACAGGTGCTCTTTAAATTTGGCAGGCAAAAAATGTTGATAAAACCATAATTAAGCAATTAATCATGATTATTCAAAATTCTAATGTGATTAATCTGATTAAAAAATGTAATAGTTTGACAGCTCTAACTTAAAATCCTTCCAAAAATCAGCATAAGTGTAGATCATTGTTTTGCAAAGTCAAAGCAGATGTTTGCAAATGTGTAATTTGGATTCATCACATTCAGTCTGTTTTCATGGGGGATGACAAACAATTGGAGAACATTTACTGCTGAGGGGCTAAAATTTGAGGATTTGGACAAGGCCTTGAAAAACGGTAATCAAAAAAGTTGATTAGTCGATAAGTGGTTCATGAATTAAGAAATGGTTGCACCACTAAATGGAGTTGAACAGAAAATCTATTTTTTGTTCTGTTTTTTTAATAAAATGGTAAATCGTAAAAAAAAAAAAAAAAAGTCTCAAAGGCGCCTTGTGGTGATTTTGACTCAGGTCCTGATTGTGATATCGGGAGAGCCAAGAATTTCTGAATTGTAAAAAGTTCCGCTCTAATTAAAGAGCCGATGCTGATTTATTGAAAGGGACGTCTTCCAGCAGGATGACTGCCACTTAACACGCGTGGACCACATGTGAAGGGATGCCACCTGCCACCATGTAACTGGCCCACTGACAGCGCCCAGGCGACCCGACCCGACCCCTGCTGTGACCTCTTCAATTATGAAATGACAAGAAAATGGCAAATGTGCTCCCCGCCTGCAGCAGGAAGCCACTTGGCACATGAGAAAAGATAATATCAACGTGATGATCACATAGGTGGCGCTAACTCTCATTTACTAGCTCCGAGGGAAAACAAAGATTGCATGGCGAGGTTGTGTTCATCAAAATTCATCAACCAAGTGGGATTGCAAAACTTTTTCCTGATCAAAACTAAGATTACCTTGATATGTCACTATGTTTGCGATTAGTAAACTAATGGGATGATATGTAAATTGTAGTTTATTGCAGAAGTACTTAGCTGCTCTTATAGAAACATATTTATATGTAATATTACAAATATTTTGGTGTTGTGTCTGCTTGTGGAAAGCACATTGAATTGCCTTGTGTATGAAATGTAGCCTACTATAAAAATAAAGCTCCTTTGCCTTCTTTGGGGCTCTTTTTATTATTATTATTATTATTATTATTTCAATGTTCTGCATTTAAAAAAAAGTAAAAATAAAGCTCATGAAAATTGGTTGAGAAATGAGCAAGTTAGGACTTCAACATCCTTGGAACATTGTCCCCACCAACACGGCTGCCACGTTGGCATGTCGTTACAGCGTCTAACTCAGGGGTGTCAAACATATGGCCCGGGGGCTGGATCAGGTCCTCAAAGGGGTTTAATCCAGCCCGTGAGATGATTTTGTAAAGTAAAAAAATGAAATAAAATTTTAAGTTGGACTAATTAATCAGCCGTCCACAATCAAAACACAATAAATTTGTACGCTCACAAGCAGTCCTCAGATGAGCAATGCAACTTGTACGGGGGAATGGTCCTGGATGTCATTATTTTACACACAACTTAAAGTTATGTTTTGTTTCATTATTATTATTATTTTAAATCATAGACCGACATAAACGTGTTAAATATGACACAAATTACACAAATACTTGTATATATGACAAGGATTAACGTCCTTATAATGTCATAAACTTCGCCACACAATGCATTCTGGGAATAATATAAATATATGCAAAGCAGGTAGATTTAACACATCCAGAACTCATACAGGCGCAAGTGTTGCCGCGTGCCATTCGCATGTGTGTTATTTCTCTGAACATTATGATGACAGTTGAGCTCAATTTAGGCCTGGCACACAAATAGCAAAACTCTGCGTATAATTGACGGCAATCATTTTTAAGTTATATACCATTATTTTACTGATTCGGCCCGCTTGGTAATATATTTTCCTCCATGCGGCCCGTGAGCTAACATGAGTTTGACTAGCTAGTTTTCTAACGCTATTCAAAACCATAAGTGTTGTAAGACTACAGAAATGCTCACTGTTAGCTTTAAGCTAATGTCAACGTTTACTGCGCACGCAGCTTTGAGCAAATAGCTCCAAATCGGTTATGTTAATATTAGCTGTTAACCATCCAAATGTGTTTGTCAGAAATGGATTCAGGCACAATGTCCTCGCAGGTTTCGCATCACATTCCTCGAGTGTTTTTGGTGAAATGCTCAAACTTTCAGGCTACACTGCTAGCAACGGTTAGCCACGATGGACTTAGCAACAGCTCTTCTAGTGACATCACGGCCGAGCCGGTTGGGCACGAATGTACTTGTGAGTCATCACGAATGGCAGACAACAGCGGCAACAGCCGAATAAGGCAGTTTTGAGAAAAATATCAAGCCTAGAAAAATAAAATTAAATCACCCTTTATGTCCAGCCTTGATTTGGAACACTTACTTTTCTTTGTTTACGTCTAGTTGTTAGCTAACTTGTATTTGTTTTTAGAGATCTGTATTTTTGAAGGATCAGTTTTCTTTATTGGCCTTCACCTGTTGGTCGCAACTGAGCTCAGTTAGAAAAAATGTGGGCACGCAGCTGAGAACGGGTGGCACTGAACTGGGCTGTCCACAACTACAAGGGGCAACTCTGAGCCATCGTATGCTCAGAGTTACTTTTTCCGAAGAGCCCAGACGTTTGCGAGCGTGATAGTGTCGGCTGCTTTACTACGCCTCTAAAAGCGAAAGGCACACAATGAGGCAGCTGTGATCAATTAGCACATGGGCTGCAAGAACACGTATGTGCATGGGACAAGTGACTCGACGCAAGCATCCATCTGCAAGCTGTGGCCCCATCATCTCCGCCTTCAGGTGGATCTGCTGAAGCACATCTGGCAACATTTGGACACGGACTGGCTGAGAAATATAGAAAAAAAACTAAGTGCCAACGCGTTTCTACGGTGAGAGAAGCGAGAGCTGTGACTGACACGCGCTGACGCTCCGTTTATTGTGACTCATTCTCACGCCGTCCGTTTGTCATCGTGCCCATCTAATTGGCTAACTTTCTTTGTTGCTATGCTGGCAGGATGGCGATTGTTGCTGCCGCTCCTCCACCCCGGATGAGCTTCAAAACAACAACAAATCATCTCGCGCACATTACACGCTTCAGATGAGCTTCAATTGATAAAAAGGATGACATTTTCCGGTCGTGCAAATCCGACTGGACACGCGCTGGAAATTTGTATAGTTAGCACTAGTGGTAGTAATTTCACATGCAAGCTGACTTTTTTTTTTTTTTTTTTTTTTTTTTTTTTTTTTTTTTTTAAGAGTTTTGCGCTGTTGTGGGCCTGAACACAGCCAACACCAATCAAATGTGGCGCACGCCCATCTTGGAGACGTTTGTGGTCCGTGTGATGTGTGGACGAGGACACGACCATCCATGCTTGACCGGATCATTGTCACTGTGTTTGGCTAGCCTGGAAAGCAGACTCATATCATCAAGCGAGTCTGGACACAGTCGCCAACATGCGTATTTCTGAGGTGGGGAAAACTAAACCAAACACTAACAGACAGTGGAAAGAATCAATGAAGGGCGAACGGAAGTTGCGTCGTTTGGGAAATTCCTACGTATTTTGACCTAGTGTAGTTGCCGTAGTTGGAGAAAAAAAACATAGCCGAGATCGTGTAATCACATTTTTACAGATGAAATTTACATGTAGCGTTTCTCCCAGCCTTATCTGTGGTATTTTTGTCATCGACACAGAAAATATCACGACACCGCCCCGGGAAATCAATGTATTCAAGTTAGGTGGCCTTAGTGAGAGGTAGCGTAAAATGGCCGCCCACCGGTAGCTTCATTGTTAGTCCATTCATTAAATAAGTCCGTGATCTTCACACACGTCTTCTTTTGAATTAAATGCTTCCAGTGCCATCAGCTGTGTTTTTTTGTTTTTGTTTTTTAATGATTTTGTGTATTTAAAACTGAGTTTAATGCTGCAGGAAAAACTATCATCTCTCCAGTGCACCATTTTGAATGGACTTTCACCGCTGAAGTGTGACGTTGCGCGCAAAGAATATGTTACAGCAAATAAACCAATTTGATTGCACATTATGTTTTGAACTGGGCCGAACAGAGGTCAACGGGCAGTCTCTTCAGACTCACTTTCTGTCTTTCAAGAAAGTGGACAACTAGGACAACTACATGTTACTAATGAGGCTGTATTGCGCACTAGCTGACACCTGCATGCTACAGCACCTGTGAAATTGTATGTTACTAGTAGATTAGATTTGTGTTTATTTCAGGCAACATATCCCAATTGACATCGGTAACAAAGAAAAAAAAAAGTTGTAAAGTTGAAAAATTCAATGTAAAAGTAATGTAATGTAAAAGTATAATCCATGTGCTAGTAGGCCAAAAGTGTTTTTTTTTTTTAACCTAATAAGACAGTGACCCAGTAGTTCTACTAGTGCCCTAAATTATCTTAAAAATAAAAACAAATAGCGTACTAGATCATGGACTTTAAGATGGATATGTAACAAAAGGTCAAATGGCTTTGACCACCTTGACGTGATGCTTGGTCCACACTCAACTAGTACGCTCTTTATCCTCACGAGTAAGACAACTACATGTTACGAGTGAGACAAAAACACCACTTGTATACCACTAGTGACAGTTCAGCTGTGTGTGAATTGGCTTACAAATGAATACAAAGAGCGTACACGTACCTTAAGCTGGATATAATGTAGACATGTACTAATATACCCAAACGAGGTACTAGCAGTGAAAAAAAAAAAAGCAGTACTAGTAAGATAATGGTTCTACCCTTATGCCCAATTGTCTTCCTGGCAAATTCCCCATTGTGAGACCAATGAAGTTCTCCCTACAACAAGAGCATGCTTACGGATGTCTATTGCTGCCACCCAGAAAAACTGATCACATTATCATGTGATACATCATCTTTTTAAATCTGAAATCTTTTGAAACATTTTTTTTTACAGTGTTTTAGAAGAAGTAGGCCTACCTTTGACTCGGAAGACAAGACCCAGAAAAGACTCGGCCAGTTACCTGACCCAGAAACAATTGCTTTGTTTTGCCCAATGCAGAAATCGAACTATCACGTTTTAACGCGATTACGCATCACGTTAAAATGTGACACCAAACACACAATAATGTGATACAAGCTTTGTTTGTTTTCCAGGTGTGTCACTTCCACATCTCGTCAGTTTGTAGGAGAAGGGCCCGATGTGTTGTTTTTGTTGTCAAGCGGCTCCCCTTGCGCGTACACGAGTCGGGAATGCGCGTTCGCGCACGCACGCATTACTGTACCTGCTCAGGGCCTTGGAAGCAGATCCTGCACTGGGGGCTCCGCAGGCTGCTGGCGGTGCTGGCGAGCGAGACGGCGTCCAGGCCCCCTTGCAGCTTGGGCTCCTTGTCGTCGAAGGCCTGCAGGCTGCGCGGCCGCGGCTCGCTGCTGCCGTAGTAGTCCTCGTCGTCGTTGCGCGAGCGGCAGTCGACGAAGGGCGGCCAGCCGCAGCCGCCCATCCCCAAGCCTCGCATGGCGGCGGTCGAGCGGTCGGAGGAGGAGCCGCCGCCGCCGCCGCCGCCGCCGCCGGACGGGCTCGATTCGGATCGCATCCACACCAGTACTTTCAGTTCGTTGAGAAACATGCGGATCCGATACTTGAACATGTTGGGCCGCTACATACACACGCGCACACGCACGCCGATACACCAAGTACGCCTGGATGCGTGTTGACGCTCCCCGCTCGGACGATTCACGCGCTCGCTGTCGGCCGAAAAACCAGCCACTGATGGCATGCGTGCCAAAAGCCAGCGTCCGTTCGCTC